>NC_134815.1:26513782-26521282 GCF_046742065.1 Oratosquilla oratoria
GTCCTTGGGCTCAGGCTGCTCATGTCTACCTTGCTGTATAATGTGTCCGACTGTCTCCCTGTGGGGCAATTTCGGATCAAATTGGTCACCTTTGGATTTTCGGCAAAATTCATGGGGTTATTCCTTTGATATTTTTTTGGATTTTGGGTTATTTTGGTCACCTGCTCCGATTTACCCGCCATCTCACCCACAGGTTAAGTGCGGCCAGGGTTGCCGTAGAACTCAATTTGACACATTTAGGCCGACGGTATGGGTGCCAGAGGCCCAAAAGTCAATACTGGGTTAAAAGGCCCAACTTTGGAGGGTTGCTACCGCCACATCCTTGGGCTCAGGCTGCTCATGTCTACCTTGCTGTACAATGTGTCCGACTGTCTCCCTGTGGGGCAAGTTTGGATCAAATCGGTCACCTTCCGTTTCTCAGCATAATTCATGGGGTTACTCCTTTGAGATTTTTTATTATTTTGGGTTATTATGGTCACCTGCTCCGATTTATCCGCCATCTTACCCACAGGTTGAGTGCGGCCAGGGTTGCCGTGGAGTTCAATTTGACACAACTTAGGCCGACGGTATGGGTGTCAGTGGCCAAAAGGTCAATACTAGGTTCAAAGGCCCAAATTGGAGGGTTACTACCACCACGTCCTTGGGCTCAGGCTGCTCATGTCTAGCTTGCTGTGCAATGTGTCCGTCTTTCTCCCTGTGGAGCAAGTTTGGATCAAATCGATCACCTTCGGATTTTCGGTAAATTTTATGGGGTTACTCCTTTCAGATTTTTTTTATTTTGGGTTATATTGGTCACCTGCTCCGATTTACCCGCCATCTCACCCACAGGTTGAATGCGGCCAGGGTTGCCGTGGAGTTCAATTTGACACCACTTACATCGACGGTATGGGTGCCAAAGGCCCAAAAGTCAATACTGGGTTAAAAGGCCCAAATTTGGAGGGTTCTTACCGCCAAGTCCTTGGGCTCAGGCTGCTCATGTCTACCATGCTGTGCACTTTGTCCAACTCTCTCCCTGTGGGGCAAGTTTGGATCAAATCGGTCACCTTTGGATTTTCGGCAAAATTAATGGTAACACTCCGAGATTTTTTTGATTTTGCGTTATTATGGTCACCTGCTCCGATTTACCCGCCATCTCACCAACAGGTTGAGTGCGGCCAGGGTTCCGGTGGAGTTCAATTTAACACCACTTAGGCCGACGGTATGGGTGCCAGAGGCCCAAAAGTCAATACTGGGTTAAAAGGCCCAGATTTGGAGGGTTGCCACCGCCACGTCCTTGGGCTTAGGCTGCTCATGTCTACCGCGCTGTGCAGTGTCCGACTCTCTCCCTGTGGGGCAAGTTTGTATCACATCGGTCACCTTCGGATTTTGGGTTATTTTGGTCATCTGCTCCGATGTCATAGGGTTACTCCTTTGAGATTTTTTGGATTTTGGGTTATTTTGGTAACCTGCTCCGATTTACCCGACATCTCAGCCACAGGTTGAGTGCGGCCAGGGTTGCCGTGGAGTTCAATTTGATACCATTTAGACCGACGGTATGGGTGCCAGAGGCCCAAAAGTCAATACTGGGTTAAAAGGCCTAGCTCTGGAGGGTTGCTACCGCCACGTCCTTGGTCTCAAGCTGCTCATGTCTACCTTCCTGTGCATTGTGTCCGCCTCTCTCCCAGTGGGGCAAGATTGGATCAAATCGGCCACCTTCAGATTTTCTGCAAATTTAAAATATTCTGCAAATTTCCTTTGAGATTTTTTGGATTTTGGGTTATATTGGTCACCTGCTCCGATTTACCTACCATCTCACCCACAGGTTAAGTGCGGCCAGGGTTGCCGTGGAGTTCAATTTGACACCACTTAGGCTGAAGGTATGGGTGCCAGAGGCCCAAAAGTCAATATTACGTTAAAAGGCCCAACTTTGGAGGGTTGCTACCGCCACGTCCTTGGGCTCAGGCTGCTCATGTCTACCTTGCTGTGCACTGTGTGTGACTCTCTCCCTATGGGGCAGGTTTGGATCAAATCGGTCACCTTCGGATTTTCGGCAAAATTCATGTGGTTACTCCTTTGAGATTTTTTTGGACTTTGGGTTATATTGGTCACCTGCTCCGATTTAGCCGCCATCTCACCCACAGGTTGAGGGCGGGAAGGGTTGCCGTGGAGTTCAATTTGACACCACTTAGGCCGACGGTATGGGTGCCAGAGGCCCAAAAGTCAATACTGGGTTAAAAGCCATTATTTTGCTCATGTCTACCTTGCTGTGCACTGTGTCCGATTTTGGTCACCTGCTCCGATTTACCCGCCATCTCACCCACAGATTGAGTGCGGCCAGTGTTGCCGTGGAGTTCAATTTGACACCACTTAGGCCGACGGTATGGGTGCCAGAGGCCCAAAAGTCAATACTGGGTTAAAAGGCCCAAAATTGGAGGGTTGCTACCGCCACGTCCTTGAGCTCAGGCTGCTCATGTCTACCTTGCTGTGCACTGTGTCCGACTCTCTCCCTGTGGGGCAAGTTTGGACCAAATCAGTCACCTTTTGGATTTTGGGTTATATTGGTCACCTACTCCGATTTACCCGCCATCTCACCAAAAGGTTGAGTGCGGCTAGGGTTGCCGTGGAGGTTAATTTGACACCACTTAGGTCGACGGTATGGGGGCTGCCAGAGGCCCAAAAGTCAATACTGGGTTAAAAGTCCCAAATTTGGAGGGTTGCTAGCGCCACGTCCTTGGGCTCAGGCTGCTCATGTCTACCTTGCTGTGCACTGTGTCCGACTCTCTCCTTGTTGGGCAGGTTTGGATCAAATCAGTTACCTTTGGATTTTCGGCAAAATTCATGGGGTCTCCTTTGAGATTTTTTGGATTTTAGGTTATTTTGGTCACCTGCTCCGATTTACCCGCCATCTCACCAACAGGTTGAGTGCAGCTAGGGTTGCTGTGGAGTTCAATTTGACATCACTTAGGTCGACGGTATGGGTGCCAGAGGCCCAAAATTCAATACTGGGTTAAAAGGCCCAAATTTGGAGGGTTGCTACCGCCACGTCCTTGGGCTCAGGCTGCTCATGTCTACTTTGCTGTGCACTGTGTCCGACTCTCTCCTTGTTGGGCAGGTTTCGATCAAATCGGTCACCTTTTTTGGATTTTGGGATATTTTGGTCACCTGCTCCGATTTACCCGCCATCTCACCAACAGGTTGAGTGCGGCAAGGGTTGCCGTGGAGTTCAATTTGACACCACTTAGGCCAACGGTATGGGTGCTAGAGGGCCAAAAGTCAATACTGGGTTAAAAGGCCCAACTTTGGAGGGTTGCTACCGCCACGTCCTTGGGCTCAGACTGCTCATGTCTACCTTGCGCCCAAAAGTCAATACTGGGTTAAAAGGCCCAGATTTAGAGGGTTGCTACCGCCACGTCCTTGGGCTCAGGCTGCTCATGTCTACCTTGCTGTGCACTGTGTCCAACTCTCTCCCTGTGAGGCAAGTTTGGATCAAATCGGTCACTTTTGGATTTTCGGCAGATGTTATGGGGTTACTCCTTCGAGATTTTTTGGATTTTGGGTTATATTGGTCACCTACTCCGATTTACCCGCCATTTCACCCACAGGTTGAGTGCGGCCAGGGTTGCCGTGGAGTTCAATTTGACACCACTTACGCCGACGGTATGGATGCCAGAGGCCCAAAAGTCAATACTGGGTTAAAAGACCCAAATTTGGAGGGTTGCTACCGCCACGCCCTAAAGTCAATACTGGGTTAAAAGGCACAAATTTGGAGGGTTGCTACCGCCACGTCCTTGGGCTCAGGCTGCTCATGTCTACCTTGCTGTGCACTGTGTCTGACTCTCTCCCTGTGGGGCAGGATTGGATCAAATCGGTGACATTTAGATTTTCTGCAAAATTCATGGGGGTTACTCCTTTAAGATTTTTTTGGATTTTGGGTTATATTGGTCACCTGCTCTGATTTACCCGCCGTCTCACCCACAGGTTGAGTGCGGCCAGGGTTGCCGTGGAGTTCAATTTGACACCACTTAGGCCGACGGTATGGGTGCCAGAGGCCCAAAAGTCAATACTGGGTTAAAAGGCCCAACTTTGGAGGGTTGCTACCGCCACGTCCTTGGGCTCAGGCTGCTCATATCTACCTTGCTGTGCACTGTGTCTGACTCTCTCCCTGTGGGGCAAGTTTGGATCAAATCGGTCACCTTCGGATTTTCGGCAAAATTCATGGGGGTTACTCCTTTAAGATTTTTTGGACTTTGGGTTATTATGGTCACCTGCTCTGATTTACCCGCCATTTCACCGACATGTTAAGTGCGGCAAGGGTTGCCGTGGAGTTCAATTTTACACCACCTAGGCCGACGGTATGGGTGCCAGAGGCCCAAAAGTCAATACTTGGTTAAAAGGCACAATTTGGAGGGTTGCTACCGCCAAGTCCTTATGCTCAGGCTGCTCATGTTTACCTTGCTGTGCACTGTGTCCAACTCTCTCCCTGTGCGGCAGGTTTGGATAAAATCGGTGACATTCAGATTTTCTGCAAAATTCATGGGGGTTACTCCTTTGAGATTTTTTGGATTTTGGGTTATATTGGTCACCTGCTCCGATTTACCCGCCATCTCACCCACAGGTTGAGTGCGGCCAGGGTTGCCGTGGAGTTCAATTTGACACCACTTAGGCCGACAGTATGGGTGCCAGAGGCCCAAAAGTCAACACTGGGTTAAAAGGCCCAACTTTGGAGGGTTGCTACCGCCACGTCCTTGGGCTCAGGCTGCTCATATCTACCTTGCTGTGCACTGTGTCCGACTCTCTCTCTGTTGGGCAGGTTTGGATGCCAGTGGACAGCAAGGTAGGCATGAGCAGCCTGAGCCCAAGGACGTGACGGTAGCAACCCTCCAAAGTTGGGCCTTTTAACCCAGTATTGACTTTTAGTCCTCTGGCACCCATACCGTCAGCCTAAGTGGTGTCAAATTGAACTCCACGGCAACCCTGGCCGCACTCAACCTGTGGGTGAGATGGCGGCTAAATTGGAGTAGGTGACCAATATAACCCAAAATCCAAAAAATCTCAAAGGAGTAACCCCATGAATTTTGCCGAAAATCCGAAGGTGACCGATTTGATCCAAACCTGCCCCACAGGGAGAGAGTTGGACACAGTGCATAGCAAGGTATACATGAGCAGCCTGAGCCCAAGGACGTGGCGGTAGCAACCCTCCAAAATTGTGCCTTTTAACGCAGTATTGACTTTTGGGCCTCTGGCACCCATACCGTGGACCTAAGTGGTGTCAAATTGAACTCCACGGCAACCCTGGCCGCACTCAACCTGTTGGTGAGATGGCGGCTAAATCGGAGCAGGTAACCAATATAACCCAAAGTCCAAAAAATCTCAAAGGAGTAACCCCATGAATTTTGCCGAAAATCTGAATGTCACCGATTTGATCTAAACTTGCCCCACAGAGAGACAGTCGGACACAGTGCACAGCAAGGTAGACATGAGCAGGCTGAGCCCAAGGACGTGGCGGTAGCAACCCTCCAATTTTGGGCCTTTTAACCCAGTATTGACTTTTGGGCCTCTGGCACCCATACCGTTGGCCTAAGTGGTGTCAAATTGAACTCCACGGCAACCCTGGCCGCACTTAACCACTCCATTACACGCTTACCTATCTCTTCACTTTCTAGTACAGCCATTCCTTCTCTCCCTCGTCCCTTCTTCACTCCTGAGAACCTCCCAACTACACTAGCAAACTCACACTCGCCCCTCCCTTTCAACTTAGTTTCACTTAGTGCCAACACATCCATCTTTCTTCTGATAAACATACTGCCTATCTCTTTCCTTTTACTCTCATCTGTACCACATCTACGCACATTTAAAGACCCAAACCTTAGGGTGCTGGTTGGAAAACTCCTAAACCTCTTATGCCATACTTTTTTAAGTGACCCCTGTGGGGCTACAGATAGAAGGATTCCTAGTCCTATCCCCCGTCCCGTTTTCTGTCGCCTCTTCCGACTCAAGAGGGAAGACTGGGTGGTAGCACTCTTTTTTTCTCCACCATAAGTTAGGCGAAAAAAGGAAATGAATATTCAGAGAAATGGTACAGGACAGTAACAAGGGGTTGGGGGACAGCATAACGGAAGGACAGTCGCAGTATATTAAAAGTGGCATCATTTCTCTATGAACAGAGTCTTCCTCTATCACAGCCAAAATGATGTGTGGTTCTGGTCCGTAGGGGCGCCCCATATAGACCCTAAAGTATCAGCTGCAAGTTACTTTGCAACAGTAACATGCAGCCAATACCCCAGATGGTGTTGTACATACAGTATATATATATTTGTGTAATTGAGGAATCCAGAAACGGAGGGGCATTCCCGCCATTTTTACTGGGCAATACGATAAAATGAAAGATAAAAAAAAAAAATCTCGAAAAGTATACGAGGGGTGATCATAAAGTAATGAGAGACAGACTCGTGGCAGGGAGACCATGAGCTCTATGAGGAAAGGAAACGAAGGGCATCGAGTGTTGCCTGTCGTGACGCGTTTGCACTTGTCGCCGCTTGTCTGGGTTACATTTTTTCGTTGCGCTGTGTGATTGCGTCAGTATTGGTTTCGCCCTCTAACCGGAACCATGGATTTCTCGAAAGAATTTTGGCCGCAGGTTCACTAGGTGGAAACTTGGGGAAAAAGAAACGGAAATCAGAGGGAAATTTCTGCAAGTTTTTCCTGAGTCTACTCCATCACTGGAAACGATTTCCCGCTGGATTCGAACTTTTGAAGCCGGAAAAACTCAGCTGGAAGATGGACGCCGGTCTGGACGCCCCCGGAGATCCGTGACCGATGCATCAACGGTCCGTGCTTAGGCCATCATTGACAAAGCTCCAACTGTTACTCTTTGGTTTTTATCCTTGGAGCTTGGTGTCAGTTATGGGAATGCACATGACATTGTACATGAACACTAAAAGCTGAAGAAGAAGTGTGCATGATGGATACTTCATTTGCTAACGGCAGAGCAGAAGAGCAAAATGGTTTGGATTTGTTGTCTTTGGCTGGCTGAATTCGAGCCAAATGAACATAAGAACATAAGAATGAAGGAGACTGCAAGGTGCCATAAGGCCTACACTAAGCAGTTTCATGTCCATTGCCACCTGTCAACCCCATGCATAAAGTTGTCTAATCGTTTCTTAAAACAACCGATAGTTTCAGCGCTCACTACATGTTTACTAAGTCTATGCCATTCATTGACCACCCTATTAGTAAAGCAGTCCTTGCCTATTTCCTTCTTAATCTAAATTTGTCCAATTTAAATCCATAACCGCGAGTCCTGCCCTGTTGTCTTAATATGGTGACCTTGTTTGATTCACCCTTGTTAAAGCCTTAGATCCACTTGAACACCTCTGTTAGAAACTGTTCTCAGATGTTGCTACCGAAGATGAGTGTTTGATTTCTTTTTTCACCACCAGAGACAAACAGTCCAACATGGTGTGGTTGAGTGATGAAGAGACTCGGTCTCAGATTCTGAAGTTCGGATTTCGCAGCAGAAAG
>NC_134815.1:26526282-26528782 GCF_046742065.1 Oratosquilla oratoria
AGGTGGAGTAGGAGATATAGGAGGTGGACGTAGAAGAGGAGGTGGAGGAGGAGGTGAGGGAAGAAGAGGATCAGGAGATGGAAGAGGAGGAGGAGGAGGAGAAGGAGGAGGAGAAGGAGGAGGAGGAGGAGGAGGAGGACGGTTAGTTGGACAATGGAGATGGGGAGAGCGAGAAAGTGGTCAGATGGAGAATGGAACAGGTGAAAAGGGGGAGGAATGGAAGAGGAGAGAGAGAGAGAGAGAGAGAGAGAGAGAGAGAGAGAGAGAGAGAGAGAGAGAGAGAGAGAGAGAGAGAGAGAGAGAGGAGGTGAGACAAAAGGAGGATGTGGAGAAAAAGGAGGAAGAAGAAATAGGGTGATGTGGGAAGAGTAGGAGTGTGAGAAAAAGGCGGAGAAGGAAGGAAGGAAGGAAGGAAGGAAAGGAAGGAAGGAAAGGAAGGAAGGAAAGGAAGGAAAGAAAAAGAAAGAAAGAAAGAAAAGGAAGACAGGAGGGGAGGAAGGAAGGAAGGAAAGGAAGGAAAGGAAAAGAAAGGAAAGGAAGACAGGAGGGGAGGAAGGGAGGAAGGAAGGAAGGAAGGAAAGGAAGGAAAGGAAAAGAAAGGAAGACAGGAGGAGAGGAAGGTGGGATGAAAGAAAAAGAAGAAAAGAAAGGGAGGGAAGGAAGAAAAGAAAGGGATAAAAGAAAGGAAAAAATGAAGGAAAAAAGGAATGAATGAAGGAATGGAAGGAAGGAAGAAAAGAAAGAAAGGAATGAAAAGAAGGAAAAAGAAAGTAAGGAAGGGAAAAAAGGAAGGTAGGAAGGAAGGAAAGGAAGGAAAGAAAAAATGAATGAAAGACGGAAAGGAAGGAAAGGAAGGAAAGGAAAGAAGGAAGGGAAGGAAAAGAGGAAGGAAGGAAAGAAGGAAGGGAAGGATGGAAAGGAAGAAGAGAAATAAGGAAGAAGGAAAGGTATGAAGGAAAGGAATGAAAAGTTGAAGGAAGGAAAGGAATGAAAGAAAGGAAAGGAAAGGAAGGAAATAAATTTTCAGAGACGGAGCGGGGCGAGAAGAAGGAGGGGGTAGGGGGAGATCAAGGGTACGTGGGGAGTGGGGGGGAGGGGGAGGGGGAGGGGGAGGGGTGAGGGGCGAAGTAAAAATAGAGAGAAAAGGGGGCTTGTATGACTGACTGTACATTGCAGTGCTTTTCCATACAAAGCCGACGACGGTCCAATTTTTCAATCTTTTTATTTACTACATTTTTTTCTATCAATTTTTCAGGTAAGGGGAGACATTCAACATTTTTTTCCGAGTGACAAAGAGGCACGCACCATGGAAGATGCAGCCGTTCTCCCCCTCAACCCCCCCCAAAAGCGCCCCCCCAAAAAGGAGCCCCCTCCCAAAAAAGGCCCCCCCCCAAAAAAAAAGACAAAGTCAAAGAAGACGAAGAATAAGTATACAGGAAACCTAACACGATTTGTAAACAAATGATAACACAGAGGTATATACGAGTATACTACAGTCAATTCTGAGTACTAGAGCAGCTCATATCATCTAGGGAGCTCTGGAAGTCCTAAATATCTTTGGTTCGTAAATTTATAATGTAAACGAGGAATTTACGACCTCGTAAGCCCATCGTAATTATACGTCATAGGCAAATGCATCTGTAATACATTCGGTGAAGAAAACAGCACCTGTAGTACATGTATGTGAAGGCAAATGACCACGTGACAAGGTCGGCACGAGTAGACGTGGGACGAAGCACAAACAGATGCAAATGGCGTCTACAGGTGTACAAAAACGAGGAAGAACAAATTAAATGTCAGACACTTGTAAAGATATTATTAAATCAAATGTATGTCACAACACCGAATGACCATGTGCTCTCTAGCTCACGGCTGACAAAATACTAATGCTTCTCTTCACGTAAGGCGCGCACAATTGGCGGGAATATAAATCCATTAGCAGAAACCCGCTAGACGGCTCCCTACAGAGATACTTACTTGTACATATTTACATAGTGTTAAAATTACAATAAATTATATAATATAAACATTATATATTTCATACTAGCCCACTACAAGCATATAGGGTCTCAAACATTTGTCAAAAACAGATGTTCAGGCAAGGGCAGAGGGAGAGGCAGAGGCAGACACAGACAAGCAGAGACGGGGCTGGAGAAGGTCAGAGGCAGAGGTAAAGATGGAGGGACATAGGAAGGCAGATACAGAGACAAAGGCAGATGCAAAGGCAGAGACAGGTAGGATTGGAGAAGGAGTCAAGTCAGAGGCAGATGGAGATGCAAAGGCAGAGACAGGCAGAAGCAGAGGCAGAGGTGGGGTTTGGAGAAAGAGTCGGTCAGAAGAGGCAGAGGCAGAGGTGGGGTTTGGAGAAAGAGTCGGTCAGAAGAGGCAGAGGCAGAGACGGGCAGAAGCAGAGGCAGAAGAAAACAGTCGGTGAGGAGCAGAAGCAGTGGCAGAGACAATAAAGGTTGAAAAAATAAAATCTCTCAGAGACAGAGGCAGA
>NC_134815.1:26536282-26538782 GCF_046742065.1 Oratosquilla oratoria
ATACACATGGAGGCAAGTATGCACACGCATGTGTGCACGCAGCTACACACGCACGTACGCACACGCCCAAACTAAACATACACACACAAACACACAAACACACACACACACACACACACGCACACACACACACACGCACGCACACACATATGGGCACACACACACACCAACACATGCAAACACACACACACACACACACACACACACACACACACACACACACACACACACACACACACACACACACACACACACACACACATATGAGCACACAAACACACACAATCAGACACAAACGCACATACACACTAACACATATGCACACATACACAAACCTACGTACACACACACACACACGCACACACACACATACGCACACACACACACACGCACACTAACAGTATACTCGCAAGAAACACGTCAAGCTTCATTTCTGTCCTGAAAAACACGAAACTGAAGTAGTAAATTAATTAACAAATACTTAAGTGAATGACACCAAGTCCCTTACTATCTTCGATGCGAGTTCAGTATACATAAATATACACATACACAAACACACACAGAGTCAGCTAACTAACCTTCTCCAACGGATTTTCCTCTAACCTGATTAAAAGTGTTTAGCGGCAGACAGAATGATATCTAAGTTTTCAAATCTGGTCTTTTGCCTCTCAAAGGGTCAGTGCGCGGTTGAGTGCGCGCGCGCGCTCTAGCATTCCTGCGGTTTTTGCGGCCGGAAGAAGACGCGGGGAGGGTAAGGAACACAAAGAAATACTGAAGACTTTTTTTTTGGGGGTGGGGGGGTGGGAGGGGGGTACAGACAGACCCCGTGGCGTGATGTCGCGGGCCCCCTTAGCTCCCCCTCCCCCACCTTTCCCCCCCATTCCCCTTCAGGCCTCCCCTCCCCTCCCCTTCACCCCGACTTCCCTTTCCACTCTCTTTGTTTCACACATCTCTGCTGGTTAGAGAGCAATTTTCCTATGCAAGAACAATGGAGCTTCATTATTTGTTGTCCTTTCTTTTCTTTTTATATTTTCTCTTTCTTCTTTTCCTGTTTCATTATTTGCTCTACTCTTCTCCCTTTTTTCCAGTTTCCACTTTTTCCTTTCCTTTTTTTTTTATCAGTTTCTGTTGTTTTTATTCTTATTTGTCGTATTTTATGTTATCAGTAGTGGTCCTCAGAATCCATTGTTCTCTTTTAATCCCCCATCAGACATTCAAGATTCTCGTCAAATGTTGTGAATTTGAAAACCTGGAAGACGACTTCGCCTACAGCATTCTAGAACTTCCTTAGGACAATTCAACAAAGTGTCTAACACTCGTCTAGGTTTAACTTAGTTCGTCATTCAGTTTCTCAGTATATGACGCAAAGGAGATGTGACATTTGGAGATTCGAAAAATAAAAAATTGTAACCGAAGTCGTTTCTGCTTAAACGAACTCAGTTGAAAGTCATGTAGGAGTGAGAGGGGCTTTCGTGTATCTCACATATTCACTAAAGAGAATATACTTATGGACATTTACCAGTTTTCTAAGTGTTAGTAGTAATTTTACCACTCTTGTAGAATGAGGCTCGCTCTAGACTCTCCCTCTAGTATCCCACTCTATCATCTCGCTCTATTATCGCGCTCTACCTCTATCTGTTAGGTGGTAATGGACATGGAACTGTCTAGTGTAGGCCTTATTGTTTCTTGCAATCTGCTTCATCCAAATATCACGCACATGGTAATCTTAGCCTAAGCGCAAACTGAGACGCAGGCGAGATAGGCGACGCAGCACAGCAAAGGCAGACTTCCTGTTGCTGAATTGAAGTACAGTTTGAGCTTCTTTCACTTTAAATGCTTCTAGATCTACTACCTTAGCATTTCAAGTAAGAGAGAAGGTCAAACTGTACTTACATTCAACAACAGGAAGTCTCCCTTTGCTCTATGCTGCGTCGCCTGTGTCGCCTGCGTCGCTTGTGTCGTCTGTGTCTCAGTTTGTGCTTTGGCTTACGGACTGATACTCTTATCTGCATCCAAACAAACCACCTTTGCCCTGTGTAGTAGGACAGCCGGGGTAAGTAGATTTCTTTCTGCGAGATGAGATCGAGTCCAAACGTGTCAGGGTTGTACAAGGGAAACGACAATACAAAACATTTATTCAGCCTGAAGTGGGTCTCAGACACTGTTCACACTTCCGGTTTGAACCGCGCGGAAACCGCGGCGGTACCATAAAGTCAAGGAAAAACTACGCGGTTGTATATGAACGCTTCCATTGACTTACGTTGTAATTGAACCGCCGCGGTTGAACCCGTTAGTGTGAACAGGGACTGAGCCCTTCAGCGTCTAAGTCATTTGTTTGTTTATTTATTCATCTGTTTATACATCTATTGATTTGTTAAGCTATTCGTTTCTTCATTCATCTATTCATTTATTTGTTTAAAAACAATCCATGAAAACAGTTCCAAATTTAGAATCGAGTCCGTTAAAACAGTTACGAATTTTGAAATAACGTCCGTTAAAA
>NC_134815.1:26548782-26556282 GCF_046742065.1 Oratosquilla oratoria
ATGTTTATGTGATTTACAGGGAAGGATTAGGAAGGTCGGGAGGTCCTATTGCTGGGGGAGAGGGGTCCTACCGGATGGAAAAACCTTCATGCTGGGGTACATTCCTTGCTGGGGGTGGACTCTATGCTGGGGTATCCTCATTATCTTCATATTCAGGTGCCCTTATACTGGGGTATCCTCATACTGGGGTACCCTTAGAGTACTAGGGAAACTTCATACTAGGGTACACACATTGCTGGGGTATCATCATACTGGGGTACATTACTTGCTGGGGTGTCCTCATACTGGGGTATCCTCATACTGGGGTACCCTTATACTGGGGAAACTTCATACTGGGGTACACACATTGCTGGGGTATCATCATACTGGGGTACATTACTTACTGGGGTGCCCTCATACGAGGGCGTCCTCATACTGGGTTATCCTCTTTGCTGGGGTACAGTACACACATTGCTGGGGTACCCTCATACTAGAGTACCCTTCTTGCTGGGCTACACACATTTCTGTAGTACCCTTATACTGAGGTATCCTCATATTCAGTATCTTCTTTCTAGGGGATCCTTACTTCTGGGCGATCTATACTTTTAAGAAGATCCTTCTAGTTAAGGAGATCCTGATGGTTGGGAACACTTCTCGTGGGGGAAGACTCTTCCTGGAGGATTCTTCTTCAACTCTACTGACAGGGAACCTTCCTGCTGAGAGATTGAGGGATTGAGGGTTTGAGTCCCTCCTTCAAGGGGGAGGGTGGGATTGAGAGAAACAAACTCCTGGAGGATTGCTCTATTGTCTTAAGGTGGCGGTACCAGGAGCATTTCTTGCTAGCATGCTACTCGCTTTTGCTACTACGTTTGAGCAGAAACGACTTCGGTTAGGATCTTTTTGTTTTTTGAATTTTCAAATGTCAAATTACTCTTGGGTCGTGGAGTCAGAACCTGATTGACGAACTAAGAGAAGTTAAACCTAGAATACGAATGTTAGACACATAGTTGAGATGCTCTAGATCATTGTAACCCAAATCGTTTTTACTCAAACGAAGAAGCAAAAGCAAGTAGCATAATTGCCTAGCGTGCCGCCACCTTTAGGGTGCTGTCTCACGGAAATAACCCTTTAATGCTGAATAAAGTTATCTGTAGGTTTTAAAGATTTAAAAATCAGAAGAAAAAATAACTGTCGTAACGGCTCGCCGTTTGAATCTTTGTGACGTCATCACTAGTGGTAACGGTCTTTTTTTATGGAAGTGATTTTGAAAGCCGTATTTCCCGTTCGGAAACTCTCGTTTTCATTTCGTTATGTACTTTTTCGAGTTTGTTACGCTCGCGATACAATGTCGTATATCACGGCACTTACGTAAACGGTCTCGACTCTCTACGCCTTCCTGAAGGCGTTATCACACTAGGCTATTTTTCCTCCAACTGTTGAAGCAAATCTCCAGTCCACACCTTTCGGGAAGGAATCGGATATGCTTGATGAAAATAATTTCCCCCCAGCACATCGGCTGAGCGGGTTAGGGCGTCGTTACTTGCGGCGAAGGTCGAGGCGAGGGCGGTTCGAATCCTGCCACCGGCGAAATTGAGCCAAGGGCATGGTTCATTAAATTCCATGCTACAAAGCCCTCTGTGAGGGGCACTGTCCTAGCCTCCGGATAGGGGGGAGTGTGTGATGTTAAACCATATCATCATCATATCATCATCATAATGATTTTATGGAGGAAAATTTTCTGGAGGTGGGCGGTACCGCCGATGAATCGGAGATTGAAGGAAAAATAACCCAGTATGATAACCACTGAACTAACGCGTGCAAGAGACGCACAGGCATTCTAGTTCGCAAACTACGACGTCAGACATTTGGATGTGAAGAACGAGATAAAGGTTTTCAGTTAACTGAGTAGTTTAACTTAACTGGCTGGTTAACCACTGTATGCAGTCATGACTTATGATGACAACTCAGTTTAACGTCACGAACACCCACTCTCAGGAGGCTAGTACGGTGCCCCTTACAGAGGACCTTGTAGCGTGGAATTTAATGAATCATGCCCTTGGTCCAACTCGCTGGTGGTAGGGATCTAGCTGTCGTCACCTTGACCTTCGCCACATGTAGCGACGCTCTAACCTCCTCGTCCAGCGAGCATCTCGCTATGACAGCATAGATTCTATACTGTC
Source organism: Oratosquilla oratoria (assembly GCF_046742065.1). Classification (NCBI taxonomy): domain Eukaryota; kingdom Metazoa; phylum Arthropoda; class Malacostraca; order Stomatopoda; family Squillidae; genus Oratosquilla; species Oratosquilla oratoria. Next base: position 26,550,942 of record NC_134815.1, read on the forward strand.
AATACCTTAGGAGTTGTGTAGCATTCTTTAATGCGTGAGATTGATCAAGAAGGAGAGAGGGGCTGGTTACATTTAAATTTGACTATCCCTCCTTAAACTATTCCTTAAACTACTCCTTTACCAATGGCGCAGCCATGGGGGGAGGGGATAGTGTGTTGAAGTTATTCAATAATTCATTAACCTATTTATTCACTTGTAATTTTAGGTGAAAACGTCAACTTTCTGATGATATTTTAGTTTAAAAAGAGGCTGTCCCACTACTTGTGACTCCCCACACTGGGAGGCATTTCGAATCCTGTAGTCAACACGTGAAAGCAACAAGGGCAAACGGTCTTAAATCTCCGAGTTCAGACAGTGGCTGTCATGCCTAGACACCCCGTAGAGCGGGTTATGGGTGAAATGTTGCTTAATATGGAAGGGGAGACTGTGGGGGACATGGGGGTGAATAGAATACGAGGTGCTCTTCCCCCAGCTCCTCCCCAGTCCTACTAACTTCCCCCTTACTCCCCCTTTCCCATGCATCACCCTGTATTCCCCTGGTCCTCAGCTCCTCCTCCTCCTCCCCTACTCCCCTTCTCACTCCTCCACCTCCATCGCCTCCTCCTCTTCCTCCCCGTACTCCTCTTTTCTCACTCCTGCACCTCCATTTCCTCCTCCTCCTCCTCCATCTCCTCCTCCTCCTCCTCCATCTCCTCCTCCTCTTCCTCCTCCATCTCCTCCTCCTCCTCCCTATAAATCCTTGTTCACTTATCTCCCCATATCGTACTTCTTTTCCCATCTCTGCTTCCAGCTTTTTCTTTTTTCTTTCTTCTTATTTTCTCTTTTTCTATTTTCTGTTCTTTTCTTTTTTGAGTTTTATTGCAACCATCATCTACTCCTCGTTCCCTTCCCATCTCCCCTTCCCAACCCTTCCACATCTTCCCTTCCCTTCCCTTTCACATCGATATTCTTATTCTCTCCTCTCCTATTCATTCTTTTATCGCCTTTATCTCTGCCTCGTTATCTTCATTCCCTATGCCCGCTCCCCTTTTCCCACACCTCCCTACGCATGCACACCCCTCCCACATTCCCAAATTACCCCCCATTCCTCCCATTTCCCCCCCTCCAAGACCTCTCTCTTACCATCCTCCTCTCTTCACCTCCCACTCCCCATACCTTCTCCCCATACAATCCTTTCCCATCTTCCCATCCTTGACAAATATATGTCTATTGTTTCTTATTAACTTTCTCATTTCCCTTATCTATATGCCTGCTTTCAGGGTGCTTTCCCCCTCTCCTCTTTCTCTTCCTTCACCTCCTCCTCTTCCTCCTTCTCATCCCTATCCTCCTCTACCCCTTTTCCTCCTCCTCCTCCTCCTCCTCCCCATCCCCTTCTCTTCTGTTCCTCCTCCACATCCTCTTCCTCGCACTCTTTCTATTCCTCATCCATCTCCTCTTCCTTCTCCTCCTCATCATCTATCTACTCCTCCTCCTCCTCCTCTTCTTTATTCATCTCTTCCTCCTCTTCTTTATTCACCTCTCCTCCTTATCCTTCTACTCATCCTCTATCTCCTCCTCCTCCCCATCATCATCATCTGTCCTCTTCTCCTCATTCCTCCTCCTCTGTCCCTTTCTCCTCCTCCCATTCCTCTCTCCCCTTCCCTTCCCATCCTCCTCTATCCTCCTCTTCTTCGTTTCCTTTTATTCTCTTTTATTTTCGATAATTTACAGGTCCAATCTCCCCTTCCCACCAAATGCCATTTCTCTTTCATTTCTATTTTCCACACGCAAAGAGAAAAAAAAAAAAATTGTATTACCTGTCACTGAAAATATATTTCAGAATCTCTTTTTTAACGCACATTTTCCGATTTTTTTTCCCATTCTCTTTAATCACTTTCAAAAAGAAATGGATCTTATTTCTGGCTTTAATCTAACCTTTGAATACTAGGCGATTTTATTTAATCAAAGAAAAGTAAGTATAAAATAACAAATAATAATAATAAATAATAATAAATGAAAATGATAGATAATAATAAATCAATAATCAATAACAAATTATAATAATAAACAATAATAAATCATAATAACAATAGTAATAATAAATAATAACAATTAATAGATAAACGAATATATGGAAAAATGCAATAAATATTTCTGAACTCTGCGTGACAGACACTACACGTTTTATTCTGACTAACGCCTGATGATTTTCTTCAGTTGACCAAAGACCTTCAAGTCAATGAAGACACTAATGTCTCCCAAACCTTTCCTCATCTGAATGAGATCACATGGTACTGACCAGAAAAAAGTCTCTCAAGTATGTCTCCTTTTTGAAGAGCTTAACATATCTTTATGAAATTCTTGCAGTGCGTTGGTCAAAACATCATGATGTGTTCACCTTGGTCTTTGGATCACGGGCTGGGCTCGTGATCGACATATATTTCTCTCCCGGAAGAGAGCTCAGAGCTCGTATGACCGATCTATGGGTAATACTGTGACCTTACACGCACGCACCGCCCCCCAACTCCCCGCCCATGAGAGTTGGAGTAACGGCTCGAAGCGCAGCAATACTAAAATTATTTCAGCCCTAGGCAGGATTCGAACCCGGATCACCGTAGTGACAGTCAGGGACGCTATCAACCGCGCTACCGAGTCGTGTGTGTGTGTGTGTGTGTGTGTGTGTGTGTGTGTGTGTGTGTGTGTGTGTGTGTGTGTGTGTGTGTGTGTGTGTGTGTGTGTGCGTGTGTGTGTGTGTGTGTGTGTGTGTGTGTGTGTGTGTGTGTGTGTGAGTGTGTGTGTGTGTGTGTGTGTGTGTGTGTGTGTGTGTGTGTGTGTGTGTGTGTGTGTGTGAGAGTGTGTGTGTGTGTGTGTGTGTGCGTGTGTGTGAGTGTGTGTGTGTGCGTGTGTGTGTGTGTGTGTGTGTGTGTGTGTGTGTGTGTGTGTGTGTGTGTGTGTGTGTGTGTGTATACGAATATATAAATAAAAAAGAATATATATATATATATATATATATATATATACATATACATATTGTATATATATATATATATATATATATATATATATATATATATATATATATAACTTACAAATACGATTAAATCATCTATGGATCAAATTCACCATGAGCAGAACACAGTTCAGAACAGTATTACAAAAATAAATGGATAAAAAAGATGAGTAAATAAACAAAGAAACAAACAAACAAATAAAACAAAAGAAAACGAACAAAAGTAATAACAAAAAACACGAAAATAAAAGACACCATTTTGTCTTCCATTTTGTCTTGAAGAAGAGACCCTCCGCTCTCCGACTGAGGCAGCCGACGGGATCGTTCATTGTCAGCCTTTTGGCGAAATCTTTTGATAGAGAGCCAGAAGACGACGCAGAGAGAGTCTTCGGGAAGCAGAGGAACCCGCGAGGCCGAAAACAACGTGCCATTTCCGAATTTACCGACTTCGTATATCGAAGTCATGGAGGAACCATTTGACGTTCGATTGCCGAAGAGGCCGAGAGTGGGGAGGATGAAGAAGAACCTCGCATGCCGATGAAAGACTCACTTTTGCCTTGAGACTTTCGACTTATGTAGTTCTGTTGGTGCTTTTCTTCTTCTAAAGGTCCGTTTTGCTCAGCGTGATGATCTCTTAACGATGATGGTTCATGGCTTAATGATGACTGTCAAACGATAGTCTATAATTTTTTGTTCTTGAATGGGGTTGTTTTCCTTTGAGTTGCAAAGTACGAGGCTATAAATCATTTTAACCGAACCTACCAACGTTTTTACCAAAATGTGATGCCAGGAGGTAGAGTGCGCGTCACCCATCATTGGCTGTGGTAGTAGACTAATAATTTCACCGGGCAAAACGTTATTTAAGTCTGTTGATAACTAACAACAGAGAACTAAACGATAGAGTGGTATAGCAATAAAGAAACGTAATCACATATATGAATAAATAAAAATAAGTGATATAAAGTAATAGATAATGACACATATGAATAGAGAAACATGAAGTTGATAATTAAACACTCAAAACTCCATAGAACTCAAAATAAATATTCCATATGTGAGAGAAATAAAAAATAGCTAAATCACAAAAGGTAAATAATCAAGTTTATAATAAAACACAAAAGACTAAATCCTTTCGTACTCAAAATTCCAACAAACTTCAGATAAAAATTTCATGTCTGAAAGACAAAACAAAAAGAATGGAGTCTCAAAAATAAATAATCAAACTGGTAATCAAACACAAACGACTAAATCCTTTAGTACTCAAAACTCAAACAAACTCAAAAACAAAATTCCGTGTCTAAGAGCCGGAAGGAGACTCGGAAGGCTTAGTGGGCGGTACTAGAGTCTGAAAAGATCATTCACACTTAAGCTTCATACGCGTGACTACTTTAGTACTCAGAATTCCATACAAATCACAACCAAAATTTCGTGTCTGAAAGACAAAAAAAAAAAAAAAAAAAACGGTAGGAGTCTCAGAGGTCTTAGTGGGCGGCACTGGGAGTGCCTTCTGGCACTGTAGTATCTGAAAAGGTCAGTCTTTACCCACGCGGCCCTCCGCCAGCGGGATCCCATGCCCTGGCGCCACCGCTCCCGAGGGCAGCTCTCTCCTGCTGTGACACAGAAGGGACAGACACTGCGGCTAACCTCCTGAGACTCGATGGAGAGACGGAGGCGAAACAAAGACAAGGAAATTGTTTTGGGATTGGGGTCCCATGTTTGCTGAAGGGTCTGTGGTCCGAGGGGGTCCGAGGGGGTCCGAGGGGGGTCCGAGGGGGTCCGAGGGGGTCCGAAGGGGCCTCCCCCAGCAGAGTCCTCTGCAGAAAGAAAGTCAGATGGGACCGAAATCTCGAAACTTCCACAATCTTGAGGTTTTCATTTAAGTGCAGATGTGCTGTTCTCCATATTTCTACGGGTCAGTAGTATGAACAAGTTTCTTAACATATTTGATGTTTTGTAGAAAAATATATGATTGAATAAATAAATGAATAGATAAATGAATAAAGAAATGAAAAAATGAATGAATTAATTAATAAAGATTATAAAAGATGATAAACATATAAATAGATAAATGAAATAAGATGCATATGTAAATGAATAGAAAACAATGAATAAAAAATAAATAAATAAACACGCAAACAACAGCACAAATAAATAAATAAAAAATATAATTAATTAACGAAGAGATGAATAAGCAAATAAACAAATAATTTTTTTTTGTTCATTTGTTTGTGATAAAGTAAACTTGTGGTAAAGAACAAGAAAAAATTGAATGAAACACTGACATGACTTCAGCTACTTTGACGTACTACAAGAAGGACTCGAACTCTGGAACTTCAACACTCCACACCAATT
>NC_134815.1:26561282-26563782 GCF_046742065.1 Oratosquilla oratoria
AATGAGTCGGAATGAGACGGAATGAGCCGGAATGATTCGGAATGAGACGGAATGAGTCGGAGTGAGACGGAATGAGTTGGAATGAGTCGGAATGAATCGGAATGAGTCGGAATGAGACCCAAGGCTTCCTCCAGAACGTTGACACTCTAGGACACCGTTTCCCAACCTGGGGTGCTGAAATCAATTATAGGGGTTGCTGGGAAGTGATACACACAATAATCACATTGATATATGTATCATTGATTACCTAGTTGTGCATATTTGACTTATTCCATGTTATTCTATTTTTCTAGGGTGTTCTTATTTCTTCTACAGGCAATATTGTCAATTTGTTTCATTTCTAAGGAATCAAGAAAATAAATCATCAAGCAGTACACTTCACTTTCTTTTATTCTTTTAGTAACAAGACGCTGATCTAGAGGGAAAAAACATAATCTGGAATTGCTAACCTCGTTTTCCCCCCCACCACCCCTCTTTCTACCTCTCCTTCCTCCTCCCCTTTCCGGTCAAAGGGTGGAGAAAGAGAAAACTAAAGTCTGTCACAGGCGCGGTAGATATGGTGATTATGTGATTGGTGTACAACCAAGAAATGACTGAACTTCATGCAAAGGCAGTCGCATGTATTGTTAATGACTATGTGATGAAGATGCTGATGATGCTGATAACAACAATTATGATGGTGGTGATGATGATGATGATGATGATGATGATGATGATGACGATGATGATGATGATGATGATGATGATGATGATGATGATGATGATGATGATGATGATGATGGTGATGATGATGATGATGATGATGACGATGATGATGATGATGATGATGATGATGATGATGATGATGATGATGATGATGGTGATGATGATGATGATGATGATGATGATGATGATGATGATGATGATGATGATGATGATGATGATGATGATGATGATGGTGATGATGATGATGATGATGATGATGATGATGATGATGATGATGATGATGATGATGATGATGATGATGATGATGATGATGATGATGATGATGATTGTGTGTGTGTGTGTGTGTGTGTGTGTGTGTGTGTGTGTGTATGTGTATGCGCACGCGTGCATGTTTGTGACCAAAGACAGACCTAACCTAAACACGCTCACAATGTACATAACACAATAACACAATATTAAATCTTACGCCATCTGTCGACGCTCTAAGCTCTCACCAGCTGCAGTGGCCTTGTTGCAGATGTATACAGCTGTGCTGACAAAGCAGCTTGCGGGCCAATTTCATCGACTGGAAACCCGGAGCCCCAAAGTGGCCGGCAACGGTCCCCAACACTTCTAAGTTGTGCTTGTATGCGGCTGCAGTGACAGGAGAGGAGGAGCAGTCACCGATTCTCATTTCAAGAGAGAGAGAGAGAGAGAGAGAGAGAGAGAGAGAGAGAGAGAGAGAGAGAGAGAGAGAGAGAGAGAGAGAGAGAGAGAGAGAGAGAGAGAGAGAGAGAGAGAGAGAGAAAGATACAAAGATAAGAAAGGGAGTCCGTAGACTGAGTCCCAGCCTCTCGGGGCTGCACCTCTCGATGGAGGTGAGTGTGTTTACGGGTTCCGGATGGCGGGGGGAGATGATTCACTACGACGTCCGGCTCGCAGTACCCACCACATGCTGAGAGATATAGAGCACCACTAATTGCCACTAAGCGTCAGTGAGGCGATGGCCCGCGAGTTATGGCGATGTGGGGGAAATGGGGGGAAATGGGGGAAAGGGGGAAAGGGGGAGAAGTTCAAAGGACTGACGAGGGGGAACATGGGAAGAAGGTGTGGGTGTAGTGGCGTAATGGGGGGTTGGGAGTGTGGGGGAAGGGGAGGGGAGGAGTGTGTGGGAGGAGGGGGAGGGGAGGAGGGGGAGGGGAGGAGGAGGGAGAGGGGGGACGAGTTCAAAGGAGTGAGGGGGTGAAACATGGAAACAGGGTGGGGTGGGATAGTGGTGTGATGGGGGATTGGGAGTGTGTGGGGAGATGGGGAAGGAGGGGAGGGGAGAAAGTGTTGGAGAGAAGGGGAGTTCACAGGAGTAACGGGGAACAGTATGGGGAGGGTCTGGGGGATAGTGGCGTAATGGGGGAGCGGGGAAATGGGGGAGGAGTTCAAAGGAATGACGGGGCGGGGTATGGGAAGGTGGGGGGGGATAGCAGTATAATGGGGAAGCGGAAGTGTATGGGGGAGGGGGAAGGAGGGGAGGAGGGAGGGGGGGTTGATGCCGTTCATACGGTCATAGAATCGGAGAGGAGTGCGGGATTCGAACCATAAGTGAGCGAACACGAGACCAGACGCTTCCGTATACGTCACCAGCGCACAGGTTATGAAAGGTTCAAAAGGGGCGTTGTTGTGATTCGAAAAAGACACACGGGGGAGCTGATCCTCTCTGACAACCGTCTCACCGGTTCGCGCCTCCATATTGGGAAAGTGCGATCTCACTGAAGAGAATAAAATCGTATTTCTTTGACCAGAAAAAAATATATCACATTAT
>NC_134815.1:26571282-26573782 GCF_046742065.1 Oratosquilla oratoria
TAACACTCGTCTAGGTTAAAATTCTCTTAGTTCGTTATTCAGGTTCCCAATATATGACGCAAAGGTGATTTCACATTTCGAGGTCCAAAAATAAAATATAAAATAAAATAAAATAAAATAAAATAAAATAAAATGAAATAAATAAATAATCGCAACCGAAGTCATATCTACACAAACGAACTCACTTGAGTCCTGTAGAGGTGTAGGCAGATGATTTTATTCATTCACATAATGACAAACGGACAATAGTCCCCTCCCTCCTTCCTTATTTGGTGGTCCTTTTCCTATTTATTGAACTGCCTCCAGGCGATTCTATTTGTTTCCATAGCAACCTCTCGACTCGCCCCTGACGTACCGCGTGATACTTTATCTTTTATAGTAGTTGCCGTCAATTTATTTTATTACAAGTTTGAGACTGGGGACGGCGTCATGACTAGACCGACTAAGAATATGAAAAAAAGATAAACGAATAAATATAAATATATAAACATGAAAACAGATAAATATATCTGAAAATAATAAATATATGCGCAAATGAATAGATGATAAACAAATAAGCAAATGAATAAATGAACAAAAATAGATTAATAAATAGATATACATAAATAAATATATGATAAATTAGTATATTGGTAAATGAATAAATAAAAAATGAATAAATAAATAATAATGAAATATGTAAATAAAAGGCATCAATCAGTATGAATAAATTAATAATTCAATAAATAGGTCAATAGATGAATAAAAGTACCAATTAATTGATTAATAAAGAAACAACCTAACAAAGACACAAATAAACAAATTAAATGATAAACAAATGATAGGCAAATATGAAATACTGGATATTTTAAATTGTAAAATAAAAGTGTCCCTTCAAGGTGTTGCATGATTTTCACCTCTCTCTCTCTCTCTCTCTCTCTCTCTCTCTCTCTCTCTCTCTCTCTCTCTCTCTCTCTCTCTCTCTCTCTCTCTTTCGGGTGTGTGTAAATACTTCAGCGATATTTTGACTATTACTCGATGTCCATCGGCAACTCATGTCAGATCAATCCTGCAAGTTGCCATCGTTCACCAGATTTTTTTTTTTATTTTTTTTTTATAAAATATTTTTGTAAATTCAATGTTTTATTCAAATTTGCAACTAAATCTAGTGCCCTCTTTTTCCGTTCTTTATTTTCTGTCCTACTTCATTCAAATCAGAATCTAAAAAAAAAAAAAAAAAAAAAAAAAAAAAAAAAAAAAAAAAAAAAAAAAAAATAATCCAAATTTGAAATCATTATTGGTCAAAACGTCTCGTTCATATTATCTCGGCTATTATTCACCAGTAAAAAGTGAAATGAGATCAAGTTAGATAAAATTAAATATCTATATCTATATCTACTGTATATATTAAGGTCACATACCCATTCCTATCCATTCCACTACTCCCATTCATTCCACTACTCCCATCCATTCCACTACTCCCATTAATTCCACTACTCCCATTCATTCCACTACTCCTATCCATTCCACTACTCCCATCCATTCTACTACTCCCATCCATTCTACTACTCCCATCCATTCCACTATTCCCATCCATTCCACTACTCCTATCCATTCCACTACTCCCATCCATTCCACTACTCCCATCCATTCCACTCCCCCACCCATTCCACTACTCCCATCCATTCCACTACTTCCATCCATTCCACTTATCCCATCCATTCCACTACTCCCATCCATTCCACTACTTCCATCCATTCCACTTATCCCATCCATTCCACTACTCCCATCCATTCTACTACTCCCATCCAATCCACTACTCCCATCCATTCCACTACTCCCACCCATTCCACCCTTTCCTCCCTTTCATCTTTGCTCTTCGTGGATGAAAAAGTCAAACAATAAATTTACAAAAGTACACAAAAGAAGTATAACTACTTGGTTAATAAATAAACACATAAAAAACGAATAAATGAATAAAAATAAGAAAGGAAATAACTAAATGAATAACTAAATAGGAAAGTAAATAGACAAACAAATGAATAGATATAGAGATAGATAAATTAACAAATGAATAAACGAATAGATGAGTTAATAGATGAGTAAAAAAAAAAAACGAATACATAAATGAATAACAAACATGAAGAAATCAAATACAAATAAAACACAGAAACTCACGTGACCGTGAGAAATTTGATCCACTCACGCCTGTCTCACGACCCTCGCGTTCCCCTTGGGGTCGCGACCCTAGTTTGGAAACCAGTGAGTTCGATCAATCCCTTACGTACTGGGTGGTACGCTTCCCTATGTCCAGGCTCCAGCCTGACCATTTTATTCAGTTGTCTATCTGATTCCTTTGGTTCGGAAACCAAAACTTGCTAGATTATGTATTTATTTTTGGTTACCGTCATATGATTTTATATATATATATATATATATATATATATATATATATATATATATATATATATATACATATATGTATATATATTTTTATATGTAAATGTATATATATATATAT
>NC_134815.1:26576282-26588782 GCF_046742065.1 Oratosquilla oratoria
TGGGGGGTCAGAGGAGGAGTGGAGATGGGGTGGGGGTTAGAGGAAGAGTGGATGGTGGTGGGGGGGTCAGAGGAGGAGTGGATGGTGGTGGGGGGGTCAGAGGAGTGGATGGTGGTGGGGGTGGGGGGGCAGAGAAGGAGTTGAGGTGGGGGTTGGGGGGTCAGAAGAACCGCCGTCACGCCCCCCTGAGCTTTGTGGACATCACCACAAAGTATTCCACAAGGAAATCATCATTAGGTAAGACGCCTTTGACAGTTAGGTTCTCAGAATTAAAGACCTGAAGAAGGACCAGAGGACTTGAAGAAAGAACAGGACGCGCAGGACTCATCCCTCAAGAGATCCTGGAGGAGTGGATTAGTGTTACAGAGGACCTGTTGGAAAAGAACCTTATTCGAAGTTGAGACCCCGTGCGAGGCTAACAAAGGAGTGGATGTTCTGAAAATGGAGATTCCCGTAAAGATGCTGAAGGAAGAATCCAGTTAAAATTTGGGGACCCCGGGCGAGGCTATCAAGGCTTAGAGGTTCAGAAAGTTGAGGTGTTTATAGTAAGGGATCCAGTGTAAAGGACCCACTGGAAATTTGGAACCCTGCGCGAGGCTATCGAAGAAGTGGAGGCCCAACGAATTGAGGTTACCGTGATGTAGATTGCAGTAGGAGGACCCAATCCAAAATTGGAACCCCGTTTGAGGCTACCAAAGTGTTGGAGCTTGAGAAATTAAGGATCCGTGACGTACGGAAAGGAAGAGGGTTGGAATGGAATAGAAAAGGAAAGAGGAAGAGGAAAAATTAAAGAGGCTGAGGGGAAAAGGAGGAATAAGTAGGGAGGAGGCAGAAAAAGTAGAGAGGTGTGGGAAGGAGGGAACAGGAGGGAAACGGAAAGAGGAGGGAGAAGAACAAAGGTGGGAAAAGATAGGAGAGGAAGGGAAAAAAATAGAAAAGGAGAGGAAGAAGGAAAGAGAAGGAGGGAGAAGATGGAAGAGGAAAGGAGAAGAAGAGAGAAGAAAGAAGAAGAAGAAAAGGAGAGGGAGAGAGAGAGAGAAGGAATAAGAAGGAAAGAGAAGGAGGGAGAAGATGGGAGAGGAAAGGAGAAGAAGAGAGAAGAAAGAAGAAGAAGAAAAGGAGAGGGAGAGAGAAGATGGGAGAGGAAAGGAGAAGAAGAGAGAAGAAAGAAGAAGAAGAAAAGGAGAGGGAGAGAGAGAAAGAAGGAATAAGAAGCAAGGAGAAGAGGGAAAAGCAGGGGTGAAGAAGAGAAAACGAAGGCGAAGGAGAGAGAAAGAGGGAGAATGAAGAAGAAGAAGGAAAAGGTGAGGAATAAGTAGGGAAAAGGAAGGAGAAGGGAGAGGGAGGGAGAAGTGGATAGGGTGAAGAAATAAAAAGAAAGAAGAAGAAGGAGGTAGAAGGATGGAGAAAGAGGGAGAAAGAGGGAGAAGGAGATAAATATCCAACAGGGACAAGAAGAGAAAAGGAAGGAGAAGGTAGAAGAAGAAGGAAGAGGGAGGGAGAGGGAGGCAGAAAAAAAAGAGAAAGAGGGAGAAGGAGGGAGAAAGAGGGAGAAGGAGGGAGAAAGAGGGAGAAGGAGGTTAGTCTCCAACAGGGATAAAAGTTGAAAAGGAAGGAGAAGGCAGAAGAAGAAGGAAGAGGGAGGGAGAGGGAGTCAGAAAAAAAAAAAAGGGAGAAGGAGGGAGAAAGAGGTAGAAGGAGGTTAGTCTCCAACAGGGATAAGAGTTGAAAAGGAAGGAGAATGTGGAAGAAAAAGGGAGAGGGAGGGAGAAGGAAGAAGAAGGAGGGCGAAAAGGGAGAAAGAGGGAGAAGGAAGAAGAAGGAGGGAGGAAGAGGGAGAAAGGGGGAGAAGGAAGAAGAAGGAGGGAGAGAGAGAAAGAGGGAGAGAGAGGGAGAAGGAGGGAGAAGGAGATAAGTTTCCAATCATAAAAGAGAGGCGTGCAGTTTGATCCGCGAGGATGTCACTAAAGTTCTTAAAATATCATCTACATAAAATATGAAATCAATATCCCTATATGGGATGAAAGGGAGACATAGGGTAGAGGTAATAGAGTAGGTGGGGGGGGGGAGAGAGAAGGAGGGATAAGGGAAGAGATGGGGGGGAAGAAGGGGAGAGGAGGAAGAGAGAGGTTGAAGGATGGACTGATAGGGAGAGGTAGAGAGAGGGAGAGGTAGGAAGGGTCTAGAGAGTATGAGGAATAAAGAGGAGGAAGAGGGAGGGTAAAGAGAGGAATGGGAGAGAGTGGGAAAGAATATGAGGGAGTGGGGAGGGATGGAAAGGATAGGGAGGGAGATGAGGGAGAGAGAGGGAGAGGGAAGAAGAAGAGAGAAGAAAGGAGAGGGAGGGAGAGGGAGGGAAGGGAGAGGGAGGGAGGGGAGAGGGAGGGAGGGGAGAGGGAGGGAGGGGAGAGGGAGGGAGGGGAGAGGGAGGGAGGGGAGAGGGAGGGAGGGGAGAGGGAGGGAGGGGAGAGGGAGGGAGGGGAGAGGGAGGGAGGGGAGAGGGAGGGAGGGGAGAGGGAGGGAGGGGAGAGGGAGGGAGAGGAGAGGGTGGGAGAGGCGCGTGGAGAGAGAACAAAGGAGGACAATTTGCTGGCCCTGTGCAAAGAAGTGAAGATACTTTTTTTGACTTGGAAGTGAAGGTGTATGTGTGTGTGTGTGTGCGTGCGAGTTTCTGGGAAAACCTAACAAGCTCATGAACAATGTTTAAGGATGGCGTGGCGCCATCACGCGGAGGAGGAGGAAGAGGAGGAGGAGGAGGAGGAGGAGGAGGAGGAGGAGGAGGAGGAGGAGGAGGAGGAGGAAGGAGAAGGAGGAAGGAGGAGGAGGAGGAGGAGGAGGAGGAGGAGGAGGAGGAGGAGGAGGAGGAGGAGGAAGAGAAAGGAGGAGGAGGAGGAGGAGGAAGAGAAAGGAGGAGGTGGAGGAGGAGGAAGAGAAGGAGGAGGAGAACGAGGAGGAAGATAAAGAGAAGGAGGAGGAGGTGGTCTCCTGAGTAGGTCTATGGGGATTCATGGGGATGATTGTTCTAGGGAAATTCTAGGGATATTCTGAAAGTGATTCTAGGGATTCTGGGATATTCTGATATATTCTATGGGAAATTCTAGAAGATTCTGGGGAGGATTTGGGGACGTTTCTTCTTCCGGAAGCTGTGACACTCCATTTGTGATCCGGAAATGATCAATTGGGGAAAGAATTGAGAGTCGGGGAAGGGGGAAGGGGGAGGGGAAAGGAGGAGGGGGAAGGGGGAGGAAATGAAACACAGGAGGGGCGGATATCATGATGAGATGAACTGATCGAAATGTGTGTGTGTGTGTGTGTGTGTGTGTGTGTGTGTGTGTGTGTGTGTGTGTGTGTGTGTGTGTGTGTGTGTGTGTGTGTGTGTGTGTGTGTGTGTGTGTGTGTGTGTGTGTGTGTGTGTGTGTGTGTGTGTGTGTGTGTGTGTGTGTGTGTGTGTGTGTGTGCGTATGTGTGCGTATGTGTGTGTTTGTGTGTTTATGTGTGTGTTTATGTGTGTCTTTATGTGTGTTTGTTTATGAGTGTGTGTGCGCATATACGTGTGTGCATGCGTATATGCGTACATGTTTGTGCTTTCGTGCGTGCGTGCGTATTCGGAAGACAGACACCTGGGAATTGCTGCTCAGAGATTAGGTCACCAGAAAATGAAGATACTATGACGAAGTCCTGGGAAGGATTACAAAGGATTACAAAGGATTACAAAGGCGGAGCATGCCGACAGGAGACCTTTTGGTCCATAACTAGGCCGGATGCGAAAAAATATATATAATGATGATAATTTTTTTTCTATAATAATATGAATAATAATAAATAAAATAAATAAATGCATAGGTATAGGAAAGCTGTCACTTCCCCCCTCCCCCACCTTTACCCTGGGAACTCCTGTGTAACTGTATACACCAAAATAGCCCCCCTCCCCCTCCTCCTTCCCCTTTCTCCTCCCCCCGTTCTTCTCTACCTCTTTCTATTTCCACCTCACCTTCCCCTCCGTCTTCCCCTCGCTTTCCCCTCCTTTTCCCCTTTCTCTGACTAGGACAGGTTTCCCTTCTTCCATCCTATTAGGCCTTCCATTCCTCCTCCTCCTCCTTCTCTTTCTCGTCCATCTCTTCCTCCTCCTCCTCTTCTCCTTTACTACTCCTTCTCTTTATCTTTGTCTTGTTTCTCCTCTTCTACTTCCTCCTCCTCCGCTTTCTCGTCCATCTCTTCCTCCTTCTTTTCCTCCTCCCCTCCTCTTTTCCTTTACTCCTCCTCTTTATCTTTGTCTTCTTTCTCTTCTTCTACTTCCTCCTCCTCTTCTTTCAACATTAGTTTCAGCGCTCACTTGATGGTTATTAAGTCTATTCCATTCGTTAAGAATTCTATTGGATAATGAGCAAGTAAATAATAAAGAAAATAGGCAAGAAAATACCCACGGGTATGGACACTTTCACACGTGATTGTGTCTTGTGAAAGCGTCCATAGACACCCACGGTTATTTGAGAGCACGACGTCGTGTCGTGGACGGCGCACGGCGAAAAGTCGATACGTGTAAAACGAGCATAAGTAAGACGTGACCAGGTTCACCCTTACAGCGATCCTCTTTATAAAATTGATTCTCCTTTTTTTAAGACAATTTTCTTCAGTTGAAAAAAATATATAATGGAAATTGAAAAGTTGGTCAATTTACACCACGCATGCGCTGTCTGACAGGTGGTTCTAACCGTAGGTTGGTCCCAGCTGAGTAACGATTATCCATCTGGCGTACGGGCTGGGCTCTCTGATACCATCTGTGGGTTGTTTGCGCTCCACAGATGGTAAATGGCCCTCCTAGGTGGTGCTTATCCTTGTGTCTCGTAAATCAAGGCATGATCCTGTGATCCTGGTCACCATGTTTCGAGTTATACTGAAGACTTTGCTTCAACCTCACTACAAAAAAATATAAATAAATAAATAAACAAATAAATAAAATGAAATAGATAAAAATTATAATAATAATAATAATAATAATAAAGTTTAAGAATGAAAGATAAGTAAAAACTAATAGATAGACAAAAAGATCAATAAATATATGAAACTAAAAATAAAATTAAATAAAGTAACATAAATACTAAATGAATAAATGAACGTAGGCAAATAAATAAAATACGAAATAAAATTATATAAGCAAATGAATTGTTCCTCTTTCTTAATAAAAAAAAAAAAACATTATTTTTCCTTTCCAGACGAACTACTCTATTTCATATTACAGTAATTGTACCTGTAAAATCATGCACAGCATTTTTGTGTTAGAATACTCTTCATTACCGTTATATGCAAAATTTGAACTACACTGTACTACATATGTTTAATAACTTCAAACAATATTTTGTAATATTTTCAAGCATATATTCACGGAAACAGGAAATTTTACAACAACAAAAAAAACGTAAAATTGTTATAACTTTTCCAGTAAATTCTACGGATAATTTCATTACAGCATATGCATACCATAGGTTCATTTCACACGTATCGACTTTTTGCCGTGCGCCGTCCACGACACGACGTCGTGCTCTCAAATGACCATGAGTGTCATTAGACGTTTTCACATGTTACGACCACGACCACGTGTGGATGCATCCATAGACATCCATGAATATTTGAGAACACGACGTCGTGTCGTGGACGACGCACGGCGAAAAGTCGATACGTGTGAAACGAGCTTGAATTTTATCTTCATTCTGTGAACCGTCATATTTAATTCAGTTGAATTCTGAAGGATTAAAACTTATTTAGATTAATTAATGAAATAATGAATTAATCAAATTGTATATATATTCTACTTAATCTTTTATTATTTCTGTGGCCAAGGAATTTCATTAGCTGAAAGACTGAAATAATAACTTTTCAGATGATTAAGATCGATTGACGGCAACGTGAGATGTTAATCGTTGAACTGAGGTTAATAGTTAAATTGGGACGGACGTGAGCTTATTGGAACAGCCACAACATCCTTACAGAGTAATTGATTAAAAATATATTCACTAATGGAATAAAAGTAAAAAAGATAAAAAAGAATGGATGAATACTTAAGATTCTGTGTAATAAT
Organism: Oratosquilla oratoria; assembly: GCF_046742065.1. Taxonomy (NCBI): domain Eukaryota; kingdom Metazoa; phylum Arthropoda; class Malacostraca; order Stomatopoda; family Squillidae; genus Oratosquilla; species Oratosquilla oratoria. Next base: position 26,582,359 of record NC_134815.1, read on the forward strand.
GAAGAATACATACATATTTCGAAATCACACTGTATTTCTTATATACCGTACTAAATACTATGTACTAAGTACTTCTATCACACTCAACAAGACAAAGGTGAACTAAATATAGTTGCGACATCCAGAATAAAGAGAAAAGTTTAACTGTGTCTACTTCTCTCTCTCCCCATCTCTCTATCTCTCTCTACCTTCCTTTCACTACTCCTCTTTCTACCTACCTACCTATTCATCTATTTATCTATCCATCTATCTATCATTTGTGCCTTCATATTCATTTGTCTACCTATGTGTCTATCTTTCTTTTTACCTACTTATCTACCTGTCTGTTTGTATCTACATGTATCTATTTATGTGTCTATATTTACATATATTTACCTGCCTATTTTTACATATTTTCCACACACAAACAGAATGATAGATTACACAGATACAAACACACACACACACATACACACACACACATACACACGCACGCACGCACGCACACACTAAGCTCTCAACCGAAATGGGTAACAACTGTTGATCACGAGTCTAACACGTGGTCTAAGATCTTGTTGAAACACATACACACACACACAAATTAATTTCTGTTAAAGTTCAATTGAAATTCAGTAAATATATATTTCTAAATTAAGTTCAAAATCAATTAAATTAAACATAAATAAATTCGATTTAATTCACACGCACACACACACACATACACACACACACACGCGCGCACGCACACACACTCACACACACACGCACACGCAAGCACACACACACACACACGCAAGCACACACACACACACACATGCACACACACCACTCGTGGCGCAGTGGTAAAGTTCACGGCTGCCACTACCGCGGTCCGGGTTCGAATCCCGCCCAGGACTGAAATCGTTTTAGTATCGTTGCACTGGGAGTCGGACTCCAACTCTCGTAGGGGGGAGGGAGAGTTGGGTATGTGTATGCGTGTAAGGTCAAAGTATTACCCATAGATCGGTCATATATGAGCTCTAAGCTCTCTTCCGGGGAGGGGGAATAGCTGTCGATCACGAGTCCAGCACGTGATCCAAGACCATGGTGAATCACACACACAGGCACAGCCACGCACGCACGAGAGATAAACAGCGCCTTGTTGAAAGGCTTCCCTTCAACTTTTCCCCCATCAATCTCTCTGTCTGGGGGAATGATACAATTTCTATGTGTTAACACTCCCCGCGAGACAAACAGCATCTGCATTTTCTGAGGTAAGACTGACACAAATTGAATGAACTAATTTAATGCTTCTCTTCCTCCTATTCCTTCTCCTCTCCTTACTCTTATTCCTCCTTCCATTTCTCCTCCTCCTACTATTCCTCTTCCTTTTCCTCCTCTTCCCCTTACTCTTCTTCCTCCTCTCCTTACTCTTCTTCCTCCTTCTATTTCTCCTGCCCCTACTCTTCCTCCTCCTTTTATTTTTCCTCCTCCCCTTACTCTTCCTCCTCTTTCTCCTCCTCCCTGTACTCTTCTTCCTTCTTCTATTTCTTCTCCCCCTACTCTTCCTCCTCTTCCCTGTACTCTTCTTCCTCCTTCTATTTCTCCTCCTCCCCTTACTCTTCCTCCTCTTTCTCTTACTCTTCTTCCTTCTCCTCTTTCTTCGCCTCCTCCTCTTTCTTCTCCTCCCCTTACTCTTCGTCCTCTTTCTCCTCCTACACTTATTCTTCTTCTTCCTTCTGTTTCACCTCCTCTCCTTACTTTTCTTCCTCTTCCTTTTTCTCCTCCTCCCCCTACTGTTCCTCATCCTATTTTTCCTCCTCTCCTTATTCTTCTTCCTCTTTCTCCTCCTCCCTTTACTCTTCCTCCTCCCTCTAATTTTCCTCCTCACCATATTCTTCTTCCTTCTAATTCTCCTCCTCCCCATCTCTTCCTCTTTTTATTTCTCCCCCTTCTTCTCTTCCTTCTTCTATTTCTCCTCCTCCTCTTACTCTCTTCTTCCTCCTTCTATTTCCCCTCCTCCTCTTACTCTCTTCTTCCTCCTTTTTTTCTTTTCCTCCCCTTCTCTTCCTTCTTCTATTTCTCCTCCTCCTCTTACTCTCTTCTTCCTTCTTCTATTTCTCCTCCTCCTCTTACTCTCTTCTTCCTCCTTCTATTTCCCCTCCTCCTCTTACTCTTCCTCCTCCTTTCATTCCTCGCCTTCCCCTTACTCTTCCTCTTCCTTCTTCTCACCCTCTTCCTCTCCTTACTTATTCTACTTTTCTTCCCCCACCTTCTCCTCTTTCTCATCATCCTCTTACCCTTTCTCCTCCTTCTCCTCTCTTTCCTCCTTTTTCTCCTCCTACCCTTACTCTTCCTATCCTTCTCCTTCACCTCCTCCTTCTCTTCCTCCCCCTCCTCCTCTTTCTCCTCCTGCTCCTCCCTCTTTCTTTCCTTTCTTCTCTCTACGTTTTCCCTCTCTTTTTTCATTCTCTTTTCCTCCTTCCTTTAAATCTTCAAACCTTCTAGTAAAGAACTTAGAAGTTATTTAAATCAACTTATTCTGAACCTTCTTCGTAATTGTTTGCATAGTGTCGCAATCTAGTTTAAGAAATTTTCTTAGGATTTCTATTTATCCTTTTATTTAATCTAGTTTTATATTTTTTCTCAAGATTTCTATCTTTTTATTTAATCTTATTATAATTTAATCTAGTTTCAATATACTATATTCAACCTCTAATAAACCAAAAAACTCTCCATTAATAATATTTTCTCCCTATGTAACTGTAATCCTATGTAATTTATATTGGATGACACAGTCACGCACATATATCATGTTCGTGACAGTCTGACATTTAAGCCCCTCCCCTTTTGGGAATAGCTACTTCCTTATTGGTGTATGAGTCTATCAAATAACCTTCTTTATATTTTATCTGTTTATCTGGTTGAGAAGTTTGCTTTTACTTCAATTTTCTTTTTTCCTCCTCTTCTCTTCTGGTTGAGAAGCTGAGGTTTTACTTCATTTTTTTTCCAATTTTTTTCTTTTTTTCCCAATTTTTGTTGCAGTACAACAAAGGACACAGCAGGGTTGTTACTTCATTTTTTTTCCATTTTTTTTATTTATATTTATTTATTTATTTATTTTATTTTTTTCTAAAAATTTTGTTGCAGTACAACAAAGGACACAACAGGGAAATCTCTGTGGGGACGAATTCTACAGGGTGAACGTTTTCTTCATTACAGCTTCACCAAGAACGTTTAACGAGCGAAACGTTTTATCAATACAAAATTCGCCCTCACATAGTGTCTCTCCTGGCACGCATATCCCCAATAGCCTCGCAATATAAAAATGTGAGAACGTAAGAACACAAGAAAACGATTGAAAAGAACAAATCGAGATGGTGCGGACATGTCAAAAGGATGGAAGATGCGTAGAAATTCTTAGTTTGGGTTCCTTCCGGTAGGAGGCGTGTAGGACCCCCCAGGACACGATGGACACGAAGAGGGGACGAGGCTGATGCAAGGAGAGGGAGAATTTACAAAGAAATCAACAGAGATAAGGATTTCCAGGATCAAGACCTATGAAGAAGATTCGTAAAAGGCAAACACTGACAGGTTTTGGATACCTTGCGTCTGGTGAGAGAGAGAGGGAGAGAGAGAGAGAGAGAGAGAGAGAGAGAGAGAGAGAGAGAGAGAGAGAGAGAGAGAGAGAGAGAGAGAGAGAGAGAGAGAGAGAGAGAGAGAGAGAGAGAGAGAGAGAGAGAGAGAGAGAGAGAGAGAGAGAGAGAGAGAGAGAGAGAGAGAGAGAGAGAGAGAGAGAGAGAGAGAGAGAGAGAGAGAGAGAGAGAGAGAGAGAGAGGTGAGAGAAGAGGAGACTGCAAGTGATGCAGGAAAGGTCATCATATTAAGACAGCAGGGCAATAGTCGTAGTGATGGATTTAAAATGGACATATTTAGGTTCAAGAAGGAGACAGACACAAACTGGTTTACCTACAATGTGGTTAACGTATGGAATAGTCTTAGTAACCATGTAGTGAGCACTCAATATATAACACCTCATCCACGAGGAGCTAAGATGAGAGGGGGGGGGAAAGGTGGTGGATGGGAGTGGAATGGGTGGGAGTGGAATGGGTGGGAGTGGAATGGGTGGGAGTGGAATGGGTGGGAGTGGAATGGGTGGGAGTGGGATGGGTGGGAGTGGGATGGGTGGGAGTGGGATGGGTGGGAGTGGAATGGGTGGGAGTGGGATGGGTGGGAGTGGAATGGGTGGGAGTGGAATGGGTGGGAGTGGAATGGGTGGGAGTAGAATGGGTGGGAGTGGAGTGGGTGGGAGTGGAATGGGTGGGAGTGGGTGCGTGCCCTGGCTGGCTATCTCCCATATATGGGAAAATATGTCTTTGGTATACAGATAGATAGACAATATATTAAACCTTTGCACATATATCTTCAGCTTTTATTCCATTAGTGCAGTTTTGTTTAAAAAAACGTCATCTACAAGGGATTTACTGTATATAGATTATTGTATGACTAATGTATAGATATTAAACAAAATTGAAAAAGTACAATTACCTAGTTCCAATATTAGAAACAGGGAATGGAAATAGTACACAGGAAAAAATATTTTCTAGAAAAGTTAGAAATAGTACACAGAAAAAAATATTTCCTAGAAAAGTTAGACAATTCTCTAACAAATTAGTCTTCTCGAAAAAAATTAGACAAACCGGCAGCCATCAATCCAAAGCATCGCAGGTCAATTTCTTGTGTCCGGAGAGTAGAAATAGACTGTTTCTAAGAACCTCCGTCAACTTAGACGAAACAGGGTTGTGTAGACTCCATTTGGTCGCCCTCTTAAGCTCCTCCTCAGTCCCTCTTACCTCTTAGAGAGCCTCTTACCAGGAACTTCCCTACAGACTCGAGACCTTTACCACGATACACAGAACGGCCCTAATCCATTTGCAGTTGGGAATGCCCCAATCATATTTATTTTGAATACATAAGAAGCTACTTACTGCTCTTGCTGTTGACATGAAAAAGTAAACAAGGATATTACGATAAGAGGTGTTCAGATTCAACAGAGGTCGTCACATTTCCCTGAAGTACTGAGACTTCTGGGGACATGTACAGGGTACTGGCAGCTGCGGGATTCGAACACGGAATTACGTTGTGTGAAGATAAATGGTTTGATGACTCCTTTCTGTCTATATATATATTCTATTCTATCCATTTATTCATTTGATCTATTAAGAACATAACATAAGAACATAAGAATAAAGGAGACTGCAAGAGACCATAAGGCCTACACTAGGCAGCTCCGTATCCATCACCACCCGCCATCCCCATCCATAAAGTTATTCGCCATAATTTTTTATTTTCTCTATATCTTATTTGATTTATTTTATTTATATCACCTATCTTATTTATCTTATCTATATATATCAATTCATATATTCATTGTATTCTTTGTAACTGAGGGGGAAATAGACGATGAAAAGAAATGGTTCGTTCTTGGTCGAAATCCTCTTTAAAGAAATACTAAATAAATGAACAAATAAATAAAATAAAAAAGATCACATAATAATAATAATAGTAATAGTAATTATAATTATAATAATAATAATAATAATGATAATAATAATGATAATAATGATAATAATAATAATAATGATAATAACAATAATATTAATAATAATAATAATAATAATAATAATAATAATAATAATAATAATAATAATATTAATAATGATGATAATAATAACAATGATGATGATAATAATAACAATAATAATAATAATAAATAATAATAATAATAATAGTAGTAATAATAATAATAATAATAATAATAATAATAATAATAATAATAATAATAATAATAATAATAACAATAATAGTAATAAAAATAACAATAATAATAATAATAATAATAATAATAACAATAATAATGATAATAATAATGATAATGATAATGAATAAATGAAATTTGAAATTAATTCTTTGAGCCACAATTCTGGGTTATACTTTGATATTTTTTACTAATTTTTTCTGTTTTTGTTAAGACAATATTCTTTGTATAATTTTCTCTTTGATCATTTCTTTTTCTTTTACCCATTTTTCTTATCCAAAATCTTGGATTTTCCCTTTGATGCAACATTTTTGGATTTCCCTCCGATCCAATTTTTTTTCCTTTGCTGCAACATTTTTGGATTTTCTTTTGATCCAAATTTTTGGATTTTTCCTTCGGTATCCAATGACATGGTAAACAGTTAATTTTGATCTCCTTCGAACTCCATTGGCATTCTTTGTACAGCTTTTGGATGCGGGACCTCGTGGACGTCGCTTCCATCGCCAATTTGGTCTTCTGACAGGCGAAGAAAATTACTCTAAACCTGAACACATTCTTATCATTCCTTGAAGAAGAAGAAGAAGAAGAAGAAGAGGAAGAGGAAGAGGAAGAGGAAGAGGAGGAAGAAGAAGAAGAAGAAGAAGAAGA
>NC_134815.1:26596282-26606282 GCF_046742065.1 Oratosquilla oratoria
TCTGGCCTCTGGACAATCGACTCCATGCTGAGGGCTGCGAAGGGAACCCGCCTAGTGGTGGATTAGGTGTGGAAGGGTGGAAGGAGGATTGCAAGGGGAGAAGGAAGTGAAAGGGTGGAGGGGAGTGTGGAAAGGAACCAGGCTTGTTGTGGGTTAGGTCTGTAAGGGTGAGGGGGAGTGTGATAGGGTGGATGGTGGATTGGAAGGGTAAAATGAAGTGAAAAGGTTCAGTAAGGTGTGAAAGGGAAACAGGCTAGTGAGGGTGAGGGGAAGGGTGAGGGGAAGTGTGAAAGGGTTCAGAGAGATGTGGAAGGGTGAAGGGTGAAGGGAGGTGTGGAAGGCTGGGAGTATGTGTGGAACAGTGAAGGGAAGTGGAAGGATGGAAGGTAATGTGGAAGGGTACAGGGAAGTGTGGAAGGAGATGGGAGTGGAATGGGTTGAAATGGGTGCGTGCATTTTGACTTGGCTACCCGCCTTATAAGGGGGAAGAAGTCCTTGGTGTATGTGTATATATATATATATATATATGTGTGTGTGTGTGTGTGTGTGTGTGTGTGTGTGTGTGTGTGTGTGTGTGTGTGTGTGTGTGTGTGTGTGTGTGTGTGTGTGTGCATATATGGATAGATAATTGGGCTACCAGTTATAGTAGCGGATTGTTGTTTTTGTAATGGCCACTGAATACAGCGCTTCTTTCTTTGTATACTCGTACAGTATCACACCGCATTTATCAGGAGTTATCACACTGGGCTATTTTTCCTCCGACTGCTGGAGCAGATTTGAAGCCCGCAGCTTTCGGGAAGGAATCTGATATGCTGGAGGAAAATTATTTTCCTCCTGCATATCAAATGACATTCTATGTATTTTTGTTGAGAAAACAAATTAGTTTGCAGAAGTGATTTTTGGCGGAAAAGGTTCTGAGGTGGATGGTACTGTTGATGAATCGGAGGTTGAAGGAAAAGTAGCCCAGTGTGATACCCCTTTAAAATTTTACTTAATCATCTATTTATTAAAGAATGTTTATCATCTGATAACGATTCCTGGTTTGTTGTAGGAGGTTATGTAGGAATGATTAAGGTATTGGTAGATTTATCGCCCAAAAATTGGTGTTGTGTGATCGCTGTTTAATAGGGTAGATGACAGAGTAAATACTGAAAGTTGTATAAATTGGAAAATTTTGTAATATATGTGTGATTGTGTAAGAGGCTGATCAATGGTATGTGGAAGGGCCGTTTACTGTAATGAGGTGGCCATATGTGAAACAAGAATGTCCTGTTCTTAGGCGTAGTATTGTCTGTGCGCCCTAAAGAGTCCGTTAAGAATGATCTACGTCATGATTTACGTCATGATTTACTACGTTCAGAATGATTTACTTCATGATTTACTACATGCCTCTTTCTCTCTTATTTCCCATTTATGTGCTATTTTATATGTATATATATATATATATATTGTATATAGTAAAGGAAGTTGTATAATACAATGAGCATCACTTTTTAGAATTATAACAACAATTTGAATAAACTATGACACGTGGCATCAGCGCTTTTTCTCCCAATGGTGCCACGCCGAGGTATCACAGCTGGGATAGGGTATAGATAAACTATGACACGTGGCAACAGCGCTTTTTCTCCCAATGTTGCCACCCGAGGTATCACACGTGGGATAGGGTATAGATAATCGTTGTTATCATCCTAAAAAGTAATTTTCATTCAATTATAAAGCTTCCTTTACTACAGTATATACAGAATATAAAAAACAACAGCTTCAAATAGTACATATATGTGAAATGAAAGACATATACTAAGGTTGATTAGGCTGAATGGCTAACAGTAAATTACGACGTATGCCATTTCCTGAACGGACTTCTTGCAGCGCAGAGGCTATAATGAGTAACACCTCTTGAGTGAAGCATGGGAATAATTGCATTAAATCATCATCATCATCAGTTGGGAGCATACACCAGGAAGCGTGTTGCTTTATTTACACGCCGGCGCCAGTCCCCATGGTCTCTCTGAGAAAGCTTCCATGCATGCACCCTTCCCGTTCCAAACAGCTCGACAGCATCGATCAATTTGTCCCATCCATGGGTTCTGTGGGCGTCAATTCCATCGAGAGTTGTCTCTTGTGGAGATAACGCTGAATAGGATCAGCATCAGGGAAGCGTGCCACATGTCCATATACCCTGAGTTCACGAATTATGCTGGTAACCGGCCTAGACGGATTTTTAGGGTACAGTCTCTGGTTTGATGCAGTGTATTATATTCTAGCTGCCGTCAAGCACTTTTAATCCAGTAGAGGGTTAAAGGAATAAACATGCTCAGGAAAAATGTCATTTAATGTTCTAGATGCTGTCAGGTGGTTTCATTCAGAGTAAAGAAAACCATTCATTACATGTGCGTGATTCATGTTGTCTTGTATATTCTAAGTAATTAAACATGTGTGTGTGTGTGTGTGTGTGTGTGTGTGTGTGTGTGTGTGTGTGTGTGTGTGTGTGTGTGTGTGTGTGTGTGTGTGTGTGTGTGTGTGTGTGTGCGCGTGTGTGCTCGTGTATTAATGTAGACAACAACTGTTTTGATAGCGTTTTCATTACCAACAAATGTAACCTCTTGTTTATTATCAGCATAAAAAGCACGCAGTCACTAATAAATACAACATTTTGATATAATCAATAAAGATGTAATACGGGCCTTCTAATTAAACTTCTTCTCCATTTAGGCTTAACTGGATAAGTGAACCATTCACCAGAGATTAATAATAAATAGTCACAAAAACTAATATAATTTTCTTTTTTCGAATTAATTTACTCAAACACAGGAGTTCATTTCAAATCAAGCCTTAGACTTAACAGAAACCGCATATGCTAAGACGAACTCAAACCTTTCCAAATAATCCCACTTAATCCAATTTCCTTTCCCAAATGCAGTTAACTCATCAAACAGGAGAGCATTAGTTAGGCCTATAGAGTATCTGGGACGATCTCCTTAATCCCTTCCGTATCGGAAGGCACTTTTCCTTCTTCCTCCTCTTGTCGTCGCAAGGGGACGGGAGGCGCCGTGGGGGCCGCTCGGACAGTCAGCCTGTATCGACAATTCACTTTCGTCGTGGACGACTCACTTTTTTTTTTTTCAGGTAACTTGTGGTACTCTCCCCACAACGGAGGAGACAACGAGAGACCATAAGGCCTACACTAGGTAGTTCCATGTCCCTTACCTTCTGTCATCCTTATCCATAAAGTCCTCATCTCTTAAAAGAATCAGTTGTTTTAGAGCTCACTACATGGTTACTAATTCTATTCCATTCGTTAACCACTTGTTTACTTTATCTATTTATTTTTTCTTCTTTTTTCCAGAAATCCTCGTGACACTCTTCCCACAGCGGATACCAATGAGGGTGCCACAGGACAGCAAATATATGTCTTTTCCTTCGCTAGGCCCATTAGTGACAAGGATCGTTTGTTCTTCTCATTTCTCCATTGGCAGGTCTGTCTTGCCGTGGGCCATTAGAGCTCAGCCCAATAGGAGAACACCTACAAAATGACGGAAGAAGACGTCTCGGCTTGGGAGAGATAAACAGAGTATCTACAGCATAAACAGAAGTCAATTTGCGGACTCTATTCAGACCTTTTTTTCATGAGCGGGATTGGCTTGATTCTTCCTTGGCACATAACGAGATATACGAACCAAGGAAGTCAAACAATAGGAGAAGGAACCAAGGTCTCCTTAGAACAGTGTTTCATAAGATGGGGGTCATAGTTCCTATGGGATCCATGACAAGAGTTCAGGGGCCGGGTGGGTGGGTTTGTTATAAGTGATACGTTTACATATATTGTGAGGAATCTGAATATAATAAAGAATTCCCATCATTCTGACCTGGCAGATTTTCTTGATTATGTCGACAATAAAAGTAGTCTCTCTTTACCAATACTTTCATTATTACTATTATCTTTATTATCATTATCATTATCATTTTATTATCATTATTATTATTATTATTATCATTATTATTATTATTAATTATTATTATTATTATTATTAATTATTATTATTATTATTATTGTTATTATTATCATTATCATTATTATTACAATTATTATTTCTTATCATTGCAATTATTATTAATATTATTACTATTATTATAATTATTATTATCATTATTATTATTATTATTTTATTATTATTATAATTATTAATATTATTATCATTATCATTATTATCATTTATATCATTATTATTATTATTATTATTATTATTATTATTATCATTATTAATATTATTATCATTATTGTTATTATTATTATTATTATTATTATTATTATTATTATTATTATTATTATTATTATTATTATTATTATTATTATTATTATTACTATTATTACTATTATTATTGTTTTCACCGTTTTTTCAGGGTAGGCTTTGGGAGAAAAAATAAAAGGGGAGCCACTCGAATATTGAGAATTCATGAAGGATGGAATCGAGTGAATATTTTTGAGAACCACTCTTATATTAAACCATCTTTAAGTTCAGTTGATTTACAGATTTTTTTTCTGTCACATACCAAATACGTTTATCCATCTAAAGGGCCATTTAAACGGTCAAACTGTTTATCAAACAAGTGTTTGAAGTGATGTTTGACCGTGTGAATGGGGTATTTGGTTGTCAAACACGTTTGACAAACGTGTTTGACGACCAAATACCCCCATTCACACGGTCAAACTTCACTTCAAACACTTGTTTGACAAACCGGGTTTGACAAACCGTTTGACCTTTTAAATGGCCCTTTAGAGGAACTCACAGAATGAAAAGGTACAGCTGTGAACACAAGTTTTTTCACCACTCCCCTTAAAATAGATTAGATAGATGGATAGATAGTTCGATAGAAAGGTAGATAGATAAATATATATAGATAGATAGTTATATAGACTGATAATTTGATAGACAGATGTATAGATGCATAGACAGATAAATAGATGTATAGATAGATAGGTATATACAGTAGATAGGTGGATAGGCAGATGGATAATGAATAGACATATTAATGAATGAAGAAATGGATAAATAATAATGAATAAATAAAGGTGGTAAGGAGCCTACACCAGGAGACGCTGAGCAGCAGCGGCCAAAGCCGTCACCTTTGCCCTATCTATGCTCTTTAGGGACTGTTTGGGGAAGGTAGCTGCAGTCCCTGCTGGGAAACGGAGTAGTGCGGGATTCGAACATACAACTAACCAAACGCGAGACCAGCACGCTTCAGATTACGCCACCAGCGCACTATAATGAAAGAAACAAGTAAATGAATAAAGAGACAATTAGTGAAAGACTGAAAATTGTTGGTGGGCCGAGAATGATAACAATAATTTTCCGCAAATTACTAATATGGTCGCTGGCCGAGCGGATTAGAGCGCCGCTACTTGCGACGGAGGTCGAGGTAAAGGCGGTTCGAACACTACCGCAAGCGAGTTGGACCAAGGGCATGGTTAATTGAATTCCATGTTACAAAGTCTTTTGTAAAGGACATCGGCCTAGCCTCCTTGTAGGAGAAGTTTTGCGACTTTTTTTTTTTTTTTTAAACAAATCGCAAATCAATCACTAAGACAAGGACTTCCAACAGGAGACCATTTGGTCCATACTGTACTTACATGGGGGATTCTGTTCAAATGAATAACATCAACTGAATTTTATTTTTTTAATTGTATTTTCTATCTTAAATTAATTTTTGGGAAAAAAAAATACTCCTACCGTCCTCTTTTTGATTAGGTTGGCTTATTAGGTTAAGTTACGTTACCTTGGGTTGGATTGCATTGTTTATAGGTTGTGCTGAATTGGTTCAGGCTAGGTTAGGTTAGATTACGTTATGCTGGGTTAGGTTGGGTTAGGTTACGTTGGGTTGGGTTAGGTTGCGTTGGGTTGCGTTTAGGTTGGATCAAGTTGGTTTGGACTAGGTTATGTTAGATTACGTTACGTTGAGTTGGTTTGGGTTGAGTTCGATTGAGTTCGGTTTGTTTAGGTTAGGCTGGGTTGGTCTAGATTAGGTCAGGTTGGTCTAGGTTAGGTTGGGTTAGTTTAGGTTATGTTACGTTATGTTACGTTAGAATACAATAATTTATGATACGTTATATTGGGTTGGGTTGGATTGGGTTAGGTTAGGTTAGCTTAGTTTAACTAAAGTTGCGTTGGGTTGGGTTGGTTTGATTTGCATTGGATGAAGTTGGATTAGGTTAGGTTAGGTTTGGTTAGGTTAGCTTTGGAAGAAACTGACAACACTCTGTATCTGAATGAAACTGTCTGGACATATGACGAAACCAAGAAACTTGGCGAATGTGTTCGCATAATCATATCCAGAAAATAACGAAAAAGACAAACACTGGGATATGCATAAATATAAGTTAAAGTTGTGGCAAGATGATGTTGTTTACCTTTCAAACAAAACAGAAACTGCTTCCCCCCACAGTACGAAATACTTTTCCGAAAAAAAAAGATAAAGATGAAAACTTAGATTGCAGTTCAAGACTGTCAAACGTGAATAATTTAATACGGCTAATGGAGATGCAACTTAGACTGATCTTGCTTTTGTGTAACTTTGTCTAATTGTGTATGTGTGTGTGTGTGTGTGTCTGTGTGTGTGTGTGTGTGTGTGTGTGTGTGTGTGTGTGTGTGTGTGTGTGTGTGTGTGTGTGTGTGTGTGTGTGTGTGTGTGTGTGTGTGTGTGTGTGTGTGTGTGTGTGTGTGTGTGTGTGTGTGTGTGTGTGTGTGTGTGTGTGTGTGTGTTGTGTGTGTACGCGCGTGTTGTGTGTGTGTGTGAAAGCGTGTAAGTGGGTGTGCATACGGATGTGTGCGAATGCATGTAAGTGTGTGTGTGTGTGTGTGTGTGTGTGTGTGTGTGTGTGTGTGTGTGTGTGTGTGTGTGTGTGTGTGTGTGTGTGTGTGTGTACGTACGTGTGTGTGTGTGCATGACTGCATGTGTGCGTGGGTACATGTGCGTATTAGCGTGTGTGCATGTGTGTACGTGTAAGCAAAGACAAACACCAGAGGGAGACGTGGCTTTTCCACAGAAACCTCGTTATCTATAACAACATCAAATAGCTTTTATCGAAGACCACAGAAGACCAAGAAGAAGAAGAGGAAGAAGAAGAAGAAGAAGAAGAAGACGATAGAAATAGAAGACGAAGAAGACGAAGAGAAAGAGGAAGAGTTGAAAATGGAAAAAAGGAGTATAAGAAGATGACGAAGACGACGATGGAGAAGACGATGGTAATAATAAAAAAAAAAAAAAAAAATGTTTCTTATCTCCGTGCCAACTCTAAGGAAATGGTATGTCATATCTTCGACTTACATTTAAAGTAGGCGACATAAAATATTTTTTCTTCGTGTTTTTACATCAATGCGCCTTTAGCAAGCAGGCATTTCCTAGAACTACATCTAGCAAAAGTATTTTGGCTAAAAATAAACAAATATATAAAAGAATAGGTTAAAGGAGTTTCGTCCTATTAACACGGTTTTCTAAATTATTCAAATTGTCATTCCCTATTTTTTCCGATTTTTTTCTCTGCCCTACGGGGTATTACAACGAAGAATCATCAGGTAGACGTGCATAAGATGTATCTATTACAAATATTATTATAATGTAAAAATTATAATATGATAATGATAATAATAATAATAATAATAATAATAATAATAATAATAATAATAATAATAATAATAATAATAATAATAATAATGATAATGATAATGATAATAATAATAATAATAATAATAATAATAATATTGGAAAATAGAGGTAATAATATTGGAAAATAGAGGTAATAATAATGATAATAGTGATAATAATAATAATAATAATAATAATAATAATGATAATAATAATAATAATAATAATAATAATAATAATAATAATAATGATAATAATAATAATAATAATAATAATAATAATAATAATAATAATAATAATAATAATATTGGAAAATAGAGGTAATAATAATGATAATAGTGATAATAATAATAATAATAGTGATAATAATAATAATAATAATAATAATAATAATAATGATAATAATAATAATAATAATAATAATAATAACTGATAATAATAATGATAATAACACCAACAACAACAATAACGATAATAATAATAGTATTAGTAATAATAATAATTCTTACTACCTCTCTCGCATAGCTCTATCATAGTGTGGGTTATGTGCATACATTGATAATAGTACGTTAGTATATTAGTGTACAAAAATCAATGTATATATATACATTATATATGCATATATACATTATATATATACACACATATATGTATATATACATATATTTATATATATGCATTATTATATATATATATATATATATATCACACACTATATTATATATATACACATATATATATATATATAATGCATATATATATATACATATATATATATATAAAACGAAGAGTATTTGTTCTCTTTATTTTTCTTTTGTTGTATTCTATTCTAGTATTTGTTCCTTCCTGTTATTCTGTTTTCTTCTTTGACTCCTATCCTAACCCTTGGGTGCATCAAAAGAGAAAGCGTTGGATTAGTTCAGAGTGCACTCAACAGATGGCGTTGACAGTTCGCACGGGTTTAATTAAGAATTCGCTCCCCAGGTATGTTTCTCTTACCAGAAAGGATTTTAAAAAGAAACATTTAATTCCGATGTAAGACAAAAAGAATTACGTTTGTGATTATTATTATCATTATTATTACATTACAAAGGATTACAAAGGCGGAGCATGGCGACAGGAGACCTTTTGGTCCATATGTAGGTCGGATGTGGAAAAAATCATAATAAATAAATAAATGAATACTATAATAATATAAATAATAAACAAAATACATAAATAAATGCATAGGTATAGTTAGATAAGCTAACAGGTAAATAGTAAATAATAATAAATTGAGATATAATAATAAATGAGAATCAAGCGAATAAAAATAAACAGATAAATGATAAAAAAAATAATACCAAATAAATTATAATCGTTAGAGCATCTTGCTTAGGTGTTTATCTAAATGATTCTTAAAGCCTCGAACTGAACTACATTGCACTGCCTCTGCAGGAAGTTTATTCCATTCATTAACTACACGGTTGGCGAATTTCTTTCTACACACTTCCAAATTAAATCTATTTCCGGACAGTTTGAGACCATTGTTTCTTGTCTGATTCTCATTCAGTGTGAAAATTTTGTCACTTTTGATGTCAAATCACTTTAGAATCTTAAAAACCTGTATCAAGTCACCTCTGAGTCTACGCTTTTTTAGGGAAAACAGATTCATGTCTTAGTCGATTATCATTATTATTATCATTATTATTATTATTATTATTATTATTATTATTATTATTATTACTATTATTATTATTATTATTATTATTATTATTATCATTTTGTTATTGTTATTATTATTATTATTACTATTATTATCATTATTGTTATTATTATTATTATTATTATTATTATTATTATTATTATTATTATTATTATTATTATTATTATTATTATTATTATTACTATTATTATTATTATTATTATTATTACTATTATTATTATTTTTTATTTATTCATTTTTAATACTCCGGCTGACATCATCCTCGAAGCACCCCTACTCCAGTAAGGAAGAGGGTGAAAGTAAACACGTTTAACAAGCATCCCCTTCCCCCTCCACCCCCCAGAGACATTCGTCAGCTGTTTTTCGATCTCCTTTGCCAAACCTTCAACGTTGAGCAGATTACCCGCTTTCTTCCCTAACAAGGTCGAGCAGATCCTCCCTCTTCCTCCATATCCCCCTACTCCCTCCTCCCCCTCCATATCCCCCTATCCCTCCTCCTCCTCCATATAACCCCTTTCCCTCCTCCCTTCTACGTATATCCCCCCTCTCCCTCTTCCCCCTCCATATCCCCCTCTCTCTCTTCCCCCTCCATATAACCACTCTTCCTCCTCCCCCTCCATATCCCCCTTCTCCCTCCTCACTCCCTCC
>NC_134815.1:26611282-26623782 GCF_046742065.1 Oratosquilla oratoria
TTCCCCTCTTTTCCCTCTCTTCCCCTCTTTTCCCTCTCTATTACCCTATTTCCTCGTTCTATTCTTCTCCCATCCTTTTTCTCATTCTCACTCCCCCGCCCCATTGTATTTTCATCACGTGACTTGACCTGCAGCCTATGGTGTTCATGGTACCATCATACGAGCAACCATGGTAACGATATGGTGGGAGTTCAGCAATACCCTTCGTCATTTTTCCGCCGCCATTATGGCTATGTCAGTTTCGAGTTTTTTTTTTTTTTTTTTTTTTTTGTTCGCTATGCCTGTTTCCCAGTTTTTGCTCTTCAGATTTACCATTTTTGTTATACGATCTCCCCCCCCTTCCTCCTCTCCCCCTTCCACCCATCTTCCCTAATAACAATTCCCTATTGGAATTCCCCCCCATCTTCCCCCCCCTTTAATGCCCCCATTCTTGACCCGCATCAAACCCCTTTTGCCAATCAACCCCCCCCCTTGGATTGCCCTCTTCATTCCACTTCTCTCTTCTTCCCTCTCTCTCTTTCTCTCTATTCCCCCTGTTCTCCCCTCCACCTCTTTAGATTTTTCCGCACTCCTCTTTATTTTTTTCTATTTCTTCATAGATTGATTCTTCCCTTCCAACACCTTTTTTGCTCTAATGCTGATTGGCTAACATGTGGGACACGCACACACAAACAAAATACATACATACAGGGAAAGAAAGAGAGAAAGAAAGAGAGAGAGAGAGAAAGAGAGAAAGAGAGAGAGAGAGAGAGAGAGAGAGAGAGAGAGAGAGAGAGAGAGAGAGAGAGAGAGAGAGAGAGAGAGAGAGAGAGAGAGAGAGAGAGAGAGAGAGAGAGAGAGTGTGAGAGATCTAAAATCATAGAGGGAGGCAGAGACAGTGATAGATAAAAAGACAGAAACGGAAAGACAGGAGACAGAAAGACAAAGAAACAGACAGAGAGAAAAAGACAAACACAGAAACATAAGTAGACGAGCACAGACTGAGAGAAAAAGACCGAGACAGTAAGAGGCAGAGAGAGAGGCAGAGAGAGAGAGAGAGAGAGAGAGAGAGAGAGAGAGAGAGAGAGAGAGAGAGAGAGAGAGAGAGAGAGAGAGAGAGAGAGAGAGAGAGAGAGAGAGAGACCGAAGAAATGATATATGTTGGTATGGGAGTCGAAAGACTTGACCTGGAAGCTGGAAGACTGGAACTGTAGGTATGTGGACTGGAGTGCGAAATCTGCCCTCTCGGTGCCAGCAACCTGGCACTCATGGCACTTGCTGGAGGTGCCAAAGGAGACGGACAGAGAAGAAAGCGTCAAGGAGGAGATGGAGCAGGAGGAGGAGCAGGAAGAGGAGGCAAAAGACGAGGAGGAGGGGAGGAGGAAGAAGAAGAGGAGGAGGAGGAGGAGGAGAAGTGGAGGCTGGGTTGGGTGTGTGTGGAAGGTGTGGAGGCTAGGGTGAGAGGGTGTAGTGATGGGCGTAAAAGGATGTATTGATGAGCATGAAGGGGTATTCTGATAGGTAGATATGGGGGTAGAAGGATGTAAGGGCAAGGGTGAAAAGACAGGGAAGGATGTAGAAGAGTGTGGAGGGTGAGAAGGCGAGGGTGTAGGGATGTGGATGTGATGGCTGTGGAGGTGGAGTAGAGGGGGTGTGGAGTCAGGAACACAAAGGTGTGGAAATTTGTATGGTGGGGTTTGGAGAAAGAGGTGAAGGGGTGTCGGTTTGACAAGGACGTTTGGGGTGGAGGAGGAGGAGGAGGAGGAGGAGTAGGAGGAGGAGGCTCGGTATGGAGGAGGTGAAGGAGGTTTCGGGTGGAGGAGGAGGAGGAGGAGGCTCGGTGTAGAGAAGGTGAAGGAGGTTTGGGGTGGAGGAGGAAGAGGTGAAGGAGGTTTGGGGTGGAAGAGGAGGAGGAGGTTCGGTGTGGAGGAGGTGAAGGAGGTTTGGGGTGGAGGAGGAGGAGGAGGTTCGATGTGGAGGAGGAGGAAGCTTGGAGGGGAGGATGAAGAGAAGGTTCGGAGTGAAGGAGGATATTTAGTGCGGAGGAGAAGGAGGTTCGTGGTGGATAAGGAAGAGGCTTGGGGTGGAGTAGGAGGAGGTTTGGTATGAAGGAGAAGATGTTTTGGATGGGCAAGGAAGAGTTTCGGGGTGGAGGAATTGGAGGTTTGGGGTGGAGGAAGTGGAGGTTCGGGGTGGAGGAAATGGAGGTTCGGGGTGGAGGAATTGGAGGTTTGGGGTGGAGGAAGTGGAGGTTCGGGGTGGAGGAAATGGAGGTTCGGGGTGGAGGAAATGGAGGTTCGGGGTGGAGGAGAAGGAGGCTCGGAGTGGAGGAGTATGGAGGTGTAAGGGTATAGAGGTGGAGTTGGCGGGGTGCGGAGTGTGGAAGTGGAGGTGGAGGGGCATGGAGGAGAGATGTGTAGAAATGATGTGGATTAGGAGATGGAGGAGGAGGATTTGGAGGAGAAGGTGGAGGAGGTGGAGGGTGAGGTGGACCTCGGGCGCGGGTTGTGGGCGTGGTATCGGCAACCCGTCATACTGAAGGCAATAGATGTCACGCCGACGGAGGAGAAGGAGGAGGAACAAGAGAGAGAGAGAGAGAGAGAGAGAGAGAGAGAGAGAGAGAGAGAGAGAGAGAGAGAGAGAGAGAGAGAGAGAGAGAGAGAGTAGTAGTAGTAGTAGGAGGAACAAGAGAGGAGGAGGAGATGATGGAAGAAGGGGGACAAGGAGGATGAGGAAGAGTGGGTAGAAGGAGGGCCAGAGGGAAGAGGGTAGGAGGGATAGAAGGAATAGGAAGAAGGAGGGGAAGAAAGAGGAGTAAGAGGAAGAAGAGAGAAAGGGGGGAAGGTATTAAGGAAATGGGGAGGAGGGGAAGAGGAGGTGGAGGAGAAAGAAATAGGAGAAGGATAGTGAAGAAGAGGAACAGAGAAAAGAGAGGGATAAAAGAAAATGAAACAGAGTAGTAGTAGAAGTAGTAGTAGTAGTAGCAGTAGAAGTAGTAGTAGTAGTAGTAGTAGTAGTAGTAGTAGTAGTAGTAGTAGTAGTAGTAGTAGTAGTAGTAGTAGTAGTAGTAGGCTTCATTAAAGTTAAATTATATAAAATATAAAAGAGCAGTCGACCACAGTCATTGGCGAGAGAGGTGGCAATGAACTGTGTCTGTGGGAGGCAGATCCTGACCGCTTTCACCACATAGTTCCATGAGAATGGAAGTCGTAGTAGTAGTAGTAGTAGTAGTAGTAGTAGTAGTAGTAGTAGTAGTAGTAGTAGTAGTAGTAGTAGTAGTAGTAGTAGTAGTAGTAGTAGTAGTAGTAGTAGTGGTGGTGGTGGTAGTAGTAGAAGTAGTAGTAGTAGTAGTAGTAGTAGTAGTAGTAGTAGTAGTAGTAGTAGTAGTAGTAGTAGTAGTAGAGAAAGGATTAGTAATTCACCTGTAACCAGCGGTTCTATCCTTGAGGACGAAAGTTGTTTGGGGCCGAATTTATAAAAGAACCTAACTCCTAAGTCTAGACATAAATCTTCAAAATGGCGGAGGTTTTACCTAAATCCCTATGTCGGCGACCTAAATGCTTATGTCTAGACATAACCTCGACATAGCGCAAAGTCTAGACATAAGCATTTAGGTCGCCGACATAGGAACTTAGGTAAAATCTCCGCGATTTTTGAAGATTTATGCCTTGACTCAGGGGTTAGGATCTTTTACATATTCGGCCCCTGGTCCGTAGGGGTGTCATTAACATCCTCAACTCCCCAAAAATCCCAAAAATATTACATGCATAAAACTTATTATTATTCTTTTTCTTTAACGGAGAAGCAGAAAAAGAAAGAGGAGGAGGAGACGAAGCAGAAGAAGAAAGAGGAGGAGGAGGGGGAGGAGAGGCGTAGGAGGAAGAGAAGGAGTAGGAAAAAGAGGAGGGGGGAGTAGGGAGGAGGAGGAGATAGATGAGTAGGAGGAAAAATAGGAGGACAGGAAGGAGGAGCAGGAGGAGGAGAAGTAGGAGGAGAAGGAGAAAGAGGAGGAGGAGAAGTAGAAGTAGAAGGAAGAGGAGAAGTAGTAGGAAAAGGAGACGAAGGAGAAAGAGGAGGAGGAGGAAAGGAGGAGAGGGAGAGGAAGGAGGAGGAGGAGGAAGAAGAGCACAAATAATAGCAGGAAAGTATTCAAAGACGGAAATTGAATCAGAGACTTTTTTTAATACAATGCCTTACTGTTGTTTTAAGGATCAGAAAAGAACGAGTGAGATATTCTTTTTAGTGATTAAAATAACGAAAGTAAAAAAAAAACAACGAATGGGATTTTTTGTATATATATATATATATATATATATATATATATATATATATATATATAACGTAAGTGGAGTAGGAAACACAGAAGTCTTAGACTCAACTTACGTCAACCTGTCAGAATGTCTCAACATATATATATATATATATATATATATATATATATATATATATATGTATATATATATATATGTATATATAATATATATTTGTAATATATATGTTTGTATATATATTTTTAATATATATGTTTCTCTATATATATATGCATATATATATATATATATATACATATATATATATATATATATATATATATATATATATATATATATATATATATATATATATATATATTATTGCTACTAGGTGAATAAAACGAGATAGAGGAGCTGAAGCAAGGCCTGGAATGTCCAGAAAAAATACAGAAGAAAAGGAAACTGACCAAGAAGACGATTTGTCAAAAAGAAAAGACAAGAAGAAGAACGTGAAGTGGGGAGAGGGAGTGGGAGAGTGGAGAGGAGGTGTGAGGGAATTTTTGGACACCGAAATATCTTTTGGTCTACAATGGAACTAAAAAAGAAGAAAGAAAGATGTCTCATTGCAATAAGGGAGGGGCTGACAAAGGATGTCAGCGCTTCCCCAAGATAATGGTGTCACGGAAATGATTAGGAAAGCTTGGTCAAAATAAGTGCCATTTGACACCTAAGGTGTTCACGGGAAAGATAGCAGCAACCTCCATCCCACACACGCACAAAAAAAAAAAAATAAATAAATAAAATAAATAAATAAATAAATAAATAAATAAAATTAATAAATAAGAAATAAGATAAATAGATAAATAATAAAAAATAAATTAATAAAAATATAAATAAATAAAGATAATAAATCATTGATACCCAAGGTGTTGACGGGATTGAGAGCAGCAACTTCAATTTCCCACACACACAAAAAATAGATAAATAAATAAATGAATAGATAAAATAGACAAATAAATAATAAAATAAATAAATGAATAATAAAATAAATAAATGAATAAATATATAAGTAAATAAAGATAATAAATCATTGACAACTAGAGCGTTGACGGGAAAGATGTCAGCAACCTCCATTTCACAATAAATAAATAAATAAAATAAATAATAGAATAAATAAATGAATAAATAAAATAAATGAATAAATGTATAAATAAATAAAGATGATAAATCATTAAGACAACTAGACAAAAATAAGTAAATAAATGAATAAAATAAAATAGAAATAATAATAGAAAATAGAAATAAATAAATTCATAGCGAAAAAAAAATAAATAACCAGGTAAATGAATAAATAAATGAACAAATAGATAAGTAATAGGTAAATAAATAATATAAAAGAAACAAGTAAATGATAAATTATTTATAACTGAATAGTTCGGAGAGATGACGTAAAGTCTGCCAACAATCTCCATATTACGCAAATGAATAAATAAATAAATGAACAGATAAAACAGATAAATAAATAAGTGAATAAGAATATAAATAAATTATATATAAATAAATAAGCAAGCGAATAATTTTATGAAAGGAATGTAAATAAATACAATAAGAGAAATAAGTAATTCATAAACAAATAGATTTATAAATAGGGTGATTAATAGAAACATGAGAATATACATGTATACAAATAAATCAACAAGTAAATAAATTAATTAATCAATTAATAAATATTATCAATACATAAAACCGATTGACACCATGGACGGGTTGGCTTAGGAGCCAATTGCCACTTCCTCCTCCTCCATTTCCTCCTCCTCCTTCTCAGAACCTGGAGAGGACGGGAGAGAGTTCGCGAGCGAGTTCCCGAACTCGACAGCCGAGTATTCCTGGAGCTACGGGATTGGGTCGGCGGGAGCGACGTTTACTCTCGAGGCAAATCGCGCGTATCTTCAGTCTAGGCCTTCCAAATGGGGCATCGCCCGTCTGTCTGGCAGACGCGCTCCCATGGGTTCGAGGGTTTCATCGAGTAAGAGGAGGACGAGGAGGAGGAGGAGGAGAACGAGGAAGAGGGGGAGATCGAGGAGGAGGATAAGTGGAAGGGGAAGGAGGAAGAGGAGGAGGAGGAAGAGGGTGAGAACGAGGAAGAGGAACAGGGGGAGAACAAGGAGGAGGAGAAGGAAGAGTGGGAGGAGAAGGAGGAACAGGAGGAAGAGGGCGAGAACGAGGAGGACGAGGAAAAGGAAGCGGAGGAGAACGAGAAGCAGGAGGAAAAGTGGGAGGAGGAGGAACAGGGGGAGTAGGAGGAAGAGGGTGAGAATGAGAACGAGGAGGAACAGGGGGATAAAGAGAAGAACGAGAAGGAGGAAAAGGGGTAGGAGAAGGAGGAGAAGGAGCAAGAGGGAAAACGGGAGGAAAAGGAAAGGAAGGAGGAGCAGGAGGAAGAGGAAGACTCAGAGGACTCGAAGGAGGAGCAGGAGGAGGAGGACCATGATGTATATGTATAACTATCTATCTATTCATCTATTTATCTATTTATCTGTCTATCTATAAATATATATACATATGTATATATATATATATGTATATATATATATACATATATATGTATATATATATATATATACATATATATATATATACATATGTGTATATATATACATATATATATATGTATATATATACATATATATTTATATATATATATATATATATATATGACGACATCTTGACAGGTTGTGAGAGAGGCAGAGGGGAAAACACACAAATAGAACGAGAGTTTATTCTTTAACTAGTTTCGCACTATGGTGCTTCTTCAGAAAGAATATTACACAACAGAAAATACTGGCAATAAATGCAGAAAGTGTGTGGGTAATGAACTAGGATAGGTCTGAGTTCAAGGAAGCTCTAATTCTGGTGCGTTGATCGTACTGACACTCCGTGGGATGCCTCTGGTGATCATTCGTCCCGTTTTCTTCCACTCTTTTGCTGTGTGCCGTGCTATTGTCTCCGATAATTTTATATCACCCACTCTATTGTTCGTACATTTGTTGGTGGCTATGTACAGAGCTTCTACGATTTTCCTTTGCCTTTTGCTGAGATTATTATGCAGAATACTTGCTTGATCCCATTTAGGTAGATGTCCTTCTTCGTCTATGTGGTTCACGAGTGCACTGGTGTTGCGGTGGTATTTGACATCGGCTTTGTGCTCTTGTAATCTTGTGCTTAATCCCCTGTAATTTTCTCTTATATATGCACTGTCACACCCCGAACATGGAATTTTATAAACTAAACTTTCGGATTTGTTATTTTCTATCCTTGGTTTAATAAGGTCACTAATTTTCTTACCTGCGTCACAAGAGATGTGGATGTTCGTATGTCTCAGTTCTTTACTGAGGTAGGGACTACTATGTACATTGTATTGTTCTTATTTTGGTTTTTGTCACTATTTCTCTCCCTTATGGCTCTGGCTTTCTTCAATGTTGTGGAGAGAAGACCAGCGGGAAAGCTAAGTTTTTTGAAGGTCTTGGTTATGTGTTGTAATTCTTCTTAAAAGGACTGAGCGCAGATATACTTTAGAAAGAGAGCAAATGATATGTTTGAAAGATAGAAATGGAGTAATCATTAAATGCAGAGACAGAATGGTAAAAAGGGTAGAAGAATTTTACCAAGAGCTTTACTCGTCGAAGACCGTAGTGGAGTAAGTTCATCTGTAGACGTTAGTAGTGCACCAGAGATTACAAAGGAAGAAATAAAATTTGCTCTAAACATATGATACGAGGAAAAGCATTTGTGGAATATGTGTCGATAGATGTCTTAAAAGGCGTTGGGAAAGAAGTTCATATTAAGCTAGCTTGCTATCTAATGTATATAGAATATTTTCCAAGATCCTTACAAATACACTAAGTCAAGTTTTAGATAGATACCAACCGTGAGAACAGACAAGCTTTAGAAACGGATATTCCTCTCTAGATCATTTGCAAGCGAAGAACCGACTAATCGAGTAAACGACAGAATGCAATATACCTCTCTGTTTAGTCTTTGTAGATTATGAGAAGGCCTTTGACTCGGTAGAACAAATAGCTATACTAAACTCTCTATGCAAGCAGGGTACAAACGAACAGATCGTATGAGTTTTAGAAAATATTTATGCAAAGATACCACTATAATTCGACTACATGAAGATACAGAAAAGATCGAGAAAGGAGTACGGCAGGGCGATACAGTTTAACACAAATTATTTACAGCTTGTTTGGAAGAAATTTTCTGAGGGTTGAAATGGGAAGAGAAAGGTTTGAAAATTAATGGCAAATATTTGAACCACCTAAGATTTTTGGATGACATTATCCTTATTTCAGAAAGAGCAGAAGACTTGCAAGATATGCTGAGTGATCTGCACAAGGAAAGTCTCAAAGTAGGTTTAAAAATCAATAAGAATGAATCCAAAATAATGTTCAACACGAAAGTTCAAAGTAGAGAGAGTATAATCGATGGTGAAAGTCTTGAAGAAGTTGAAGAGTATAATTATTTAGGCCACATGGTGAAAATGACCAAAGATCATGGTAATGAGATAAAAAGACGCATTACAATTGGTTGGAAAGTGTTTGGTAAGTATAATAAGATCCTGAGAGGCTCTCTACCTTTATGGTTGAAACGTAAAATTTACAATCAATGCAATCTGACAGCAATAATCTACAGGTGCAAGACTTGGAAACTGACGAAGGCGATGGAAACAAAGTTAAGGACTTCACAGAGGAGAATGGAGAGATCAATAATGTGAATAACGCTGAGACCAAAAGATATATATATATATATATATATATATATATATATATATATATATATATATATATATATATATATATATATATATACATATATATATATATTATATATATATATATATATACACACACACATATATTATGTATATATACATATATATATACACACACACATATATATATATATATAATATATATATATATACACATATATATATACATACATAATATATATATATATATATATATATATATATATATATATATATATATATATATGTGTGTGTGTGTGTGTGTGTGTGTGTGTGTGTGTGTGTGTGTGTGTGTGTGTGTGTGTGTGTGTGTGTGTGTTAATGTGTGTGTGTGTGTGTGTGTGTGTTAATGTGTGTGTGTGTTAATGTGTGTGTGTGAATGTATATATATATGTATATATATAAATATATACATATATATATATACACACACATATATATATATTATCTATATATATATATATACATATATATATATATATATATTCATATATGTATGTATGTATATATATATATATATATATATACATATATACATTAATCAGTCTTTGTGGTCACAACTTCCTGGCTGCCAGAGGGAGAATTCCTACTCCTGAGGGAACGCATCCTGACCCCATTGCTCCATTAACATTTTGTTCCTTTCTTTCTGTCTCATCGGGGTCCCGTTCCTTCGACCATTCTTCGACCGTCGACCTCAGCCTCACCCTCGAACTTACCCTCACTCTCACTGCCTTCCTCACTCATCTTCCCTTACGTACGATATTTCTTTTTTCTCTCTTTTCGTTTCTCCTCAAATTTCAAATGCCGACGGGTCCATATCAAAACCGTAAGTCTTCAGAAGTCCCTGGAAGTTCCCGGAAGCTCCTTAGACGACTTCAGCCGCTACGAAATTGCTCTTTGTTTGGAGTCTTCCGCCCTCCGTGACCTTAGCTGGTTTCCGTCGCCTCCGACGGCGTCCGGAGATCCGCCTACTCCTCCGCAGCTCATTCCGCCAATGTCTCCGCGGTTGCTACCTGGACGACCGCAAGCGTCTAAAATGCGGACGCAATTTTTACGGTCATAGAGAGAAAAAAAAAAAAAAAAAATCCTAATTTCATGAACATCTTAGGCACTCTGACCACCTTCCCACAACCTTCACTAAAGTTTTGTCCTGATATCCAAAATATCTACCCATTTGCCCCAAACTCTAATTCCTCTCCTTCGTCCATCTCTCCCCTCCTTTATCACCCTATCTCTCTCCTCCCTCATTCATTTACCTTCTCCCTCTCCTCATACCTCCTCCCCCCTTCCCTCATCTCTTCATTTCTTACCTCTTCTCTCCTTCCTCCATCCTCAGCCTCCTTTCTTTTCCCCTTTCCTCCTCCCTTTCCCTCACTCCTTCATCTCTCACCTATTCACCCTTCCTTCATTCCTCTCCCTCTTCTCCCATTCCCTTTCCTTCCCCTCCCCAGCATCTTGTCTTCGTCTTCCCCAGCATCTTGTCTTCGTCTTCCCCCCCCCTCTCTTCCTCCCCCATCTTCCTCTCCTTCCCTCTGTGCCCAGCGGAGCATTCACCCTTCCTTCATTCCTCTCCCTCTTCTCCTATTTCCATTCCCCTCCCCAGCATCTTGTCTTCGTCTTCCCCCCCTCTCTTCCTCCCCCATCTTCCTCTCCTCCTCTGTGCCCAGCCAGAGCCCAGCATCCAATATTCCTTTGCCAATAAATTGAAATCTTGAAGGAAGCTAGTCTCTGTTTAACTCAATGTATTCACTACATTTCACGCGCCTGGGCACGCTCCGACTTTACAGAAGAGAACGGTGAGGGTGTGTGGCGGGGAGGAGGGGGGAAGGAAGAGAAAGGCGGGGAGAGGGGGGGAGGAAGAGAAAGGCGGGGGAAAGGGGGGGAAGGTAGCTCTTCGGAAAGAATAGAGCGTTTGGCTGGGAAGTTGGTGTGGGGGAGGGGGGGAGCGGGGGAAAGACTTTACATAGATCCTGAAGAAGAGAATGGAAAGAGAGGGGGGGAGGGCGAAGGGGGAGAGGGGGGAGAAGGATGGATGTGACTGGAGAAGTACCCCAAGGAATGCATAATGGCATCTTTTGTCTCGCCGTTTTTTTTTTGTTTTTGTTTTTTTTATCTCGTTCTTTCTCTCTCTCTCTCCTTTCCTGAGGTTTTATGGTCCCCTGCAAGACCGATCTACCCACTAGGGTATGACACGGTCTTTGTTACGAAATATGACCTCCTGTTGCTGGCCAGAAAAAAATATTTAGAGTCTCTGAATCCGTCACGTTGGTTCATTTTTTTTTTTATTATTCTTTCGCTGTATTTCACTACATTTCGAACTTATTTCTATCCCTTTCAATACGTCTTAAGGCACGTTTTGCTTGGTGTGGTTATCGCTCAACAGTAATCGTTCATGGCTCAATAATGATCGTTAAACAATTGTCTAGAATATTCATACATTATTATTATTATTACTATTATTATTATTATTATTATTATTATTATCATTATTATTATTATTATTGTTATTATTATTATTATTATTATTATTATCATTATTATTATGATCATTATTATTATGATCATTATCATCATCATCATTATTGATATTATTATCATTATTATTATTATCATCATCATCATCATCATCATCATCTTCATCTTCATCATCATTATTATTATTATTATGATTATTGATATTATTATCATTATTATTATTATCATCATCATCATCATTATTTTTATGATTATTATTATTATTATTATTATTATTATTATTATTATTATCATTATTATTACCATCATCATCATCATCGTTATTATTATTATCATTATCATTTATTTTTTATCTATTTATTTTTTATGGGTCTGTTTTGCTTCGATCTGCAAAGTAAGAGGCTACAACTAACGCGCTTACCCAAATAGGATGCGAGGTAGTAGGATTCCCCCGCCATTGGCTATGCCAGTGGCCTAATAATCACACCGAGAAAAATGTACTTATGTACTTTTGTACTTTTACGGGTTTAGTACTTCTGTCGATTGCTGCTAGATGACTCGCATCATCTGAAGGCGTTATCACGCTGGGGATAATTTTCCTCCGACTGTTGGAGGAAAATTATTTTCCTTCAGCATATCAAATGACATTATGTGTATTCGTGTTGAGAAAAGAAAATAGTTTGACATAAGTGATTTGACGGCGGAAAAAGTGATGGAGGTGGGTGATAAAGCCGATTGATTGGAGGCTGGAGGAAAAATAGCCCAGTGTGATAACCAACTTCAGGGAAAGCCCTTACCGTTGATGTAGTGACGACCTTTAACAACTTGATTCTGGTATGACGCTAGACAATTTTATTCATATAAAGCGGAGTAATAATGGGAATGAAAAAAATTCTAAGTGCTAATAGCAGTAATATTGGTTCCTCTTATCTTATTCTAATATTTTTATTTTGACACAATTATTCATATTTTCTCGTCTT
>NC_134815.1:26636282-26641282 GCF_046742065.1 Oratosquilla oratoria
CTCCGCTGGAAAGATCCAAAACAGAGCCCTGGGGGTACTCCGCTCGAAAGATCCAAAACAGAGCCCTGGGGGTACTCCGCTTGAAGGATCCAAAACAAAGCCCTGGGGTACTCCGCTCAAGGGATCCAAAACAGAGCCTTGGGGTACTCCGAAGGATCCAAAACAGAGTCCTGGGGCACTCCGCTCGAGGAATCCAAAACAAAGCCCTAGGGTACTCCGCTCAAGGGATCCAAAACAGAGCCTTGGGGTACTCCGCTCGAAAGATCCAAAACAGAGCCCTGGGGTACTCCGCTTGAAGGATCCAAAACAAAGCCCTGGAGTACTCCGCTCAAGGGATCCAAAACAGAGCCTTGGGGGTACTCCGAAGGATCCAAAACAGAGTCCTGGGGCACTCCGCTCAAGGGATCCAAAACAAAGCCCTAGGGTACTCCGTTCAAGGGATCCAAAACAGAGCCCTGGGGTACTCCGCTCGATGGATCCAAAACAGAGCCCTGGGGTATTCTGCTCGAGGGATCCAAAACAGAGTCCTGGGGTACTCTGCTTGAAGGATCCAAAACAGAGCCCTGGGGCACTCCGTTTCGATGTCCATAGATCGTGGCTCAGAGAACAAAACAAAATCAACTCTATTCACAGATCTGAGTTCATAAGCACTTGTAATACTAATTCTTTATATACATAATACTGCTTAGCCTTTTATTATGACTGCCGTCGGGTGATTTCATTGATGTTAATAACCCTCTATGAATAAGGCCATATTCAAACTGGCGGTTTGAGCCGCGTGGAAACCGCGGCGGTACCGCATGGTCAAGGAAAAACTAGGCGGCTGTGTGTGCACGCCTACAAAGACTTGCAATGCAATTACACCGCGGCGGTTCAAACAGGGCCTGATAGTACCTCAACTACTACCGTACCCTTGTGTACCGATATGGAACTTACAATTCTACTCCGTTTGTTATCAGTCGATTTTATTCATCTCCGTAACATCCAAAGAGTCAAATTAGTTCGTTTCTCTCTGTGTTGGCTTCAACGAAAACGAGAGTAATTGTTTGCGAACTTATGAAATATCAGGCGATATCGACGATGGAACAAGCTTGTCCGCTTAAATGAGTCGGCCATTTATGTCGAGGAAAACGATGATGGAAGAGTTTATTCGTCATGGGAATGGAGAGGCTTAAGCCAGGAGGCGCTTAGCTATGACCTGGACTATTTCATTTGAACCATAACCTCAGAGATGTGAATGATAAACGATTAGTATTTAAATAATAAATGATCATTGCTAACAGCAATAATAATAACAACAATTATGATGATGAAAATGATGACGATGATAATGACGATGATGGTTAATAATAATTATAATAACAATAATGATAATAACAATAATTATAATAATAATACTGATAATAATAATAATAATAGTAATAATAATAATGATGATAATAATAATAATAATAATAATAATAATAGTAATAATAATAATGATGATAATAATAATAATAATAATAATAATACATCATACATACATACATATACCAAGGCTTTTTCCCCCTTCCAAGGGAGGTAGCCAAAAAGGGAAAGGCATAAAAACACTCCCACCCATTTCATCCCTAAATACACTCCACACCCCTCCCACCCTTCCTCTCAACTGAGCACCTCCTGGATGACGGGCCATCCCTGCACCCTGCCCACCGCCCTGGGTCAGAAGCAGTGTCGCAAGACACAGTACATCCACAGCGAGGCCGCTTCATTTAATCGGCGACCCCCCCTCTCCGTCCCCCTTTGCATATAAGGAGAGGACGGGGAGAAATCCCTTCGGGCTGCGTCAAAATTTACTCACACATACTACCCCACCACCCACTTCCCCGCCCATTCCTCCTCATGCAGTCACAACATCATCCATATACAACCATTCTCCACTCACCTCTGTCTTCCGTCCTCTCCCTTCCTTCCTCAACAGACATTCCCCTCTTCCCCAAAGCCCCCTTCACCCCATCCATCCACCTCATCCTAGGACGTCCCCTCATGTTCACTCCCTCCACATCTGCCTTCCATACCTCTTTTACTAGTCTTTCTTCACTCATTCTTTCCATGTGTCCAAACCATCCTAATATTCTTTCATCAACCCTATCTCCCAAATCCTTTTTCACACCTGTTCTCCTCCTCACCTCCTCATTTCTCACTCTATCTAGCCTAGTAACCCCCACCATACTTCTCAGACACCTCATCTCAAACACATTCAAACTCCTTCTCTCTTCTTCTCTTATGTTCCACGTTTCTGCCCCATACAGTGCTGTTGGCACAATCACTCCTTCATACAGTCTCCTCTTCGCATTCATTCCCAAATGTCTATTCCTCATTACACTCTTTAAACCAAAAGGCATTTACTCGCTTCTCTCAATCTACATTCTTCTACCTCCACCTTCACTCCACCTTTTCCTGCTACACTTGCACCCAAGTATCTAAAACTATCCACTTCCTCCAGTCGCTCTCCCTTAATGTTCACTTCCAGTCTACTGCCACTTTCACCCCTTGTACATCTCATCACCTTACTTTTACCCACATTTATCTTTAGCTTTCTTCTATCACATACTCTCCCAAACTCTGCCACCAGCTTCCTCAATCCCTCCTCTGACCCTGCCACAAGCGCAGTGTCGTCCGCAAACAACAGCTGGCTCACCTCCCACTTTTCTCCATTTTCTTTAACCATCTCCAATCCCTGACTCACTACCCTAGCATTCACCTCTCGCACCACCCCATCCATGTATAAGTTGAACAGCCAGGGCGACATAACGCATCCTTGACGAAGTCCCACCTTTACTTCAAACCACTCACTCTCTCCATTTCTAATCCTAACACATGCTCTACTACTCTCATAAAAACTCTTGACAGCTCCCAAAAGCTTTCCTCCTATCCCATAAATCTGCATAACCTCCCACAGTGCCTTTCTGTCTACCCTATCATAAGCCTTTTCCAGATCCATGAAAGCCCAAAAAACATCCTTCCCCTTTCCTATAGCTTTCTCACATATCTGTCTTACCACAAAGATCTGATCTACACAACCTCTACCCGTCCTAAATCCACACTGTTCCTCACCAATTACTCCCTCTGTTCCTCTCGAAATCCTCTCAATTAAGATCCTCCCATAAGCCTTCCCTACTACACTCAACAGGCTAATCCCTCTGAAATTACTACATTCACACTTGTCCCCTTTTCCCTTGTAAAGAGGAACTATACAGGCACTACTCCAGTCCTCCGGTACTCTACCCTCTCTCCAGCAAACATTAAATAACCTCACCAACCAGTCCACCATCACTGCACCTCCCTTTTTCAGACATTCTGCATGACATCCATCCAGACCAGGTGCCTTACCTGCTTTCATCATCTTTACAGCTGCCTTCACCTCATCCTTCCTTATTTCTCCTCCATTCTCCTCACTCATCACTCTCATTTTCTTCGCATTTCCCACTGCAGCTATCTTTCCTTCCCTATCCTCCTTCACATTCAGCAACTCCCATTATCAACTCTCCATCTGTACCTTTTACCTTTTCTTCCCTACTTGATTCGCCTCCTCTTCCTCTCTTAATTTCTTTCCAAAACATCTTTTTATTACTTTCAAAATTTTCTGCCATACTCCTACCCCATTTCACATCTGCTCTCCTCTTTGCCTCCTTTACCTTTTGCTTTACTTCTCTTTTCTTTTCTTTGTACGTCTCATATGACTCCCCTGTCCTCTTTTGTAACCAATCTGTGAATGCTCGCTTCTTCTCTTCTACAGCCTTCTTTGTTTCCTCATCCCACCATTCACTACCCTTTCTTCTATTTCCCCCTGTCCTTCTTGTTCCACACACCATCCTTGCACACTTTAAGACTCCCTCCTTGAACCATCCCCATTCCTCCTCCACACCCATCTCTGCTCTATCCTTTACTCCCTCCCACTCCTCCTTCAGCTTCTTTTCGTACTCCTTCTCCTTTTCCTTTTCATTCAAGGAGTTCACTCTAAGAACCTCCCTACCTTTTGTCCCTTTCCTCCTTCTCCATCTATCCTCCACTCTCAGCTTACCTTCCACCAAAAAATGATCTGATATTCCCCCACCCTCTCCCCTTAGCACATGTACATCCTTAACTCTTCCTATCATAATCCTATTTACCACTACATAATCCATTAGCGCTCTATCTACCACCCTTCCCTCCACCACCCTCTCCCATGTGTACTTATGCTTGACTTTCTTCCGAAACACTGTATTTGCTATCATCAACTCTCTTTCTAGACACATTTCCACCATCAACTCTCCACTACGATTCTTTCCTGGAACTCCACACTTCCCAACCACTCCATCGATTGAACCATTTCCCACCCTAGCATTAAGGTCTCCCAGTACTATTACATTGACATTTCTTCCTAAACCCTCTATGCATTCATTTAAATCTATCCAAAAGGCCTCCCTTTCTTCCATGTTCTTCTCACTGCCCGGCCCATATGCACTTACAAAGACCCACATCTCCTTTCCCAGTTTCACCTTCATCCACATTATCCTTGAGGAAACCTCCTTCCACTCCACTACCCCTTTACCTATCTCCTCACTTACTAGAATAGCCACCCCTTCCCTCCCTCGCCCTCTCTTCACTCCTGATAACCTCCCACTTACACTCCCAAACTTACACTCACCCTTCCCTTTCAACTTAGTTTCACTCAAAGCCAACACATCCAACTTTCTTCTCACAAACATACTACCTATCTCTTCCCTTTTACTCTCATCTGTACCACATCCACGCACATTAAAAGACCCAAACCTTAGGGTGCTGGCTCGAGGCCCTCCAGCACCCCTTATGCTTTTCCTTTGATTTTTAGGAATTTGCCCCTTGGGGCTACAGGGAGAAGGATGCCTAGTCCCTCTCCCCGTCCCTTTCTTCTCGCCTCTTACGATCCAAGTGGGAAAACTTGGTGGCAGTATTCTTTTCCCCCACCACAGGGAATTCCCCCAATCAGAAAGAGAATACTC
>NC_134815.1:26656282-26658782 GCF_046742065.1 Oratosquilla oratoria
AATTTTACGAAACCATATCTATTAGGAAGATATTTTTTTAGTTACTTATAACCCGCATCTAATCTAATTCCTATAACCTAGTCTTCTAATTTAACCTTGTAATTTAACATTTAACCCTCTAGAGCATTTTGCTCACTTTAGAGATTTGGTTTTGTTTTACGTTAAACGAGTTTTAGAAATTTCTCAGTGTTTTATTGGTTTACAGAAGGTCTATCAAATTAGCCCACACAATTTTATTAGATTGACATATCAACCCAAGGATTAGATAGATTGCTGTGATTGAAAAAGTGGATCTACACTGAAGGTCAATCAAAGCAAATCGTCCCCATAACTCTCTTAAGTATTTTGATGTGGTTAACGCTAGACAATTCTATTTACTTTAGATAAACCAATCTGTCCATTACGTAGAGGTCCGTTACACCCAAATTCCGTTAAACCGTTACACCGAAAGTTCGTTACACCAAAAAGTCCGTTACAACGCTAATTCAACCATCTGAGTTCGAGTCCTACCCAGGACTGAACATTTTCAGCATTGATTCACTGCGAGCCGGCACTCCAACTATGGGGGACAAGGAGTTTGGGAAGTGTGTGTGTGTATAAAGTCACAGCATTTCCCATAGATCGGACCATATATGAGCTCTGAGTTCTCCTTCGGGAGAGTAATACCTGTCGGCCACGAGTCCAGAACGTGGTCCATGATTGTGGTGTATCACACCCAAAGTGAGTTGCATAAAAACCCGTTACACAAAATTTCTTTCTACAAAAAATCGTTATACCATAATTCCGTTACACAGAAGGTCCGTCATACCGAGAGTCCGTTACACCAAATGTTAGTGACACAAAATCCCGTTGCGCAAAAAATAATCTACGCAAAAGCCCGTTACGCAAAATTACATTACACCGAAAATCCGTTATGCTGGAAGTCCGTTATATGAATTTTGAAAATTTGAAATAACTCGGGGTTAGCACGCCCGTGCTAACCGCTTGTGTTGTTCCAGTTGCTCTACCCGCAAGAGTGGGTCACAGAAGAGGACAGCTGTTCCATAATTGAACAATCTAACTTTTCTTATTATTGGACCTGCGGAAAGCCAGACAAAAAAAAAAAAAAAAAAAAAAAAAAAAAAAAAAAAAAAAAAAAAAAAAAAAAAACAAAAAAAACAACACAAGGGGGGGGGAGTAACAATAGCGCAGACCTCCACATGGAAATTTCCAAAGGAAAACAAGGAAAAAAGTTGAAAGTTTTCTAATGCATACGTTTTCTAAACCAAAGTAAAAATAGAAAACAAAATAAAGTGATAGAAAAGTGATACTACTATTTTTTCTTTCATTTTATTATTTTTTATTTGACTTTTTTTATACGAGATTGAGATAATCAAGGGGGTTATCACCCTGGTTTATGAAATGCCGCTCAAAAACATAATAGAAAAAAAATAATAAATATGAATAAATGAGACACAGATAAGGGACAATAAATCGGGTACGTTGTACTCACAGACGACGACGACAAAAAAAGAAAAAAAAAGAAAAAAAAAGAAAAAAAAAGTGCAGCAATATATTGGTTGGTGCTCCTGTACCAGTTCCGTCGACAAAAGCTCTCCCTGTTTCTTGTCCTGTCCTGAGGGCAAGTGAGCAGTTTGCAAACTTGCAGTGTGGCGACCTTAGAAGACCCGAAGAAAACTTGGGCTCTCGTGGAGAATCCGATATTAAAGAAAATACAAGAAGGAAAGTTTGAATCAACTCAATAAAAGTTGACAAGGACTAATATAAGCAGGTACAATGCATGCACACATGTTTACACGCACACACACGCTGGCCCGCTCGTGCACACGCGCTGCACGTGCACACATACACACACATATACACAAACACATACATACACATATACACATGCATACATACACACACACTAATGATATTTGCTGTTACTGTGCCCTTTGTGGAAAGAGATTGGGTGTTTGTGCGTGCGCGACTTCATAGTAATATTGCCTCGTACCACCCGGTCGATGGTTCGAATCCTGTAATCAGAAAAGTTCAATCGAAACTGTCGAAACACTGTTATGATGACTCACGAATAGAATATAAAGACTTGAGGAAATATATTACGATTACTTACGTCCTAGGAGTTGATATCGGGGGATGTGGGAATAGATCCAAGTGGACCCTTTTGTACATCATCCGTAGGGCAGTCGGTAGCCTTCCTGCCTCGTGACTCACAGCCTAGGGTTCGAAATCCAGAAAGGAGAGCAGTTTAATTCAATGTGACAAAACATATATATAAATATATATATATATATATATATATATATATACAAACAGAGATACAAGTATACAAAGTCATATACAAACTAACTATACTTCATTCGAATAAGAAATCACACTCGATATCTGCCGTGCAGCTTGGTACAGTCCTGCAAACTCCTAGTCCACAGAGGCACCAGCGACATGCAAATTCCTCCCCTCTTTCAGAAAATATTATATTCTCCACTTTGTTCATAAGATA
>NC_134815.1:26663782-26681282 GCF_046742065.1 Oratosquilla oratoria
TCTTTAAGGCAACTCCTCGGAGGCGCTCCATGCCAGACAGGCGAAGACACCAACACCTCAAAAAAAAATATATATATATATATATATATATATATATTTTTTTTTTTTTTTTTCGAGCGCCTCATTTGGTCAAACTTTGGACAGTGATCACTCAAGATATTGTTTTGGTGTTTTCGTCCGTCTGGCATGGAGCGACTCATTTGATTAGCCACTAGTTTACTTAAATTTTATTTCATAAAATTCTTTGTATTTCATAAGAGTTCTGGTCTCGCGTTCGCTTAGTTATGGGTTCGAGTCCCGCATTTCTCTCCATTTCCAGCAGTAAGTGATTGCTTCCTGCTCCAACAGTCCCCAAAGAGCAAAAGGACAAAGGTGACGGCTTCGGCCGTAGGTACTCGGAGCCTCCTGGCGTAGGCTCCTTCCCTTACTTGATTATATAGTAGTGTCCTACAAAGAAAGGTCTACATAACGAACACAAGTACACATGCAGTAGTTTTTAAAAAAAACAGAGAGAGCCAGATTTGTGTGTGAATGTAAGGAAATGCAAAAATAATTGGAAAAAATGCTTAGAAAAAAAAGAGGAAAAAAAGAGTTTTTTCTGTATTAAAGAATAAGGATAAAATTCAAAAACCAAGATCGGGGAATTACTCTCAACGTGAGAGAATAGAAAAAAGAAAAAAAAATACCAATGGCAAGATTGACATGTATTTTTCTTTTCTGCTTTGCCTTTTGTCAAATGATTCTGTTCAGCCAGAAAAGAGCCTTCCACAGACAAATGCAACAAACTGATGTTCAATTTTTACAAATTAAATTCCTATTGAGTCTTTGCGACAACGAAACATGCTTGGCGGTATCGGGATCGACGTGAAATACGTAGAAACAATAATAGAATATATATATACATATATATATATATATATATATGTTGATTTAAACTATGACAAATGTAACTGAAGGCGGAGAAAATATACGAGAAAAAATGGAAGAATTGTGATCAAGACCCTAAGGGTCGAAACGTTAAGGCAGTAATTCTTCCATTTTTTCTCGTATATTTACTCCGCCTTCAGTTACATATATATATATATATATATATATATATATATATATATATATATATATATAATATATGTATATACTGTATATGTATATATATGTATATATATATATATATATATATATATATATATATATATATATATATATATATATATATATATATACCAAAGGCTTTTTTTTCCTCTTACACGGGAGGTAACCAAAAAGAAAAAGGCATAGAAACCACTCCCACCCATTCCATCCCCTACATATTCCACTCCCCTCCAACCTCCTCCCTCCCTCTCATCTTGGCACCTACTGGATGACGGGTCATCCCTGCATCTTGTCCACTGCCCTGGGTCAAAAGCAGTGTCGCAAGACACAGCACATCCACAGCAAGGCCGCTTCATTAATTCAGCGACCCCCCCTCTCCGTCCCCTCATGCACAAAAGAAGAAGACGGGGAGAAATCCCTTCGGGCTGCGTCAAATTATTTCTCATACTATACATACTTCCTCACCCCCCATCCCCCAACCACTCCCCCTCATGCATCACAGCATCATCCATACATAACCCTTCTCCATTCACCCCTATCTTCTGTCCTCTCCGTCCTTCCTCAACAGACATTCCTCTCTTTTGTAATGTCCCTTTTACCCCATCCATCCATCTCATCCTAGGACACCCCCTCATATTCACTCCTTCTACCTCTGCCTTCCACACCTCTTTTACTAATCTTTCTTCACTCATTCTTTCCATGTGTCCAAACCATCCTAATACTCTTTCATCAACCCTATCTCCCAACTCCCTTTCCACCCCTGTTCTCCTCACCTCCTCATTTCTCACTCTATCTAGCCTAGTAACCCCTATCATACTTCTCAGACATTTCATCTCAAACACATTCAAACTCCTTCTCTCTTCCTGTCTTATATTCCATGTTTCTGCCCTGTACAGTGTTGTCGGCACAATCACTCATTCATATAATTTCCTCTTAGCATCCATTCCCAGATGTCTATTTCTTATTACACTTATATATATATATATATATATATATATATATATATATATATATATATATACATTTTTGTGTGTGTGTGTGTGTACACACACACACACACACCAGTATACATATATATATATACAGTATATATATATATATATATATATATATATATATATATATATATTATATATATATATATGGTTTTCCATAACGAATCAGTGCTAAAACCGTAGCCTAGCGCGTCCTGGTTTGACTTCCTAAGCTCTCACTCGAAATCCCGAAGACCTGAGAACGAGACAGTTAAAGACTAAGGCAGTTCGCATACCAACGCAACCAGTTGCATGAAACCAGTCATTTACGACGCCGTAACCAGTTGCATTGCGACTGACACATTGGTTTCTTTAGAACCCCTCAGACAGAGGCAACTGCAGTTTCAGTTCCTTCGATGTGAGGGGTTCTGAAGAAACCAATGTATTAATCGTAATGCAACTGGTTACGGCGTCGTAAGCAACTGGTTTCATGCAACTGGTCGCGGTGTCGTAAGCAACTGGTTTCATGCAACTTGTTGCGGCGTCGTGAGCAACTGGTTTCATGCAACTGGTTGCGTTGGTATGCGGGCTGTCTTAGTTTGTCTTCGGGACCTCGAGAGTGATAAACAGTTGTGGACTTGGCGACGTCTCGTCTCTGCAGAGTAACCGTATGAGTACGAGTCTTCCCTCCCTCCCTCCCTCCTTCACTCCCTCCCTCCCTCCTCAGTGTTACTTTGAGCACATGGGCCAGCTTCAATGAGGGAGAGCTTCACTTCCTCCTGAAGGCGTTGATGATTCGTCAACTTCAGGTAAAAACACAAACATATCGTAATGCCGCCTCTCGAGGAGCAGCCACATAATGAGTCCATCCATCAGACAGACGAAGTTCGGGGATGGGGGGGAGGGGGGGTTGTTGAAGGTGGTGGAAGAGGGGCTGGGTTTCTCTGGGGTGAGAACGAGGTGGAGGGGGAATGGAGGGGAAGGAGAGGGGAAGGGATAGAAAGTGAGGGAGAAGGAGAGGGGAAAGGGAGAGAAAAGTGGATAGAATTAGATGGACAGGGGGTAGAGATAGGGGGAGGTGGGAGGGAGATGGAGATGGTGAAGGAAATATAGGAAGGGAGAGGGGAATGGAGAGAGTGAGGGAGAGGGGGGATGGGGGAGGGAAGGAAGAAGGTGATAGAGAAGGAGAGAGAGGGGAGAAAGAATGGGAGAGACAAGGATAGGGAGAAAGCGAGTAAGAGAGGTAAGAGTGATAAAATGAGATAGGAGTGGGAGAAGGAGAGAGAGAAGGGGAGGGAAACGGAGAAGAAGAGAGAAAGGAAGAAAGGGGGAGAAGAAGAGAGAGGAAAAGGGAGAGAGAGAGAGAGAGAGGAGGAGGTAGAAAGAAAAGCAAGAGTGAAAGGGAGAGGGTGAGGGAGACGGAGAAGAAGAGGCACGGGAAGAGAGAGGGAGAGGCTGAGACATAGACAAAGAGAGAAAAAAAGGAAAAGGAAGAGAGAGAGTGAGAGGAGGAGGGAGACGGTGAAGAAGAGGGACAGGAAGAGAGAGGGAGAGGCAGAGACAGAGAGGAAGAGAGAAAAAAAGGAAAAGGAAGAGAGTGAGAGGAGGAGGGAGACAGAGAAGAAGAGGGACAAGAAGAGAGGGAGAGGCAGAGACAGAGAGGAAGAGAGAAAAAAGGGAAAGAAAGAGTGAGAATGAGAGGAGTGAGAGTGAGAGGAGTGAGAGTGAGAGTGAGAGAAAAGAACAAAGACGAAAGTTAAGTCAAGACAAAGGAGAGGAAGAGAGCTCTCTGGGTGCTTTCATTCAACTTAAGCCATTATCACACTGGGCAATTTTTCCTCCGACAGTTGGAGCAAATTCGCATCCCGCAGCTTTCGGGAAGGAATATGATGTGCTGGAGCAAAACAATTTCCTCCAGCATATCAAATGACATCCTATATATTTATGTCGAGAAAACAAAATAGCCAGCCATACTGACTTTACGCCGGAAAAAGTTCTGGGGGTGGGCGCCCGGTACCACCGACAAATCGGAGGTTGGTGGAAAAACAACCCAGTGTGATAGCCCCTCTTGAGGCGTCCGCCCTCTACAGCGTGAAGGTTAAGACCTTGAAAGGAAGGCGATTGATGCGTTGAACACAACGAGCAAACAGAAGCATAGGGACCGTTGGTACCTTTGAACAGTGAACGGCAAATGAACGGGACTGTTTGTTTGCATTAGCGGTAAAGGAATGAACAAGGCTTGACGAAGGACTAAAAGGTGAACAATATGTCTTTTGTAATGAATCAGCTGCGTTGAGATATGTAAGAGAAAAGGTAGGGAAAATAAATAAGGGTCATTACTATGTTCGTCTTGCAAATAAATAAATAAATAAATAAATAAATAAATAGACAAAATGAAATAGAATAAAATAAAAGAAAAAATCTCACCCACAAAGTGGGAACTGAGATTTTTTTTTTTTTTTTTTTTTTTTTAAGGCCGATGTTTGGGTTGCCTCTCTGCCTAACCATGCTGCCGGGAACTTACGCAAGAAACACGCAGCGGATCCCGGGAATCAAACTCACGACCGCTTGATCATGAGTTCGATTCGGTATCCACTGGGTTACCGTACAACCTGTTACGGAAGGGTTTAATTGAGATGTACATGGCTCTCCTTAATGAAAATCTTAAGCATTCAAAAATCTCCAATATTTGATACAAAGAAATTCCCAATATTGATAACAAACAATTTACGGTAAAAAATATATTTTCATAAACTATTTCTGTTATTTGGAATTTTTTTAGAATTCGAAGATATTTCTTACGGCGGAGGTCGAAGTGACGGCGGTTCGAACTCTGCCTCAAGCGAGTTGGACCAAGGGCATGGTTCACTGAATTCCACGCTACAAAGTCCTCTGTAAGGGGCACCGTCCTAGCCTCCTGATAGGGGGAGTTGTCGACGTTAAACCGAGCCATCAATCATCATTTGAGGGAGTTGGGGGAGTTACCACGGAAATGAATGAAATATATAAAGATCACGCGGTACTGAAAGTGTTCATATGACGCAAGTGCCTCACTGTATGCATGAAACCGCGATTCCGAACGAGAATGAAAGAAAATATCTATCATCAATTTCTAGCAGCTCCAGACCAAGTTAAGGTAGCGAAAGCAAGTAGTATGCTAGTCTAGCGTGCTACTTGCTTTGGTTACTTCGTTTGAGTAGAAGCGACCTCGGTTACAATATTCTAGACTTCCGTAAAAACATCTCAAGAATGGGTCTAACATTCGTATTTTAGATTTAATTTCCCGTAGTTCCTCATGCAGCTTCTAAGTGTAAGACATAAGAGTAATTTGGCATTTGGAAATTTGAAAATCAAAAGATCGTAACCAAAGTCGTTTCTACTCAAACGAAGTATCAAAAGCAAATAGCAGGCTAGCGAGAAATGCCTACTGTGCCGCCGCCTTAATAAAGGTATTAAGTGCTGTCACACTTCCCAAAAAGTTTAGTTCACATACTGGATTCATTGCCGCACCTGACCGAACTGTTTTGAAGAGATCGACAATACATAACTGCAGCGAACAATTCAGAGTAAAGGAAAGTGGCCTCCCCACAAGTGGTACAACCGTGATCACAAATATTGCTACTATTCCCAGAAGAGTTCGTTCACCTAATACGACGATTGCCGCTCCTGATCGAACCTCTTTGAAAATGTCGGTGACACTTGACATCGCCTGATTGGAGCGAAATGTTCTGGAACATCAAAGACTTTGTTAGAACACAAAGACAAAGCGAGAGGGAGGCGGAAGACTTTTAGCCCATAACGAGACCCGATTGAATAAATGTAAACATGAATAAACAAACACAAATGAATAAATATATGAATTAATAAACAAAATACCAACAAACAAACACAAACATAAATTAATAAAAAACAAATCAACAAATATAGAGAAATTAATGAATTACTAAAGCCCCAGTCACACTATCACGATTATCGTCAAATGTTGTGAATTCGAAAAGCTGCAGGACGACTTCGTCTACAGTAATCTAGATTTCACTAAGTCTACAAATCAACAAAGAGTCTAATATTCGTCTAGGTTTAACTTCTCTTAGTTCGTCATTCAGCTTCTCAACATATGACCCAAAGGTAATATGACATTTGAAAATAAAAAAATAAATAAAGAAAGAAAATGTAAACAAAGTCATTCCTACTCAAACGAACTCACATGAGTCGTGATAGTGTGACCGGGGCTTAAATAAGGAAGGGGCCAATGACTAAATAAATACACAAATGCAAACGTGAACAACCAAAACAAATAAATATATATGAATGAGTCAATAAATGATAAACGCGGATCAATGACTAGATGAATATACAAATAACCAAAATGAATAAATATTGATATAAAAACGACTGAACGAATAAAGGGACAATGACTATATAAACGAACAACTATAATAATATATAATGAATGAATAAATAAATATAGACGGTTAAATGAATGAATGAATAAGTATTGATAGACAATTCAATAAATGAAAAAATGAGGTCAATTATTAGATTAATGAACAAATGAGAAATTAATAACCAAAATGAATTAATAGGAATAAATTAATAAGTGAATAAATAAATACGGTACCAATGGCCAAATACATACACAAACAGTAACATCAACAACCAAATCGATAAATATAAATAGATCAATAAATGAATTAATAAACAAATAAAGGAGATGCCAATGACGGGTAACTGCAAGTGCTAGTTCTGCGAGAGGGACGTGAGAGAGGATTATCTCCTTGTCTTCAAAACCAGTGGCTGACGCTTGGTTCCCGGAGCAAGCCGAAGATCGCCAACAATTCTCCTCTGCTTTTTGACATATGAAGAACAGACAACAAATATCTGTTTTCCTCTTCCTACAACTATAAATCAGTGACATAGAAATAACCCCAATCTTAACACAATATAGACAACATTAAAAAAAAAAAAATCTCAGAGGGTTGGAGGATCGTTGGCTTCCGCTACGGGGTTCCGGTTGTTACAGGAGGGGTGGTGTCACGTGGATGCA
This sequence comes from Oratosquilla oratoria, assembly GCF_046742065.1. Lineage (NCBI taxonomy): Eukaryota > Metazoa > Arthropoda > Malacostraca > Stomatopoda > Squillidae > Oratosquilla > Oratosquilla oratoria. The sequence continues at coordinate 26,670,890 of NC_134815.1, forward strand.
TGGAATAGTTTGGCGGCAACCGGTACGGAAGGGGGTCGAGAGAGGAAACTGACAAAGAACACGGGGGGATTTTGTCCTGAGTTATTATGTCCCGTGGCATTATGTCCTATGGCATTATGTAATGTGTATGGGGTTTTTTCTGTCCTGTGGCACTATGTCCTGAAGCATTATGTCCTGTGGCACTATGTCCTGAAGCATTATGTTCTGTGGCATTATGTCCTATGCCATTATGTAAAGTGTGTGTGTTTGTTTTTTTTGTCCTGTGGCACTATGTCCTGAAGCATTATGTCCTGTGGCACTATGTCCTGAGGCATTATGTCCCGTGGCACTATGTCCTGAGCCATTATGTCCTGTAGCATTGTGTCCTGTGACATTTTGTCCCGGGTTCGTGTTTATAATTACTATTATATTTCAAATGCCACTTTGACTAATAACTAATCTGAAGCTCATTGTCCCAAATGAATGACCGTATCTATTTAACTAGAACAAATCTGACTCTTAATTCAAATCTGAATTTAACAATCCAACATATTTATGTTCACCCTTTTATATGTAAAATACTCCCCCGATCTCGCAAACACACGCAAACACACACAAACACACGCAGCTCACATGTACCACAAACACGTTGGGCCTTTCATGTACACGGTCAAACTATGTTGCCGACCATAGTCAGATTGCTACATCTCCTAGCCCTCCTGCAGCCTACCTCTACAGCCTACTTCTGTAGCCCAGCCCACGCAGACTCCTCCCCTAGCCCCTCCTCCCTTCTCCTCCTCCTCCTCTTTCTCCTCATCCTCCTCCTCCTCTGTGCTCACACACATCCTTAAAATCCTTACATACTACCTCTTCCACGTTATCTTCGTCACCTAAACTGCTACACTCTCAAACCCACTTCCCATTAACCCGCTTGTTACACTTCTAAACCCACAACTACCCATTAACTCCCTTCTACCCATTTTGTAATATAACAAGCATCGTTCTCATCTTCTATGATAACTCCTTCATGTGTGGAAAGATGAGAGTGTTAGAGTAACCAAAGTAGACAAGAATAACTATAATTACAGACGTTTTGAGTCTCGATTACTGGACCAGATTTGCTGCCCGCAACGATTGGAAAGGAATATAATATGCCGAAAGAAAATAAATTTCCTCCAGGATATAGAATGACATTCCGTGTTATTTCTGTTGAGAAAACAAAATAATTTGCCATGGTGATTTTCCGGCGGAAAAAGTTCTGGAGGTGGGCGGTACCGCCGATTAATCGGAGGTTGGAGGAAAAACAGCCCAATGTGATAACCCTTTTACTGAGAATAGTTTCTCTGTGACCAAAGGCTCGATCGAAGTGTTGAGAATTAGTCCTTACCGTCCCGGCGGAAAAAGTTCTGGGGGTGGGCGGTACCGCCGATTAATCGGAGGTTGGAGGAAAAACAGCCCAATGTGATAACCCTTTTACTGAGAATAGTTTCTCTGTGACCAAAGGCTCGATCGAAGTGTTGAGAATTAGTCCTTACCGTCCCGGCGGAAAAAGTTCTGTATTTTATTTGTTATTTACATTATTATAATTTTTTATTATTTTATTATTATGATTTTTTTTTCGCATCCGACCTAGATATGGATCAAAAGGTCTCCTGTCGGTATGCTCCGCCTTTGTAATCCTTTGTAATCCTTTGTGGGCGGTACCGCCGATTAATCGGAGGTTGGAGGAAAAACAGCCCAATGTGATAACCCTTTTACTGAGAATAGTTTCTCTGTGACCAAAGGCTCGATCGAAGTGTTGAGAATTAGTCCTTACCGTCCCGCCTACAAGCTCCCCGACTACCATCCCGTATTTACGTCTTCACCACCTACACTGCTACACTTCAAAGCCCAACTTCATGCCTGATTTGCAACAAGGTACTCCCAACGCCTCTCCTTGATGACTCACGCCCCTTTCCCCCTTTCCTTGTGTCCACAACTGTCAAGGTGGGAAAGGGGGAGAGGAGGAGTGGAAGGGCGGGGAGAATGGGGGAACAGAGAAAGGACCGTATCAGAAGGCGGAAGTCGCGCGCGATGAATATTTATGAGTTTGAGGCGCAGCTGGACTGATTACTGACAACAGTTGAAGGAAGGAAGGACGGAGGACGGCGAGGGTGGGGAGGGGAGCTGACGTGGGGCGCTGACGTGGTGGAGCGGGTGGTGTGACGGCGCAAAGACGGGGGTGTCTCCCAAACCCTAAAACCATGTGACACTTCTCCTTCTGGCTCCAGATTATTCCGTGGTTCTGTCCATGGTGCCTCTTCAGCAGCGAAAAGGGTTATAAATGTTATTTGCAATTATGTAAAAAGGGCTTACTTGCCCTGACGAGGAGAATAGGGGGGGGGGGGGCGGCGAACGAAAGCGCTTTCCACGGACACTAACGTGATGAGGTCATCACGCTGGGCTTCCACGGGCTTCACCAGCTCCGACAACCGAGAGTTCGTCTGAGTAAAAACGACTTCGGTTACAATATTCTATTTTTCAAATACCAAATCAGCTTTCCGTCATATATAGTGAATCTGAATGATGATCTAAGAGATTGTAAATACATACGAATGTTAGAGATATTGTTGACATGTTCTTAGAGAAGTCTAGACGTCTGTAAGCGAAATCATAATCTATTTATTCAAATGGAGGTTGGAGGAAGAATGTCGGAGGAAAAATATCCCAGTGTGATAACCCCTTATCCACTCCCACCATCTCAGCTGGGATTATCATTTATTATCATTTATCTGTTAATTTATTATGATTTCCTATTTACCTGTTTGCTTATTATTTAACTTTACATATTCATTTATTTACTTATTCTATTTATTATTATTTATATTATTATGATTTTTATTTATTTATCATTATTATAATTTTTTGCATCCGACCTAGTTATGGACCAAAAGGTCTCCTGTCGTCATGCTCCTCCTTTATAATCCTTTGATAAAGTCACTGGCATGGGATCGTGATTATTCCCTTCCATACATGGTGGTCCCTTTCTTCTCTGTTCTGACTGCCGTCAGGGACTATTTTAATCCTCTCCATAGAACCCTGGGAGGGGGAAGGGGGATCATAACTAGACATATATCTATATATATACCTTCCTCTTGTGTGCTAACTTGTTCTGCAGAACAGAGCAACGATTTCGTAGTGTTCAACAAAATAATATGCAATAAAGTAAGATAAAAGTAAACAGAATAAAATAAAAATAAAATTAAACAAACGAAATTAAATCTAAAAACGTAAAAAATGATGAAAAATTAAACAAAAAATAAAATACATAAATACATACATACATACACACATACATACATACATAAATAAACCAAGGGCTCTTTCCCCCTTATCAGGGAGGAAGCCAAAATCAAAAGGCATAATTCCACTTCCACCCATTTCATCCCCACGCATTCCACTCCCATCCACCACCCCTCCCCCTCCCCCTCCCTCATCTTGGCTCCTCCTGGATGACGGGTCATCCCTGCATCTCGCCCACTGCCCTGGGTCGAAAGCAATGCAGCGAGACACAGCACATCCACAACAAGGCCGCTTAAGATTAAGAATAAAATTGAAATAAAACAAACCAAAATTAGATGGAATAATATAAAATAGATCAACGAAACGATATACGGCTCTGGTTAGAGTTATATCAAGAGTTAATTATCCTCTTAAGCTTCTTTGCTGTGTCTGAATGTTTTCGAAGCTGAGAGAAGCCAATACATAGTTAATTTTTGGTAAAGTTAAAAGTATTAGGCTATGTCAGTTAAGAAATGTGCTGCACGCCCACGCACGCACGCACGCACACACACACACGCACACAGAGGGCTGAAACAATTTCAGTATCGCTGCGCTGTGGGTCGTTATTCCAACTCTCGTGGGCGGGGAGTTGTGTGTGTGTGTGCGTGTAACATCACAGTATTACCCATAGATTGGTCTTATGAGCTCTGAGCTCTCTTCCGAAAGGGAAATAGTTGTTGATCACGAGTACAACACGTGTTCCAAGACCATGGTGAATCTCTCTCTCTCCCTCTCTCTCTCTCTCTCTCTCACACACACACACACACACACACACACACACACACACACACACACACACACACACACACACACACACACATATATATATATATATATATACATATATATATATATATATGTATATATATATATATATATATATATACATATATGTATATATAAACACACACACGCATATACACACTCAAGAACAATAGGATTAACAAAAAATGACCAGAAAAATACATTGCAGACAAGCCCCAGTCATTATCCCTACTCCCCATCCCCCCCAATCATCCTCATTCAATAATCAACTGTCCCTCTTCTTGCCAATCACTTCCCCTCATCGCCCCTGTATGTCACTTATCTTATATTCTCCTCATCACATCCTAATCAACCAATCAATCATCGACGATGATATTCCCCTTTAGGCTCGCAGGGGCCAAGCGGGGCCCTAAAGGAGTGGCCCTGAGGGAGAATGGGATTCAGGGAGTGGGATTCAGGGCCAGGGCCCTTTTTGGGATTGAGAGAAGGATCAATGGGCCCCAACTTGAAGGACCCTAGGGAACAGGGTCCAGTGGGTCGTCGGGTCCCAAAGTGGGACCTGGAGGGAGTGGGTGGGAGTGGGAGAGGGACGTGAGGGAGGTGGTCTTCCTCCAGGGACCTCTTGTGGGAACAGCGGTATGGGAGTTGGGAGCAAGGCCTATAATGTTGCAATGTACTATCAATATTGAATTTAGGATCACAGTAATACTTTAAAGTATAGTCATGGGTATGAAGGAGGAGGGAATGTGGAGGAAGAGAAGAGGGAAGAAGGAAGGGGAAGGAGGAGGTGAGGGAGGAGGTTAGGAAGGAACAGAGAGAGGGAGAAGGGGAGGAGAGGAAGGAGGGGAGGGGAAGCAGGAGGAAGGGGATGGAAGGAGGGGAACAGGAAAGGAAGAGGGGAAGAGGGAATGAAAGGACGAGAGAAGGGAAAGAGGGGAGGAGGGGAAGGAGAAGGAAGGGGAGGGGAAGGAGGGGGAAGGGAAGAGGGGAGGAGGGGATGAAAGTAGGGAAGCAAAAAAAGGAAGAAAGAAGGGAAAGAGGGGACAATGGGAGAAAGGGAGGAGGTAAAGAAGGAAGGAGGGGCAGAGGGGAGGAAAGAGTGGTAGAGGGGAGGAGGGGGATAGGGGTGGAGGACGAGAGAAGGGAAGAAGGGGAAGAGGGAAAAGGAAGGAGAGGGGAGGGGAAGGGGGAAAGGAAGGAGAGGGGGAGGGAAGGAGAGGGGGAGGGGAAGGGGGAAGGGAAGGAGAAGGGGAGGGGAAGAGGAGAGGGGTATGAAAGGAGGGAAGGAAAGAGGGATAGAAGAGAGCGAGGGGAGGAGGGGATGGAATGAGGGAAGGAAGGAAGAGAGAAGATAAAAGGGAAGGAAGAGAGAAAGGGGAAGAGGTGAGGAAGGGAGGAGGGGTGGAGGGGATGGAAGGAAGGATAAGAGATGGGAAGGAGGGAAGAAGTAAGGAAGGGAGAAGGGGAAGAGAGAAGGAGGGGAGGAAGGGTTATGGGGCTGGAAGGAGAAAGGAAGGAAGTAGGAGAGAAGGGAAGGAGAGGAGTAGGGGAAGAGGGGAGGAAGGAAGGAAGGAGGAGGAGGAGGAGGAGGAGGAGGAGGAGGAGGAGGAGGAGGAGGAGGAGGAGGATGAGGAGGATGAGGAGAGAAGGGGAAGAGGGGGAGAAGATGAGGTCTGGTTTACCTAATGAGCAGCGACTCATCCAGGGGACCCATTACATCCTAAACTGATTTGTCTGTTGGGATGGATGAATGGGTGGATGGATGAATGGGTGGATAGATGGATGGATGGATGGGTGTATGGCTAAGTGGATGGGTGAATGGTTGGATGAATGGGTGGATGGATGGATGAATGGGTGGATAGATGGATGGATGGATGGGTGGGTGGGTGAATGGCTAAGTGGATGGGTGATTGGTTGGTTGAATGGGTGGGTGGATGGATGGATGGGTGGATGGATGGATGAATGGGTGGATGGACTGGTGAATGGGTGGATGGATGGATGGATGGGTGGATGGATGGATGGATGAATGGGTGGATAGATGGGTGAATGTGTGGATAGATAGATGGATGGATGGATGAATGAAAGGTGGATAGATGAATGAATGGATGGATGAATGGGTGGATGGATGCATGCATGGATGGATGGATGAATGGATGGATGAGTAGATAGATGGATGAACAGATGGATGGATAGATGAATGGATGATTGGATGAATAGATGAATGGGTGGATGGATAAAGGAATGATTGAACGAACGAACGAACGAATGGATGAATAAATATGAATGGAAAAATCAATAAATACGTGAATGAAAAATTAATAGATGGATGAATAGATGGATGAATGACTAGATGAAGAAATAGATGAATAAATGAATAACTGAATGAAAAAATTAATGAACAAAGACAATTGTATCAAAACTTTTGGCCACGGGTCTCATAATACGAGTCTACAGATGTCCATCAGAGTTATGGAACTTCAGGAAATATGATTAAAGATAGTTAACAATTTCCAAAATGTCATAAATATTTAATGGAAAAAAGGGGGACCTACCTATGGCTGGAGTCCATTTTCATCAACAAGGACTCAAGCCAATACACATTATAGTTCATTTTATCTTTCGAGATATTTGATTATGTCTAACGCAAGATGCTTTTATTCAGTTTGAGGGGTAAAATGTCTCTTTATGACGAGTCTCTCTCTTTTTTTTTTTTTTTTTTTACTGTAGCCTTTTAACTTAGCTGTAGGTGTCAAAAGTTCAATGAATTTAAGAAATTTATATTTTGAGATGTTTTTATTTATTGTTATTGATTTTTTTTTTAATGTAGCCTTTTTACTTAGCTGTAGGTGTCAAAAGTTCAATGAATTAAAATTTTTTATATTTTGAGATGTTTTTATTTATTGTTATTAATTTGTTTTATTTTATTTTATTTTATTTATTTATTTTTTGCAGACACCAAAAGTTTTTCACCTTCCATAAAAATTTTGCTTTTACCAAATTTTCTAATTAAGTTATGATATTTACAGTTTTGCGGATTTTGGTGTCTCTGCCCACACATCCACCTAACCACCAACCATCACGTGATTCTATATGAGGAGCCTACGCCAGGAGGCGCTGAGTAACTGCGGCCGAAGCCGTCCCCTTTGCCCTATGTTGCGCTTCTTAGACAATTGTAACAGGTAATTCTCACTGCTGGGAATCGGAGAGAAGTGCGGGACTCGAACCCACAACGAAGCGAATACGAGACCAGCACGCTTCCCTTTACGCTACAAGATTATGAGCTCCTGGTAAAGGGTAGACACTGCGTTGAATGAAATATCCTGACGGTAGCCAGGTACTATTTATCTGTTTGTGTATTAACTTTACCTATTTATCTATTTACTTATTTAATTTATTATTATTTATATTATTATCTTTATTTATTTACTATTACTATTATTATTATTAATTATTATTATTATTATTATTATTATTATTATTATTATTATTATTATTATTATTATTATTATTATTATTACTATTTATTTTTATTTAATTTATTAATTTATTTTATATATATTTTTTTTCATCCGACCTAGTTGTGGACCAAAAGGTTTCGAGATTATCTACGAATCATTTTCCTAATTTACCTCCTCCTCCTCCTCCTCCTCGTCCTCTTCGTTCCCGTAGTCACTGTCCTTATCGTCCTCGTCTCCGTCCTCGCCGTCCTCGTCTTCGTTATCTTGTCCTTGTCCTCGTCGTCTTTGTTATCTTGTCCTTGTCCTCGTCTCCGTTTTCGTCTTGTCTTTGTCCACGCCATCTTGACCTTGTTGTCCTCACCCACATCGTCCTCGTCGTCCTCGTTATCGTCGTCGTCCTCAGTGACTTGTCCTTGTCGTCTTTGCTATCTTGTCTTCGTCGTTGTCTTCGTTCTTATCGTCTTGTCCTTGTCCTCGTCGTTGTCTTCGTTCTCATCGTCTTGTCCTTGTCCTCGTCGTCTTTACTATCTTGTCCTCGTCGTTGTACTCGTTCTCATCGTCTTGTCCTTGTCCTCGTCGTCTTTGCTATCTTGTCCTCGTCGTTGTCTTCGTTCTCATCATCTTGTCATTGTCCTCGTCGTCTTTGTTATTTTTTCCTCGTCGTTGTACTCGTTCTCATCGTCTTGTCCTTGTCCTCGTCGTCTTTACTATCTTGTCCTCGTCGTTGTACTCGTTCTCATCGTCTTGTCCTTGTCCTCGTCGTCTTTGCTATCTTGTCCTCGTCGTTGTCTTCGTTCTCATCGTCTTGTCATTGTCCTCGTCGTCTTTGTTATTTTTTCCTCGTCGTTGTACTCGTTCTCATCGTCTTGTCCTTATCCTCGTCTTCTTTGCTATCTTGTCCTCGTCGTTGTCTTCGTTCTCATTGTCTTGTCATTGTCCTCGTCGTCTTTGTTATTTTTTCCTCGTCGTTGTACTCGTTCTCATCGTCTTGTCCTTATCCTCGTCGTCTTTGCTATCTTGTCCTCGTCGTTGTCTTCGTTCTCATCGTCTTGTCCTTGTCCTCGTCGTCTTTGCTATCTTGTCCTCGTCGTTGTACTCGTTCTCATCGTCTTGTCCTTGTCCTCGTCCTCTTTACTATCTTGTCCTCGTCGTTGTCTTCGTTCTCATCGTCTTGTCATTGTCCTCGTCGTCTTTGTTATTTTTTCCTGGTCGTTGTATTCGTTCTCATCGTCTTGTCCTTATCCTCGTCATCTTTGCTATCTTGTCCTCGTCGTTGTCTTCGTTTTCATTGTTTTGTTCTTGTCCTCGTCGTCCTCATCAACATCGTCCTCGTCCTCTTCCACAGTTAGCTCCCCCTTCTCCTCCCACGCCGCTTTATCATTGTTCTTATTCTTATTCCCCTTCTTTCATCCCTCATTCTCTCTTCTCCGTTTCTTTCTTTTTATTCCATTTTCCTTTATTTTCTTCTGTCTTACTTATTTTCTTCACTCCATTCTCTTACGGATTATTTTTCATTTCCTTCTTTTATCCGTCTGGCTAACCCTCTCATCCTTTCTTTCTTTCTTTCTCTTCCACTCTTCTTTTCATCCACTTTTTTTCATCCTTCTTTTCCCATACATTTCTCCTTTCTTCTCCGTTGTTTTTTTATTTTCCAGTCTGATTTTTGTATAGTTTCCAATTGTGTTTATATCGTAACCGTACGGTTCTGTTTTCTACCTTCCTTTTTACTCTCTTTTAACCCATCCTTTGTTCTCTCTTTTTTTCTCGGCTCTTTTTTGTTTTTTTTCTATTTAATGCCTGGAGGTCGGTCTTCAACTGACTGGAATCCCTTGGTGTGACCTAAGGTCGTCAATGATCATGAGGTCATTCATAATAATCATAGTTTTTATTTATTACTTTATTATTAATATGATTTTTTTTTCGCATCCGACCTAGATATGGATCAAAAGGTCTCCTGTCGGTATGCTCCGCCTTTGTAATCCTTTGTAAGTCTACGCCAGGAGGCACTGATCACCTACGGCCGAAGCCGTCACCTTTGCCCTACTATGCGATTTAGGGTATGTTGGGGCAGGTAACTCACAGTCACTGCTGGGAATCGGAGAGAAAATGGGGACTCGAACCCACAACTAATTGATTGCGAGACCAAAAAGCTTCCGAACACGACACCAGCGCAGCAATTTTTTTTAATAAAAGCTTTTTATACTAAAAATTACGTCTTTTTGTGTATGAGGTCAAGATACCACCGCTTCTATCCTAATAGATAACATCGCGCTTTTGCCGAAATATATTCTAGGTTTACGATGTTGGGCTACCTAGGAGAGTATGGGTCTCTATGAGAGAATAGTATTTCTAGATATTCGTGTTTCGCTAGAAGAGGTGCAAGGTATGGGGTACCATAGTTTAGAAAGTTTTTTCTCTTCTAAAAAAAATCTAGAAAAGCCTGAAGTGTACGTGCCTATTCTCCTAAGATGAAATGTTAATATCATCTGCCTGTATTACACTATATAGACTTTATTATAGCTACTGCAAAGATTTATTCAAACAAAGTGAAGACGTGGCATCACCGCTTTTTGGAAAAAGGGAACATGGGAGAGACATGGCAACATTGTTACAGAGGTAACATAGAAACGTTGTGTCTAAATGTTTGCCAAGATTAATTTGTGGGATCTTCCCTATGTCTTCCACATCTGTGGTGGTGGTGGTGGTGGTGGCTGTGGTGGTGGTTGTTGTTGCTGTGGAGATGCTGGTAGTGGTTGTGTTTGGGGTAGTGGATGTGGTTGTGGTAGCTGTTGTGGTGGTTGTAGTGGTGGTGGATACTTTGATTGGTGGTGGATATTGTGGTGTTTGTTGTTGTTGTTGTTGTTGTTGTT
>NC_134815.1:26701282-26713782 GCF_046742065.1 Oratosquilla oratoria
ATGTACCAGCTTAATGTGACAGTGCCATGTAGCAGTACCACGTGCCAGTACCATATAACCGTACCATGGAACAGTGCAATGTAACAGTGCTATGGAGTAGTACCATGTCCCAGTGCCATATATCAGTACCATAGGACAGTGCAATGTAACAGTGCCACATAACAGTGTCATATGATAATGTCATGTACCAGTCTCATATACCAGTATCATGTAATTGTGCCATATAACAGTGCAATGTAACAGTGTTATGGAGCAGTGCCATGTACCAGTGCCATATAACAGTACCATGGGACAGTGCAATGTAACAGTGCTACATAACAGTGTCATGTGATAATGTCATGTACCAGTCTCATATACCAGTACCATGTAACGGTGCCATATAACAGTGTTATGTACAAGTGCCATGTGACAGTGCCATGTAGTAGTGCCTTGTAATAACCCCATTTGCCAGTACCATGTAACAGTGCCATTAACAGTGTTATGTACCAGTGCCATGTGACAATTCCATGTAATACTGGCATGTACAAGTGCCATGTAATAATCCCATGTACCACTACCGTTAACCAGTGTCATATAACAGTGCCATATACCAGTGCTATGCAACAGTGTCATATACAAGTGCCATGTATCATTGTCATGTACAAGCGCCATGTACCAGTCCTATGTATCAGTCCCATGTATTAGAGCTATGTAGCAGTGTTATATGCTAATTCCATGTACCAGGTCCATGTATCAGTGCCATGTAGCAGTGACATGTGGCACTCAAGTGAATGAATACCCTGGAATGACGTCATAAAGGAAGTCATCACTGGCATGGAGCCGTTTCGAGTTCCAGTCTCTCAAATTGGTAAAAAAAAAAAAAAAAAAAAAAAAAATCAATAAAAAAAAATCTATAAAACCCATTGGATGTATGGTTCCTTCTTTATGGCTCTGAATGAGGTTCTTCACTACACGAGCTGGGAACAAAATATATATAAATAGATAAAAATGCAATAACATCATCAGACAAAGACTGACATACAGACGAACAGATGAGCATAGATAACGAACAAAACGCACACAAACACATGAATAAACAAACAGACATCCACATAGACATATAAGCCGTAGATGGAGCAAAACAGACACACAAACACACATACAGACGAACAGACATACGTACAGGTAGACAAAAGAGACAGAACAAAACAGTGCGGCCTAATAATGACGAATGTTCTGTCGGAAAACGGTGACGCGGAGTCCGTCGGACCATTCCTTTTTTTTTTTTTTTTTTTTTTTTTTTTTTTTTTTTTTTTTTCCACGGTGACCGAAATTTCTCGCCCTCCAAGCTCGGTCACTTATGTCCTTCTCGCGCCGGACAAAGCCGCGTGTTCTCCATTTTCTATTTTCCGTCATCATCATCGTCGTCGTCGTCATCATCATCGCCGCCATCGTCATCATTATCGCCGTCGTCGTCATCGTCGTCATCGGCATCATCAGTCACAGTCTCTGTCGTCACCATTATCATCAAAATCATCCTCATCCTCATCGTCATCACCATCATCATTATTATCATTATCACCATCACCATAATCAAAATCATCCTCATCATCACCATCTTCATTACCATCATCATCACCATCATCATTCGTCGTTGTCTTCATCCTCATCAATATCTTCTCCTGGTAACCAAAGAGGACATTGACGCGTACTTGTAAAGAAAAAAAAAAAAAAAAAAAAGGCTGGAATCACGAAACCTGAAATTGGAGAGAGAGAGAGAGAGAGAGAGAGAGAGAGAGAGAGAGAGAGAGAGAGAGAGAGAGAGAGAGAGAGAGAGAGAGAGAGAGAGAGAGAGGAGAGGAAACTATAAGATTTCCGACATATTTGGGTTTTTCTTCGATTTTCATCGTGATCCACTATGTCATGCTGGTTCCGGTTGTTCTTTGCACGGCTTAGTCCTGGGTTCGGTGTCAACAGCCAGTAATGACTGCCACGCGCCCAGGCAGTCCTACGACTTTGGTTACATCTCATCGCCTACTCACTACCTGCGTTCGAAGACTCACAGCGGTATCGCTGGAAAGACTCCAAGAGAATTCCGTGAGGTGCGGTGTCGCTGGAAAGACTTCCAGAGAATTCCGTGAGGTGCGGTGTCGCTGGAAAGACTTCCAGAGAATTCTGTGAGGTGCGGTGTCGCTGGAAAGACTTCCAGAGAATTCTGTGAGGTGCGGTGTCGCTGGAAAGACTTCCAGAGAATTCCGTGAGGTGCGGTGTTGCTGGAAAGACTTCCAGAGAATTCCGTGTGGTGCGGTGTCGCTGGAAAGACTTCTAGAGAATTCCATGAGGTGCGGTGTCACTGGAAAGACTTCTAGAGAATTCCGTGAGGTGCGGTGTCGCTGGAAAGACTTCTAGAGAATTCCGTGAGGTGCGGTGTCGCTGGAAAGACTTCTAGAGAATTCCGTGAGGTGCAGTTTCGCTGGAAAGACTTTCAGAGAATTCCGTGAGGTGCGGTGTTGCTGGAAAGACTTCCAGAGAATTCCGTGAGGTGATGTCGCTTGAAAGACTTCCAGAGAATTCCGTGAGGTGTGGTGTCGCTGGAAAGACTTCCAGAGAATTCTGTGAGACGCGGTGTCGCTGGGAAGCTTTCCAGACAAACAATAGGCTTCCGTGAATTTCCGTCAGACTCAGTGTAGACTTGTTCATTGGATAATTCATGAAAGACACTTCTTGCCCACGGATCACGTGTTATGTTTTTCCGTGTTGTTGATCCCACTCACAAGGTTGTCTCCACAAGAGAAAATCCTCGAAGAAGGAGACGAAGACGAAGACGATGCCCATAGAACTCAGGCTGAGGCAGGTCGACAGAATCTGTCGAGAGTTGTGTGTGTGTGTGTGTGTGTGTGTGTGTGTGTGTGTGTGTGTGTGTGTGTGTGTGTGTGTGTGTGTGTGTGTGTGTGTGTGTGTGTGTGTGTTTACTCAGTTGTATCTTACGGGAAGGGGAGCTATGCTCGTAGTGTCCCGTTTTTATATCTCGCAATGTCTAGTTTGCTTTTAGATTCGTATATGTTTTTTGCACACATTTTTGTTTTGTCCAGTCTTTTTTCCAGATGTCCACCACTCTGTGTGGAAAACTGCTTCTTTCATGTCTCTTTTATAACTATCCTCTTTGAGTTTCTTCCCATGTCCTCGTATTTCTCTGGTGTGTGTATGTTTCATATAACGATAATAAAACAACAATAATCGTTTTATTATGTTAACAGTGATAAAGAGATACACTGATAATACACAATTTGTGCCAATTCTAGAACTAGTCTAGATTGAGTACATAATGTACAAGAAGTCCACAGATGAGTGTGTACGTTTGTGTGTATTTACCTAGTTGTATTTTACGGGAAGGGGAGCTATGTATGTATGTGTGTGTGTGTGTGTGTGTGTGTGTGTGAGATTCACCATGATCTTGGATCACGTGTTGGACTCTTGATCGACAGCTATTTCCCTCCCGGAAGAGAGCTCAGAGAGCTCATATATGACCTATCTATGGGTAATGCTGTGACCTTACACGCACAAGACACACACACAACCCCTCGCCCACGAGAGTTGAGATAGCGACTCGCAGCGCAGCGATACTGAAATCATTTCAGCCCTGGGCAGGATTCGAACATGGACTGCTGTAGTGGCGGCCGTGAACTCTAACTAGTGCACCACGAGGTAGGTGTGTGTGTGTGTGTGTGTGTGTGTGTGTGTGTGTGTGTGTGTGTGTGTGTGTGTGTGTGTGTGTGTGTGTGTGTGTGTGTGTGTGTGTGTGTGTGTGTGTGTGTGTGTGTGTGTGTGTGTGTGTGTAGGCGACCCCCAAAATACACAGGCGAATGCTGGAAACCAAACATGGATGCAGCTGATCGGCGGGAAATTGTCGAGATACGCTCACACGTAGACACAAATCCTAAGATCGTCAAAGGTCAACCCAGGCCAGCCACGACTGACCTGACTCGGTAATGCCGACAAGGTAGCCGACTTGCGAACATACACAGTAAATGGAGAGATTCCAGAGGCAGTTTTCCACTAATTCTGTGTGTATTTTATAAACGGGAGTGTTAAATCAGGGGATTTGTTGTTAAGTTTGTATGGATGATAGGATGTTTGGGGATAAACGGAATTATATAAGTAAATAACCTTACACACACACACACACACACACACACACACACACACACACACACACACACACACACACACACACACACACACACACACACAACTCGTGGTGTAGTTGTCAGAGTTCCCGGCTGCCACTACAAAGGTCCGGGTTCGAATCCCACCCAGGGCTGAAATAATTTTAGTATCGCTACGTTGCGGGTTGTTACTCCGACTCTCGTGGGCGGGAAGTTAGGTGTGTGTGTGCGTGTGTGTGTGTGTGTGTGTGTGTGTGTGTGTGTGTGTGTGTGTGTGTGTGTGTGTGTGTGTGTGTGTGTGTGTGTGTGTGTGTGTGCGTGTAAGGTCACAGTATTACCCTTAGATCGGTCATATACGGGCTCTGAACACACACACACACACACACACACACACACACACATACACACACACACACACGCACGCACACACACATATATACTCAAACGCACATGCGTACACACGCTCACACACACACATGGAAACACACACATACGCATATATACATATCCACAAACGCGCACACACACACAAACGCACACACACACACACACACACACACACACACACACACACACACACACACACACACATATATATACATATCCATAAACGCGCGCACACACACACACACACACACACACACACACACACACACACACACACACACACACACACACACACACACACACACACACACACACACACACACACACACAGTTACAGAAGAGACCTGAAAAAATAGCTTCCCAGACAGAGTGATAGATGTCTGGAACAAACTGAACAGAGAAACAGTAAATGCCAGAACTACACACACACACACACACACACACACACACACACACACACACACACACACACATACACACAAAATACCTACGTGTGTGTCCTTACGGATGTAGAAATACATGTATGTACACAATGCAATTCAAATGGTAAGTTCTGTTAAATTGTGTATCATGAAAGATATATAAATCAAGGCATATTGGCAAAGATAAGCATACTGACGTATATCAATATCCTCTAATGGCAGAATTCGATACAAAATAAAATCAATATCCGATAATTTGTTTGTTATCGAATGCTACTGATAACAGTATCATTATGATAACTTGATAATCTAATGTGGCTTGGGTATCTGATATACATGCATACATACATATATTTGCAAAGTAGACCACTTGGAAAAAGAAACTAACGAAGCAGAGCGCTTTCGTATATTACATCTTCAGTGCAACAAGTCTTGTTGCACTGAAGATGTAATATACGAAAGCGCTCTGCTTCGTTAGTTTCTTTTTCCAAGTGGTCTACTTTGCATAAGTGAACACACGTACCCGTGTTCTTATTAGCATACATATATATATATATATATACATATATATATATATATATATATATATATATATATATACATATGCACATTATATATATATAATATATATATATATATATATATATATATATAATTTTTATTTTAGTTTAGTTTAGTTTATTATTTATTTTTGCTTATTGGTTGATATCTATGTTTACTCCAACATAAGTTTGGGTCATTGTGTTTTCTGGCATCAGTGTCTATTTCACGTATATTAAAGAATAGTTGCCGGATACCATTGGGCCGCGGATTTCCTCCACGAGCAGACCGAGGGTAGAAATTCAGTGATCCGAACACCATGTTCGGATATGGGAGGCATTACTTTCCTTGTATGCAATGATGAATCCGAATATACAGTACCTATTTTGTATGTGTGATTCACTATAGACCTGTTTTTCTGAAGCTTCCACTTGCTTCACCAGCTTCGACAGTTGAGAGTTCGTTTGAGTAAAAACGACTTCGGTTACAATATTATATTTTTCAAATATCCAAATATCAAACCATCTTTCCGTTATATATAGCAAAGATGAATTGTGATCCATGAGATTATAAACCTACACGGTTGTTAGACAGAGAAATTTAGATTTCTCTAAGCGGAGTCATATTCTACCTCTTCAAATGGAGGTTGGAGGTAATATGTTGAAGGAAAAATAGCCTAATGTGATAACATTGCCCGCTTACTTTCCTCTTTAGTCCCTTTTCCTCAAACTTATTTGTTCCCGGTCACCGTTTTCTGTGAGACCAAGGGATTCAATTTTCAAAAGAACCATTTTCTGTGACCGAAGTTTCCAATTCTCACCAATTTTGAGTCTATTTATTGTACAATCGTTCGGACAAAGGTCAAGTGATGAAATCGTCTAAATTGGTATTTTTTTTTTTTTTTATCTAGATAAAAAACTTATTCTTGTGCAAGTTATAGACTCAGTGAAGGGGCTATTTTCCCTCCCACATCCTACCTCCAACCTCCATTTGAATAACTAGAGTTTGACTTTGCTTACAGAAATCTAGACTTCTTTAAGGACATTTCAACATTATGCCTAACATTCATCTAGGTTATCATTCAGCTTTGCTATATATGACGGAAAGATCATTTGATATTTGTAAATTTGAAAAAAAAAAAAATAGAATATTGAAACCGAAGTCGTTTTATACTCGAATGAATTTTCAGTTGTCGGCGTTGGTGAAGGCTGTGGTAGCCCAATGTCATAACCCCTTAAGTCATCCATTTACACACAAATAATTATGGTAAAATCGGATGCCGGGATAAGACCTTTTGGTCCATATCGAGGGCAGGAAAAAACCCGCAAACAGGCAACTCAACGAAGAAAGTAATGTTACGTTATATTACTTCAACGTTTACACAAATTGGTATTAATTGATACCTCCGAGCTCTATCACCACTTCCATGTCTTGTCCCTTTTCACTAAGGTTCCTCTCAACCGAATAAGATCGTCTGGCGTCACCCAGAAGAAAGTGTATAAAGAAGCCCAATACATCCATTCATGTAATAAGACTGAAAAAATAACATTTACATAACTAAAAGCTCTAACATAAGTGGTGAGGAGCCCACACCAGGAGGCGCTGAGTAGCTGCGGCCGAAACCATCACCTTTGCCCTATTATGCGCTTCAGAGACTGTTGGCGAATCGGAGAGGATTACAGGATTCGAACCCTAAACTAAGCGAATGCGAGACCAACATGCTTCCGCCCACGCTACCATTACTTTACATTTTCATAAAACAATTATGCACTTTGTGTTTTTCGAGGTCTAAGCCTAGCCATTATCATGGTTTATATTTATTGTATACTATTTTTATTCTTTCAAAATTAAATTTTTAGCACTGGAATGGGAAGGGTAGATTTATTTTATTCTATTCCATTTTATTTATTTTTTTTGGAGGGGTGGTTAATGATTTTAACTCGTGTATCCGAATTACCTCCCAAATCCGAACACCGCGTTCGGATATGGGAGGTATTACTGTCCTCTTATGCAGAGATGAATCTAAATATAACTTCTGTGTATGTGTCATTCACTATAGTCCTGTTTCACATCCTGGACTCGTGATCAACAGCTACTGCCCTCCCAGATGAGAGCTTTATGGCTCCTGTAGCCTAATTTAGGGGTAGCGATATGACCTAACACACAGCCCATTCCCTTGCTCAAGGGAGACAGTGACTGCTTGCAATAATGGGAAAAATTTCAAGCCCATAACAAGGCCAAGCCTCGGATCCGCTGTGTGTGTGTGTGTGTGTGTGTGTGTGTGCGTATATGTGTGCGTGTGTGTGTGTGTGTGTGTGTGTGTGTGTGTGTGTGTGTGTGTGTGTGTGTGTGTGTGTGTGTGTGTGTGTGTGTGTGTGCGTGTATGTGTGCGTGTGTGTGTGTGTGTGTGTGTGTGTGTGTGTGTGTGTGTGTGTGTGTGTGTGTGTGTGTGTGTGTGTGTGTGTGTGTGTGTGTGATTCACCATTCACCATGGTCTTGGATCACGTGTTAGTCTCGTGATCGACAGCTATTCCTCTCCCGTAAGAAAGCTCAGAGCTCGTATATATGACCAATCTATAGGTAATTCTGTGCCCTTACATGCACACACACACACCCAACTCCCCGCCCACGAGAGTTGGAGTAACAACTGGCAGCGCACGATACTAAAATTATTTCAACCCTGGGCGGGATTCGAACCCGGACCGCCGTAGTGGCGGCCGGGAACTCTACCACTGCGCCACGTGTGTGTGTGTGTGTGTGTGTGTGTGTGTGTGTGTGTGTGTGTGTGTGTGTGTGTGTGTGTGTGTGTGTGTGTGTGTGTGTGTGTGTGTGTGTGTGTGTGTGTGTGTGTGTGTGTGTGTGTGTGTGTGCGTGTGTGTGTGTGTGTGTTTGTGTGTGTATGTGTGTGTGCATGTGCATATGTGTGAGCATGCTTATGTGTGTGAGCATGCGCATGTGTGTGAGCGTGCATGTACACGCGTGCATGTGTATGTATTATGCGTGTACGCACACGCACACGAGCGCTGTACTTTCATGCACATACATAACAGAGTGTGCACGTGTGAGCGCGTGCGCGCGTGCAACAACACACGTACTACACGGCTGGACACACACTAACTTCACCGTAACAGAATTTTCATCGCGCCAAGTTTCTCCTGGTCGCAAATTGGGACGTCCACCATTAGCTGACTCCTTCCAGGGGCTGCAAACCCCATCCAGGCAATCTTGCGTAGTTGCTTAAGGCGTGTTCGCCTTACCGAGGTTTGTGTAAGTGTATAATATAATCCGCAATTTGCATGCAAGTCGAGGCGAGGTGGAGTCGGGGCGAGGTGGAGAGCCGCCACCGAGCGAGTCCGGTAGGGACTGGATGGCCAAATAGTGCACACATCCGGTCTGTCCTATTACCAGAAGGTACCAGTGAGTTCCGGGCACTGAATGTCAAGTACCGGGTACTAGGTACCGGGTACTATGTACCGGGTACCTATGGGTGCCAGGGGCACGCAGTTGGCCTGGTACCAGAAGATTACTTGCGCCGGGACAATGAGACTGCGTGGTGAAGAGTAAACAAGAAGAATGAAGGAAGAGGCGCTTTGTGTTGCTTTGAAGTAGGTGACGATGCCTAGAGCGAAGTTGGAGGTGGAGGGGTGGAAAAGGGGAAGGTTGAGGGGGATTGGAGGTATAGGGCTGGGTTGGGGGTAGAGTTGGGGGGGGGGCCAGAAAAAGGAAAAGGAGACTTGGGTTGTCTACTATATTTCCAAGTGGTCATGTGGGTCTTTCAGAGTTCTTCAGCTTCCAGTATGATGAGGAGTCTTTTTTTTTTTCTTATTCAAAGGCGAAGGGGAGAATGGTAGAGGTGGTAGAGGGAGAAGGTGGGGGGAAGGGGGCTGGTAGAAGTGCTCTGGAAGTGGCTGGGCAGGGGGGGGGAAGGGGTTGGGAAAAAGGGAAGGGAGGTTGTGGGATTGGGGAGTGAGGAAGAGGGGTTGGGAGGGAGGAAGGGGGGTTGGGGAGAGAGAAGGGGGTTCAGAGGTAAGGAAAGGGTTGGGGAGAAGAGGGGTTGGTATAAGGACGGAAGGGAGGGTTGAGGAGGGGGAGGGGTGTTGGGGAGTTGGGTGAGGGAAAGGATGTTAGGGAAGAGGAAGGAGATTGGGAGAGGAGCAAGAGAGTTGGGGGAGAGGGAAGGGGGTTGGGAGAGGAGAAAGGAGGGGTTCGTAGGGGGGAAAGGGGGGTTCGTGTAGGGGGGAAAGGGGGTTGGGGGATGGTAGGGGTGGTTTGATGAGTCAATATCTAGGGGCGCGAAAGGCTTCATTAAAGGTTTCATTAAAGGCGTTATCGGAAAAATTGCTGGAAATGGCAGTACCGCCGATTAATTGGAGGTTGAAGGAAAATAGCCCAGTGTGAAGGGGTCATGGATGTGTGGGGATGTGAAATCATCATCACCATCTAATGAAAACCTTCGGCTACTAAGATGAATAAAATTGCCTGTCGACAGCCAGACTAATATGATGCCGCGATGGCAAGGGGTGAAATAATTGGTTGTTTTAAAAGAAGATGAGTTACCACTGTGGATAAGGATGAAAAAATGGTGGGACATAAATATGCCTAGTGTAGGCCTTATGGTCTCTTGCAGTCTCCTCAAATCTTAGGTTCTTATGAATGAAATAACATGAAGACGGCCAGAATAAAAAAACAAGACAAGATGTTCTACTTTGATGAAAATAAGACTTCGACAACTCAAGGAGTCTCGGCTTCCATGAGTTCGATGTTTTTGAATATTTCGCGTTCTGTCCTGAGAAAAGAAAAGTCGCTGAAGAAGGCCGTCGTCGGCCCAAAGACGGCAATGGCTTAAGGCTATTTTTCTTCCCATCCTCCATTTGAATAACTAGAATTTGACTTCGCTTACAGAAATCTAGACTTCCCAAAACGTTTCAACAGTATGCCTAACATTCGTATAGGTCTACAACCTCGTAGTTCATCATTCAGTTTTACTATACATTACAGAAAGATAATTTGATACTTGGAGATAAAGAAAAAATATATTGTAACCGAAGTCGTTTTAACTCACACGAACTCTCAACTGTCGGCGGTGGCGAAGCCCGGGGAAGCTCAGTGTGATAATGTCTTTATGATGGAGTTAAAGAAGGTGGAAACCGTTCCTGATACAGTGACAAAGGTTCAAACAAGCGAATTTGTTTCACCACAGTGGTGCAAGTCCAGCGACTAAAGACAACAATGACATCAAGACGATGACCTTTTTTTCAAGTCCAGACCGAAAAAAGAAGAAAAAGAAGAAGAAGAAGAAGAAGAAGAAGAAGAAGAAGAAGAAAAGTGAAGGTAAGAGTTTCAATGTGTCGTTTAAGTGTTTTCGACTGAATTTTGAAATTTGGAAGAATTGAAAAAAAGAGGCAAGCGTTCCATAACATCATTGAAGTGTTTGTCTGAATTTCGAAAATGAGGAAAGTAAAAAAAACAAAAAATCAAACACTCCTACTGTCTCTAAAGTGTTTGTGTAACCGAAAGATAAAAAGAAAAAACCTAACGTGATTGTCTTCCCAGGAAGTTTTGATGTGTTGACATTGTCTTTCAATGTTCCAGTTCTTGCAAAGGATCTGCATTTCGTTGCAACAAATCTGCATTTAGTTTTCGTTCAACGAAGAAGATTTTATATCATAAATGACAATAACCCTTAGTATCTCATCAAGTTGTCTGCTGTCAAGCGATTTTATTCAGTTGATGATAGATCCTCCGACTCTGGGGGGGAGGGGAGTGATCAACTAAAATGTGTGTAAAGATTACGCCAAGATGCGCTTTACTGCAGCTGAAATCACTATCTTTGCCCTGAGTGCTAGAACAGCCATGGCCTTTCCTTTCCTAGAGTTACGAAATACTGATCTGGATGAATCTCTCTCTTTTTCATATACATGCATGTATATATGAATATATATATATATAGTATATATATCTATATATATGTATACATACATACATATATATATATATATATATATATATATACACATACATATACCAAAGGCTTTTTCCCCCTATATGGGGGGTAGCCACAAAGGAAAAGGCATAGAAACCACTCCCACCCATTCCATTTCCCATATATTCCACTCCCCTCCACACTCCTCCCTCCCTCTTATCTTGGCACCTCCTAGATGACGGGTCATCCCTGCATCCTGTCCACTGCCCTAGGTCAGAGGCAGTGTCGCAAGACACAGCACATGCACAGCAAGGCCGCTTCATAAATTCGGCACCCCCCCCCTCTCCGTCCCCTCATGCAGAAAAGGAGAAGACGGGGAGAAATCACTTCGGGCTACGTCAATTTTTTTCTCACACATACTTATATATATATATATATATATATATATACATATCTTTTGTAAAACAAAAGAAATTTATATATGTATACATATAATATATATATATATATATATATGTGAACACATGTTTATACCTGTCATCTATATACAAAGGGCCTTTTCCCCTTATATGCCCGTATGTAAATATATATATATATACAAATATATACATACATATGCATGAGGACCAGCAATTTCTGCACAATTCTTTTTACAAAATACTGATGTTTTGGTTCCCGGAAATTAATAAACAAATAAAGTGGGCACCCCACAAAAGCCCCCTGATGGAAGAGACTCTCGTGCAATGGCGCCGAGCGCGTCGCAACAAGCGAACCCGTAATAGACGACGAAGTATTTCAGAGAAGACTATAAAGCGAAGCGCTCCTCCGTGGTGGTGGCTTTTGGGGGCTGTCAAAGTGGCTTTGAAGGATGCCAAAGGTGGGTGGGGGGGGGCTATAGTAGGTACTTTGGTAGCCCGAGCTGAGGCTGCGAGAGTTCGATGTGTGATTGTGAGCGCTTTCGAGGTGGCTTTTGGGGGCTTTCAAAGTGGCTTTGAATGATGTCAAAGCTGGCGGAGGGGCAGGGGGCTGTACTGGGTGCTTTGGTGACTGTGGCTGTGGCCATGAGAGTGTCTGAGAGCTGAA
>NC_134815.1:26718782-26723782 GCF_046742065.1 Oratosquilla oratoria
TAGTCCCCGACCACGCTTCACGTAACATTGGAAGATCTAATCTCAATTTCATCTAATCCCGTATTAGGCGAGCCATCCGACAAGTTGTGTATGTTTCTTAAGACAGATTGAACATTTTTAGAAGCTCCACCATGGGATACGAACCCTGACCCGTGCGTCGAAAATCACGAGGGCAGGACGTTAGCAACCATGCTACGGTGATGGTACAAAAGGACTGTACTAGTCCCCGACCACGCTTCACGTAACATTGGAAGATCTAATCTCAATTTCATCTAATCCCGTATTAGGCGAGCCATCCGACAAGTTGTGTATGTTTCTTAAGACAGATTGAACATTTTTAGAAGCTCCACCATGGGATACGAACCCTGACCCGTGCGTCGAAAATCACGAGGGCAGGACGTTAGCAACCATGCTACGGTGATGGTACAAAAGGACTGTACTAGTCCCCGACCACGCTTCACGTAACATTGGAAGATCTAATCTCAATTTCATCTAATCCCGTATTAGGCGAGCCATCCGACAAGTTGTGTATGTTTCTTAAGACAGATTGAACATTTTTAGAAGCTCCACCATGGGATACGAACCCTGACCCGTGCGTCGAAAATCACGAGGGCAGGACGTTAGCAACCATGCTACGGTGATGGTACAAAAGGACTGTACTAGTCCCCGACCACGCTTCACGTAACATTGGAAGATCTAATCTCAATTTCATCTAATCCCGTATTAGGCGAGCCATCCGACAAGTTGTGTATGTTTCTTAAGACAGATTGAACATTTTTAGAAGCTCCACCATGGGATACGAACCCTGACCCGTGCGTCGAAAATCACGAGGGCAGGACGTTAGCAACCATGCTACGGTGATGGTACAAAAGGACTGTACTAGTCCCCGACCACGCTTCACGTAACATTGGAAGATCTAATCTCAATTTCATCTAATCCCGTATTAGGCGAGCCATCCGACAAGTTGTGTATGTTTCTTAAGACAGATTGAACATTTTTAGAAGCTCCACCATGGGATACGAACCCTGACCCGTGCGTCGAAAATCACGAGGGCAGGACGTTAGCAACCATGCTACGGTGATGGTACAAAAGGACTGTACTAGTCCCCGACCACGCTTCACGTAACATTGGAAGATCTAATCTCAATTTCATCTAATCCCGTATTAGGCGAGCCATCCGACAAGTTGTGTATGTTTCTTAAGACAGATTGAACATTTTTAGAAGCTCCACCATGGGATACGAACCCTGACCCGTGCGTCGAAAATCACGAGGGCAGGACGTTAGCAACCATGCTACGGTGATGGTACAAAAGGACTGTACTAGTCCCCGACCACGCTTCACGTAACATTGGAAGATCTAATCTCAATTTCATCTAATCCCGTATTAGGCGAGCCATCCGACAAGTTGTGTATGTTTCTTAAGACAGATTGAACATTTTTAGAAGCTCCACCATGGGATACGAACCCTGACCCGTGCGTCGAAAATCACGAGGGCAGGACGTTAGCAACCATGCTACGGTGATGGTACAAAAGGACTGTACTAGTCCCCGACCACGCTTCACGTAACATTGGAAGATCTAATCTCAATTTCATCTAATCCCGTATTAGGCGAGCCATCCGACAAGTTGTGTATGTTTCTTAAGACAGATTGAACATTTTTAGAAGCTCCACCATGGGATACGAACCCTGACCCGTGCGTCGAAAATCACGAGGGCAGGACGTTAGCAACCATGCTACGGTGATGGTACAAAAGGACTGTACTAGTCCCCGACCACGCTTCACGTAACATTGGAAGATCTAATCTCAATTTCATCTAATCCCGTATTAGGCGAGCCATCCGACAAGTTGTGTATGTTTCTTAAGACAGATTGAACATTTTTAGAAGCTCCACCATGGGATACGAACCCTGACCCGTGCGTCGAAAATCACGAGGGCAGGACGTTAGCAACCATGCTACGGTGATGGTACAAAAGGACTGTACTAGTCCCCGACCACGCTTCACGTAACATTGGAAGATCTAATCTCAATTTCATCTAATCCCGTATTAGGCGAGCCATCCGACAAGTTGTGTATGTTTCTTAAGACAGATTGAACATTTTTAGAAGCTCCACCATGGGATACGAACCCTGACCCGTGCGTCGAAAATCACGAGGGCAGGACGTTAGCAACCATGCTACGGTGATGGTACAAAAGGACTGTACTAGTCCCCGACCACGCTTCACGTAACATTGGAAGATCTAATCTCAATTTAATCTAATCCCGTATTAGGCGAGCCATCCGACAAGTTGTGTATGTTTCTTAAGACAGATTGAACATTTTTAGAAGCTCCACCATGGGATACGAACCCTGACCCGTGCGTCGAAAATCACGAGGGCAGGACGTTAGCAACCATGCTACGGTGATGGTACAAAAGGACTGTACTAGTCCCCGACCACGCTTCACGTAACATTGGAAGATCTAATCTCAATTTCATCTAATCCCGTATTAGGCGAGCCATCCGACAAGTTGTGTATGTTTCTTAAGACAGATTGAACATTTTTAGAAGCTCCACCATGGGATACGAACCCTGACCCGTGCGTCGAAAATCACGAGGGCAGGACGTTAGCAACCATGCTACGGTGATGGTACAAAAGGACTGTACTAGTCCCCGACCACGCTTCACGTAACATTGGAAGATCTAATCTCAATTTCATCTAATCCCGTATTAGGCGAGCCATCCGACAAGTTGTGTATGTTTCTTAAGACAGATTGAACATTTTTAGAAGCTCCACCATGGGATACGAACCCTGACCCGTGCGTCGAAAATCACGAGGGCAGGACGTTAGCAACCATGCTACGGTGATGGTACAAAAGGACTGTACTAGTCCCCGACCACGCTTCACGTAACATTGGAAGATCTAATCTCAATTTCATCTAATCCCGTATTAGGCGAGCCATCCGACAAGTTGTGTATTTTTCTTAAGACAGATTGAACATTTTTAGAAGCTCCACCATGGGATACGAACCCTGACCCGTGCGTCGAAAATCACGAGGGCAGGACGTTAGCAACCATGCTACGGTGATGGTACAAAAGGACTGTACTAGTCCCCGACCACGCTTCACGTAACATTGGAAGATCTAATCTCAATTTCATCTAATCCCGTATTAGGCGAGCCATCCGACAAGTTGTGTATGTTTCTTAAGACAGATTGAACATTTTTAGAAGCTCCACCATGGGATACGAACCCTGACCCGTGCGTCGAAAATCACGAGGGCAGGACGTTAGCAACCATGCTACGGTGATGGTACAAAAGGACTGTACTAGTCCCCGACCACGCTTCACGTAACATTGGAAGATCTAATCTCAATTTCATCTAATCCCGTATTAGGCGAGCCATCCGACAAGTTGTGTATGTTTCTTAAGACAGATTGAACATTTTTAGAAGCTCCACCATGGGATACGAACCCTGACCCGTGCGTCGAAAATCACGAGGGCAGGACGTTAGCAACCATGCTACGGTGATGGTACAAAAGGACTGTACTAGTCCCCGACCACGCTTCACGTAACATTGGAAGATCTAATCTCAATTTCATCTAATCCCGTATTAGGCGAGCCATCCGACAAGTTGTGTATGTTTCTTAAGACAGATTGAACATTTTTAGAAGCTCCACCATGGGATACGAACCCTGACCCGTGCGTCGAAAATCACGAGGGCAGGACGTTAGCAACCATGCTACGGTGATGGTACAAAAGGACTGTACTAGTCCCCGACCACGCTTCACGTAACATTGGAAGATCTAATCTCAATTTCATCTAATCCCGTATTAGGCGAGCCATCCGACAAGTTGTGTATGTTTCTTAAGACAGATTGAACATTTTTAGAAGCTCCACCATGGGATACGAACCCTGACCCGTGCGTCGAAAATCACGAGGGCAGGACGTTAGCAACCATGCTACGGTGATGGTACAAAAGGACTGTACTAGTCCCCGACCACGCTTCACGTAACATTGGAAGATCTAATCTCAATTTCATCTAATCCCGTATTAGGCGAGCCATCCGACAAGTTGTGTATGTTTCTTAAGACAGATTGAACATTTTTAGAAGCTCCACCATGGGATACGAACCCTGACCCGTGCGTCGAAAATCACGAGGGCAGGACGTTAGCAACCATGCTACGGTGATGGTACAAAAGGACTGTACTAGTCCCCGACCACGCTTCACGTAACATTGGAAGATCTAATCTCAATTTCATCTAATCCCGTATTAGGCGAGCCATCCGACAAGTTGTGTATGTTTCTTAAGACAGATTGAACATTTTTAGAAGCTCCACCATGGGATACGAACCCTGACCCGTGCGTCGAAAATCACGGGTCAGGGTTCGTATCCCATGGTGGAGCTTCTAAAAATGTTCAATCTGTCTTAAGAAACATACACAACTTGTCGGATGGCTCGCCTAATACGGGATTAGATGAAATTGAGATTAGATCTTCCAATGTTACGTGAAGCGTGGTCGGGGACTAGTACAGTCCTTTTGTACCATCACCGTAGCATGGTTGCTAACGTCCTGCCCTCGTGATTTTCGACGCACGGGTCAGGGTTCGTATCCCATGGTGGAGCTTCTAAAAATGTTCAATCTGTCTTAAGAAACATACACAACTTGTCGGATGGCTCGCCTAATACGGGATTAGATGAAATTGAGATTAGATCTTCCAATGTTACGTGAAGCGTGGTCGGGGACTAGTACAGTCCTTTTGTACCATCACCGTAGCATGGTTGCTAACGTCCTGCCCTCGTGATTTTCGACGCACGGGTCAGGGTTCGTATCCCATGGTGGAGCTTCTAAAAATGTTCAATCTGTCTTAAGAAACATACACAACTTGTCGGATGGCTCGCCTAATACGGGATTAGATGAAATTGAGATTAGATCTTCCAATGTTACGTGAAGCGTGGTCGGGGACTAGTACAGTCCTTTTGTACCATCACCGTAGCATGGTTGCTAACGTCCTGCCCTCGTGATTTT
>NC_134815.1:26728782-26736282 GCF_046742065.1 Oratosquilla oratoria
GGTAAAAAGAGTAGAAGAATTTTACCAAGAGCTTTACTCGTCGAAGACCGTAGTTGAGTCAGTAAATTCATGTGTAGACGTTAGTAGTGTACCAGAGATTACAAAGAAGTAGAATTTGCTCTAAAAACTATGAAACGAGGAAAAGCACCTGGGGAAGATGGTATATCAATAGATCTGTTGAAAGACGCAGGGAAATTAGTTTATATTAAATTAGCTCAGTTGTACACCCAGTGTCTACATCAAGAAAGCGTCCCTGATGCGTGGTGAAATGCTATAGTGATTTTGCTTCATAAAAAGGAGACCAGAAGAACCTTAGTAACTATCGACCGATAAGTTTGCTATCAAACGTATATAAAGTGTTCTCCAAGATCCTTACAAATAGACTAAGTCAAGTTTTAGATGGAAACCAATCGAGAGAACAGGCAGGCTCTAGGAGCTAATATTCGACTCTAGACCATTTGCAGGCGATAAATCAACTAATCGAGAAAACAACAGAATACAATATATCTCTGTGTTTAGCTTTTGTAAATTACGAGAAGGCCTTTGACTCGGTAGAACAAATAGCAATACTAAACTCGTTACGCAAGCAGGGTACAAACGAACAGATCGAAAAAGTTTTAGAAAAGATTTATGCGAAAGGTACCGCTATAATTTGACTATATAAAGATACAGTAAAGATCAAGATCGAGAAAGGAGTACGACAAAGCGATACAATGTCACCTAAATTATTTACAGCTTATTTGAAGATATCTTCAGAAGGTTGAGTTGGGAAAAGAAAGGTTTGAATATTAATGGCGAATATTTGAACCACCTATGGTTTGCGGATGACATTATTTTTATTTCAGAAAGAGCAGAAGACTTGCAAGATATGCTGAGCGATCTAAACAAGGAAAGTCTCAAAGTAGGTTTAAAAATGAATAAGAGTAAAACCAAAGTAATGTTCAACACGAAAGTTCAAAATAAAGAGATTGTAATTGATGGTGAGAGTCTTGAGGAAACTGGAGAGTATAATTATTTAGGCCAGATGGTGAAGGTGACAAAAGATCATGATAATGAAATAAAAAGACGCATTAGATTTGGTTGGAAAGTGTTTGGTAAGTATAATAAAATCCTGAGAGGCTTTCTACCTTTATGTTTGAAACGTAAAGTTTACAATCAATGCATTGTACCAGCAATAATCTACGGGTGTGAGACTTGGAAGCTAACGAGGGCGATGGAAACAAAGCTAAGGACTGCACAGAGGAGAATGGAGAGATCAATGATGGGAATAACACTGAGAGACCGAAAGAGAGCAAGTTGGGTGAGAGAGCAGACTAGAGGGAAAGATATTGTGGAGGCAGTAAAAGAGAGGAAGCGGAATTGGGCAGGTAAGTTGGTGCGAACGACTGATGAGCGATGGAGCAAGTGTGTTACTGAGTGGACGCCGCGAGACAGGAAACGTGGAAGAGGGAGACCAGACAGAAGGAGGAGAGACGAGATCGAGAAGTTTACAGGAGTGATGTGGCAGAGGATAGCACGGTCCTGTGATTCATGAAATGGTATAAAGGAGGCCTTTGTTCAGCAGTGGACTCAGGATGGCTGATTTGGTTGATTGATTAATTATATATATATATATATATATATATATATATATATATATATATATATATATATATATCATGCCGAGAGAAAACTATTTATTCATTTCTCTCCTCTTGCAGTCCTCCAGTTGATAAAACTTCTGATTTGAATTCTTGGAATAGTTCTCGTAATTTTTCTTTTGAAAATACTGGACCCCTTCCCAAAAAAATGCCACCCCCCCTTACCCCAAGGTGTTCCCCACGAAGTTGCCAATTCCGGTTCATAGTATATTGATAGATCACAGAAAGCCTAAATGGAACTCAGCCGCTCTCTTTCGTTTATTCAGTTATTCTTACTTATGTATTTATATTGTCGTAGTTACTATTATGACTATGAGTGTTACTATATGATTGAAGGGAAGGGAAACGGAGGGAAAAGGACAGCAAGGGAGAAGAAAGGAAGGAAGGAGGGAAGAGAAGAAGAAAAGGAAAAGAGACATTAGGAAAGAAGAAAGGAGGGAAGAACAAGGAAGGAAAAAAGAAGGGAAGGAAAAGGAAAGGAGGGAAGAAGAAAACAGGGGAAAGGAAAGGAGGGAAGAGGAAAAGACAGAAGAGGAAAAGAGGGAAGAAAGGAGGGAAGAAAAAAGGGGAGAAGAAACGAGGGAAGGGAAAGGAGGGAAGTAGAAAGGAGGAAGAATGAAGGAGGGAAGAAGAAGGGGAGGGAAAAGAAAGGAGAGAAGAAGAAAAGAGGAGAGAGTAAGAAGAGAAGAAGAAAGGAGAGAATAGGAAAGAAAGGATGAAAGAAGGGAGGGAAGATGAAAGAAGGGAGGGAAGATGAAAGAAGGGAGGGAAGATGAAAGAAGGGAGGGAAGATGAAAGGAGGGAGAGAAGAAAGTTACGAAAGAAGGAAGGAGGGAAGCAGAAAGGAGGGAAGAAGAAATGAGGAAAGAAAAAAGGGAGGGAATAAAAAAAGGGATATAAAAGGAAAGGAGGGAATAAGAATGAAGGGAAGAAGACTTTAGGGAAGAAGAGAGGAGGGAAGAAGGGAAAAAGAAAGCAGGGAAGAAGAAAGGAGGGAAACAGAAAGGAACAAGGGAATAAATAGGTAAGGAATAGGAAAGGAGGAAAATAGAAAGGAGGGAAGAAGAATGGAGGGAAGAAGAAGGGAAAAGGAAAAGAGGGAAGAAGAAAGGAGGGAAGCAGAAAGGAAGAAGAAGGGAAGAAGTAAGAAGGAATAGGAAAGGAGGGAAATAGAGAGGAGGGAAGAAGAAAGTGGGGAAGAGAAAGGAGGGGAGAAGAAGGGAAAAGGAAAAGAGGGAAGAAGAAAGGAAAAGGAAAAGAGGGAAGAAGAAAGGAAAAGGAAAAGAGGGAAGAAGAAAGGAGGGAAGCAGAAAGGAAGAAGGGAAGAAATAGGTAAGGAATAGGAAAGGAGGGAAATAGAAAGGAAGGAAGAAGGGGGAAGAAGAATGGAGGGAAGAAGGGAAGAAATAGGTAAGGAATAGAAAAGGAGGGAAATAGAAAGGAGGGAAGAAGAAAGGGGGGAAGAAGAATGGAGGGAAGAAGGGAAAAGTAAAAGAGGGAAGAAGGAGGGAAGCAGAAAGGAAGAAGAAGAAGGGAAGAAGTAAGGAAGGAATAGGAAAGGAGGGAAATAGAGAGGAGGGAAGAAGAAAGTGGGGAAGAAAAAGGAGGGGAGAAGACATTAGAGTAATGATCAGAATTCCCAATTTCTGTGGGATTAATCACCAATCATATGAATAGTTCTGCGCGCCTCTGGTCCACAAAGGTACCAAGATCTCTGAGGTGGAACGAACGTTTATTATCCCACGACTTACGTTGACCAACAATAAATATATAAGAAAAAAAGTTGTTTTGATTTTAATAAAACATCAAGCGATACTAATTTACTTCATCCTTTTATACAATAGATTTCAGATGTGTTCATTGTGTTCCAAAAGCAACACTTTTATCTAAAATGAGAATATCCTCTTTGATTAGAATTTTTTTCAAGTTTACGATCCAGTACCATTTATTAAATACTTAACAAACCCTCCAAGAAATAAAATAGATGAAAAAAATAAATAATAATGATAATAATAATGATAGTAGTAGTAGTAATAATAATAATAATGATAATAATAATAATAATGATGATAATGATGATAATGATAATAATGATGATAATGATAATAATGATAGTAATGATAATAATGATAATAATGATAATAATGATAATAATGATAAAATAAAATAATAATAATAATAATAATGATAATAATAATAATAATGATGATAATAATAATAACAACAATAACAATAAACAACAGCAATAATAATAATAATAATAATAATAATAATAATAATGATAATAATAATAATAATAATATAATAATAATAATAATAATAATAATAATAATAATAATAATAATAATGATAATAATAATAATAATAATAATAAGAATAATAAGAATATCATCCACAAATTATAACTATTACTCATTAAGATATGTAAAAACAACAATAATTTTTCACAAAAATATCTATAACCATACCTATTATCAAAAAAATCTAGTACCATACCTATTATTCATGAAGAAAATATATAAAAACATAGATATCATTAATAAAAAAAATAATAAAAAAAGCAATTATTTATTTAGAAAAAATGTCTAACCTACGAAAGACAAAATGACAAAACCCACGTAAATATTCAAATATAAGCACGGTTCCTACTTTTGTTTCGTGTCACAATACACACTAAACGCAAACAAACATTTCAATTGTGAGCGAAACAATCCGAAAAATGCTATTACTCGCACACAGGACATCAAAATAAAAAAATTTAAAGACTGCCTCCCTTTTTAATCACTTACACATTGATCGAACTAATATTTCAGTCCCGAAAACGTCATTTTCATGTGTATTTTATGACATATCTTTGAAAGCATCAGGCAAACATAACAGTTGGGGAAATTAAATTTGGCTGTCTGTCCATCCACTTACGCACTTATGTATCTTTACATGTAACTTCATATATATATATATATATATTATATATATATATATATATATATATATATATATATATACATATTCAAAACCTAGAATGTGGTCAAGCACGTACGTATGTATTGGTATAAAACACCAACACTCACACATAAACTCACACACAAACACCCACACACACAAACACACAAACACCCACACACACATATGCATGTGCACACACACACACACACACACACACACACACACACACACACACACACACACACACACACACACACACACACACGACCTGACGGCGCAGTAGTATCGTTCTCGGCCGCCACTAAGGCAGTCCGGGTTCGAATCCCGTCAATGGCTGAAAGAATTTCAGTATCTAGGCTGCGAATCGTTACTCCAACTCGTGGGCTAGGAGTCGGGGATGTGTGTGGGTGTAAGGTCACAGCATTATCCATAGATCAGTTATATGTGAGCTTTGAGCAATCTTCCGGGAGGGAAATAGCTGTCGATTACGAATACAACACGAAATTCAGGATCATGGTGAATCTCACTCACACACACACACACACACACACACACACACACACACACACACACACACACACACACACACACACACACACACACACACACACACACGGAGTCCTAGTGGACTGAGGCCTCCGATGTTGATATATTTTAACTATTTCCTCATGTTTCCATTTTGTTTTGTTTTGCTTTATTCGACTTGGATATTATCACTTCACCATGTAATATATTTAATTTTTGTTTCAATTCAACCTATTCATTTATCTTAATGTTGTTTTTTCCTACTATAAACTCACCATCACTCTCCCACGAATTGGGAAGTGAGAAACGCCTGGTAGGGTAAGCCCTGCCAGTTACGGCAAGCTGCGGTTTTTTTTTTTTTTTTTTTTTTTTTTTTTTTTTTTTTTTTTTTTTTTTTTTTTTAGGTCGTTGATTGGGCCGCCTCCCCGGGTCAGGTCTGTCGGGAACCAACGCAAGAAGCACGCAGCGTGCCCCGGGAATCGAACTCATGACCAGGTGGTATTCCACTTCATTTTCTTTCCTTTTGTAATCTTATCACATTTCTTATTTTCTTTCTTTTATATTTTTCATTTATTTCAGCTTACGGGTAACATTTCTAATAATATCATGACTTCTAATCCAGTACTATGCACTGGTGGCGTAATCGGAAGCGTGCTGGTCTCACATTCGCTTAATCGTGGGTTCGAGTCCCGCACACCTCTCCGATTCCCAGCAGTGACTGTTACCTGCCTCAACAGTCTCCAAGGCGCATAACAATAGGACAAAGGTGACGGCTTCGGCCGCAGCTACTCAGCGCTTCCTGTCGTAGGCTCATCTTTTTTTTCATTCCCTCAAATCCAAATCTCTCCTCTTCCTCTTCTTCCTCCTCGTATCTACTTCTTTCCCTCTTCCTTCTCTTCCTCTTCTTCCTCGTCGTATCTACTTCTTTCCCTCTTCCTCCTCCTCTTCTTCCTTGTATCTGCGTTGTGTGTGTGTATCTCGACGTACATGGGTAGGTATTACTTTTAGTCTTTTAATTACTGTTCAATTCTGGCTACATTATGATCATCAGAACTTCATAAGGTAGAGTAACCCGGAATAGACGTACACGACCCTAGCAGCTCTCTTGGGAAAAAAAAAAAAAAAAAAAAAAAAAAAAAAAAAAAAAAACATTTCGAATCGGGAGACCCATTGGCCCATGTTCACCGCCCCCCCCCCACCGTGCTGAATAAAATCATCTTTTGTCAGCTGGAACAGGAAAGGAAATAGGTCGTCACCGCCTTGATGGGGTTCATTGCAAAAAGAATGTCTGGAAGGTCTCAGGAGACTCGACGACCTTCGGAAGCTTCAGGAATCCTTTTTCTTGGTTACTCATCCACTCTTCAGACTCCCTGTCAGCTCTGTCAATCTCCCTGTCTGCCTGTCTGTCTGTCTCTCTTCCTCATTGCCTTCCTGTCTCTCTATCTCTTTGCCTTTCTGTCAATCTTCTTATCTCCCTGTCTGTCTGTCTCTCTGTCTCTTTCTCCGTCTGCCTCTGACTCCTCTGCGTACCTTCAGTCCCACCCTTTCCCATCCTGTCCTTCCCTTCACCACTTCACTTCCTTTTCCATGGCCTCATCTCCCCTTCCCTTTCCTTTCTCTTCATCGTCTTCCCCTTCATTTTCTCTTCTCTTTCTTATTCCAGAAGAGGTTTCTTTAAGATTTTTTTTTTATATTCTGTTTCCACCTAAGTAATTTTTATTTTCTTTTACTCTCATTTTATTTTTTATTTTTATTTATTTATTTCTTATCTTTATTTATTTATTTCTATTTTATTTCTTTTATATTTTCCCACTTTTTTCTCTCCCCTTTCGTCTTCTTTACTTTTTCTTTTTTGTCCACAAGAAGAAGAAGATCTCTGAGGAGTTTTCTCGTTTCCATCTTTCCGACGTGATCTTCTTCTAGCTCCTCTCTATTCTTCTTCCACCTCCTTTTCTTCTTCCTCTTCCACCTCCTCTATTCTTCCTCCTCTTCCTTCTCCTATTCGTCTTCCTTTTCCACCTCCTTTTCTCCTTTCTCTTCCACCTCTGACTCCTATTCTTGTTCCTCTTCGTACTCCTCCTATTCCTCTTCTTCCACCTCATTTTCTTCTTGTTTTCCATCACGTATTCTTCTTCCTCTTCCATGTTCTCTTTTTTCCACTTCCTCTTCTTCCTTCTTCCTCCTTTTCATCTCCTAATTACATTACCTCTTTCGTAATCTACCCCTATCGCCTCTTAATCCATCTACTCTTTTTTTTCTTTTTCTTCTTCTACTCTTATTCTTTACTCCTCCTCCTCCTCCTTTTTTCTTCTTTCTTTCCTCTTCTTCCTCGTACTCCCTCTCTTCTCCTCCTAGTAGCTTTTCTTTCCTCCTTCTATTTCTTTCTCTC
>NC_134815.1:26741282-26743782 GCF_046742065.1 Oratosquilla oratoria
AAGATCGTAATTTATTCGACTTCGACTTACGATCGTAATTTCTTCGACCTCCGAATACGATCGATCGTGATTTCTTCGACTTGAACTTACGATCGTAATTTCTTCGAAGTGGACTTACGATCGTAATTTCTTCGACCTGGACTTACGATAGTAAATTTTCGACCTCGACTTGCGATCGCAATTTCTTCGACCGCGACCTTCGATCGTAATTTCTTCGTCCTTGACTTACGATCGTAATTTCTTCGACCCCGGCTGAATGATCATAATTTCTTCGACCGCGAGTTACGATCGTAATTTCATTGACCTTGGATTACAATTGTAATTTAATCAACCTCGACTTACGAACGTAATTTCTTAGACCTCAACTTACGATCGTAATTTCTTCGTTCTCGACTTACGATCGTAATATCTTCGACCTCGACTTGTGATCATAATTTCTTCGACCTCGACTTACGATCGTAATATCTTCGACCTTAACCTACGATCGTAATTTCTTCTTCCTGGATTTACAATCGTAATTTTTTTACCTCGACTTGCGATCGCAATTCTTCGACCTCATCCTTGACTTACGATCGTAATTTCTTCGACCTCGGCTGAATGATCATAATTTCTTCGACCTTGAGCTATGATCGTAATTTCATCGACCTTGGATTACAATCGTAATTTTATCAACCTCGACTTACGATCGTAATTTCTTCGACCTCGACTTATGATCGTAATTTCTTCGACCTCGACTTACGATCGTAATTACTTCGACCGCGATCTACGATCGTAATTTCTTCGACCTCGGAATACCATCGTAATTTCTTCGACCTCGGCTTACGATCGTAATTTCTTCGACCTCGGCTTACGATCGTAATTTCTTGAACCTCGGCTTACGATCGCAATTTTTTTCATCTTGGCTTACGATCTCAATTTCTTCGACTTGGACTTACGATCATGATTTCTTCGACCTGGACTTACAATTTCTTCGACCTGGACTTACTATCTTTATTTCATCGACCTCGACTTATGATCGTAATTTCTTCGACCTCGACTTACGATCATAATTTTATCGACCTAGACTTACGATCGTAATTTCTTCGACCTCGGCTTACTATCGTAATTTCAGCGACCTCGACTTACAATTGTAATTTCTTCGCCTTCGACTTACGATCGTAATTTCTTCGTCCTCGAATTGCGATCGTAATTTCTTTGACTTCAACCTACAATCATAATTTTTTCAACCTCGGCTTACGATCATATTTCATTCGTCCTAGACTTACGATCGTAATTTCTTCGACGTCGGCTTACGATCGTAATTTCTTCGACCTCGACTTAAGATCGTAATTTCGTCGACCTCGGCTTAAGATCGTAATTTCTTCGACCTCGACTTACGATCGCAATTTCGACCTCGACTTAAGATCCTAATTTGTTTGACCTCGATTTATGATCGTAATTTCTTTGTCTTCGAATTACTATCGAGAACAGATCCCGGCGCTATTTCGTAGCTGTTGATTCAGTTGATTCGGAGCTGCATGGAGCTGTTTGCTGACAGCTTGGCTATCTGGCGAGTGATACATTGTTCTATTTAATTGCAGACGAATGCGAAAGCAGGTCATGACAGAGCGACAAAGTTGAAAACTGTGAAGGATGATGTGTCGAGTAAACGACGACGAGGAAGAGGAGGGCGAGGAAGAGGAGGAGGAAGAGGAGGATACGGAAGGGGACGATGGAGACGAAGAGTACGAAGATGAAGAGGAAGAGGAGCAGAAGGAGGATGAGGAAGGGGAGGAGAAGGAGGATGAGGAAGGGGAAGAGAAGGAGGATGAGGAAGGGGAAGAGAAGGAGGAAGAGGAGGAGGGCACGGAGGGCGAGGAGGATGAGGATGAGACGATGGAGACGAAGAGTGCGAGCATAAAGAGGAGGAGGAGGAGGAGGAGGAGGAGGAGGAGGAAGGGGAAGAGAAGGAGGAAGATGAGAACGAAGACGAGGTGGAAGAGGAGCATGATGATGAGGAAGAGGAAGGGAAGAATGAAGACGAGAAGGACAAGGAAGAGTAGGATGAGGAGGAAGAAGACGAGGAAGAAAAGGAGGAAGAAATAAGAAAGATTAGGAGGAAGTGGAGGAGGAGGAAAAGAAGGAAGAGGAGGAGGACGAGGAACAGGAGGAAAACGAGGAGGACAAGGAGGACGAGGAAGAGGAGGACGGGGAGGAAGAAGACGAGGAGGAAGAGGAAAACAAGGAAGAGGAGGAAGAAAACGAGGAGGACGAGGAAGAGGAGAGTGAGGAAGAGGAGAGTGAGGAAGAGGAGCACAAGGAGGAAGAAGACATGGAGGAAGAGGAATAGGATGACAAAGATGAGGAGAAAGAGGAGGAGGAAAACAAAGTAAAGGAAGAGGAAGAGTACGAGGACGAAGACGAAGAGGAAGAAGATGAGAAGGACGAAGAAGTTGAGGGAGTGGAGGATGAGGAAGTGGAGGTGGAGACGGAGGACGATGAGATGGAGGTGTAGGTGAAA
>NC_134815.1:26766282-26773782 GCF_046742065.1 Oratosquilla oratoria
CATCTTAGCCGTCGCCTCCATTACCATTTTACAGCTTCAGACTTCACAGGGTCCTGAAGCCTGAAACTCTCTCCTCCTCCTCCTCCTCCTCCTCCCCACCCTTCCCCTCCAAGCGCCAGGACAATGCTCCGTAACTCTCTATACTCTCAAAACAGTAACGTCATTTACTCATTTATTTATTTTTTTATTATTTTTTTTTCTAAGTCAAGTTTGAAAGTCTTCAGTCATGCAGACAATGGTATTGGGTCAGGTGGATTAAGGCCATCTGTTGTCCCAAGTTCATCTGAATAGAATTGCCTGTAAGGATAAGAAGGAGGAGACGACGAAGAGGAAGAAGAAAAGAAGAAGAAAAAGAAGATCGTGAAGAAGAAGAAGAAAAAGAAGATAAAGAAGAAGAAGAAGAAGAAGAAGAAGAAGAAGAAGAAGAAGAAGAAGAAGAAGAAGAAGAAGAAGAAGAAGAAGAAGAAGAAGAAGAAGAAGAAGAAGAAGAAGAAGAAGAAGAAGAAGAAGAAGAAGAAGAAGAAGAAGAAGAAGAAGAAGAAGAAGAAGAAGAAGAAGAAGAAGAAGAAGAAGAAGAAGAAGAAGAAAAAAGAGAAAGAAGAAGAAAAAGAAGATGGGTAAGAAGATGGGTAAGAAGATGGGTAAGAAGATGGGGAAGAAGAAGAAGAAGAAGATGGGGAAGAAGAAGAAGAAGAAGATGGGGAAGAAGAAGAAGAAGAAGAAGATGGGGAAGAAGAAGAAGAAGAAGAAGATGGGGAAGAAGAAGAAAAAGATGGGTAAGAAGAAGAAGAAGAAGATGGGGAAGAAGATGGGGAAGAAGATGGGGAAGAAGATGGGGAAAAAGAAGAGGAGGAGGAAGAATAGGAAGAAGAATAGAAAGAAGAAGAAGAAGAATAGGAAGAAGAATAGGAAGAAGAAGAAGAATAGGAAGAAGAATAGGAAGAAGAATAGGAAGAAGAAGAAGAATAGGAAGAAGAAGAAGAAGAAGAAGAAGAAGTTAGAAGAAGAAGAAGAAGTTGAAGAAAAAGAAGAAGTTAGAAGAAGAAGAAGAAGAAGAAGGAAAAAGAAGCTGGGGAAAAAGAACAAGAAAGAGAAGAGGAAGAAGAAGAAGAAGAAGAAGAAGAAGAAAAAGATGAAGAAGAAGAAGAGGAAGAAGAAGAAGAAGAAGAATGTTGTCCGACGCAAGTGAAGGGGGTGAAACTCATCTTTGCTCTTCTCTCGGACTTTATGTCTCAAGTCAGGAGAATATTTCCTCTTATTTTCTCATTTCGTCTCCCTTTTTATATTTCTATTCTCTCTCTCTCTCTCTCTCTCTCTCTCTCTCTTTCTCTCTCTCTCTCTCTCTCTCTCTCTCTCTCTCTCTCTCTCTCTCTCTCTCTCTCTCTCTTTCTCTCTCTCTCTCTTCGCTATTTATTTATTAATTTAATTTAACTTTTCCGTTTTTCATTCATTTCTTCTGTGTAATTTTTGTATCTCTCTCTCTTCCTTTCTCTTCTCACTCTCTTCCTCCTGTCCCTTTCCTCTCTTTCTCTTTTCCTTTCTCCCACTCCCTCTTCCTTTTCACCTCCTTTTCCCTCTCCCTCTCCACCTCCCTCTCCCTACCTTCTACACCTCCTCCTCCAACTCCCTCTCTCCAACTCCCTCTCTCTCCCTCGAATTCCCCCCTCTCTCTCTTCCTCCCTCCTTACTACCTTCTCTCTCCCTATTTCTCCCTCTTCACTATCTCTCTTCCTCTTCTTCTTCTTCCTCTTCCTCCTCTCTGGGTCAAGGGACTACCCTTGATAGATATCAGTGACCTTCACTTCTCTTGGCTGTCGTAGTAGAAGAGGCAAAGGTGACAACTCCCGTCGTAGTTAATCCCCACCTGCAGGTGCAAGCTCCTCCACCTTATTAGGGACTTGTCCTCGTGATTAAAAAGATTAAAAGGGATTAATCCTGATTAACTGTGCAAGGTTTTTGTCTCTCGTAATTCAGGATTACTGTCTCCCTACGTGGACAATACTCTAAGTCATTCTAGCTCCGGCCTCTTATTGTAATAACGAAAATATATATATATATATATATATATATTTATATATATATATATATATGTGTGTGTGTGTGTGTGTGTGTGTGTGTGTGTGTGTGTGTGTGTGTGTGTGTGTGTGTGTGTGTGTGTGTGTGTGTGTGTGTGTGTGTGTGTGTGTGTGTGTGTGTGTGTGTGTGTGTGTGTGTGTGTGTGTGTGTGTGTGTGTGCCTTCGTTATTGCGTTTTTTTCACTTTAATCTGTACCCATACTGACGTAACGCGTTGACGTTCAAGCGGACTCGAACCCCCATCTCACTCTGTCTTCCCTAGTAAGCAACGTCCCTTCAAGCCACAACACTTCCATAACAACATAAAAGACGACCACATCTTGGTTATGTCTGAAGCCATTTCCACCAACGAGAAAAGTTTCTTTCTTGTATTCGAAACCATTTCCACCAATCAGGAAGCAGGGATTAGCGAAGTGGGCGTGGCTTCTGTGCCCGGGTTCGACGAACGTACTCATTCTTCTTTCTCTCTCGAACTACCAAGGGAGACATTTCTCATCCCCGCCTGTACAAATTGTCTACGTCTTATCTTTGACATATGAGGCGCTGGGGGACTTCGGAGGAATCCCCTTCGGAGGCGCGGCCCAAGGCACAATGACATTTGTCAAAATGGCGGAGAAGAAATATGAAGAAGATGAAGAAGAAGAGAAAGAAGAGGAAGAGAAAGAAGAGGAAGAAGAGGAAGAAGAAGAAGAGGAACAAGAAGAAGAAAAACAGGAAGAGGAATAGGAGGAAGAAGAAGAAGAAGAAGAGGAGGAAGAAGAGGAAGAGGAACAAGAAGAAGAAGAAGAAGAGGAAGAACAGGAGGAAAAAGAAGAGGAAGAACAGTAGGAAAAAGAAGAGGAAGAACAGGAGAAAAAAAAGAGGAAGAACAGGAAGAAGAAGAAGAACAGGAAGAAGAAGAACAGGAAGAAGAACAGGAAGAAGAAGAACAGGAAGAAGAAGAAGAACAGGAAGAAGAAGAAGAACAGGAATAAGAAGAAGAAGAACAGGAAGAAGAAGAAGAAGAACAGGAAGAAGAAGAAGAAGAACAGGAATAAGAAGAAGAAGAACAGGAATAAGAAGAAGA
This sequence comes from Oratosquilla oratoria, assembly GCF_046742065.1. Classification (NCBI taxonomy): domain Eukaryota; kingdom Metazoa; phylum Arthropoda; class Malacostraca; order Stomatopoda; family Squillidae; genus Oratosquilla; species Oratosquilla oratoria. The sequence goes on from NC_134815.1 coordinate 26,769,424, forward strand.
AGAACAGGAATAAGAAGAAGAAGAACAGGAATAAGAAGAAGAAGAACAGGAATAAGAAGAAGAAGAACAGGAATAAGAAGAAGAAGAAGAAGAAGAACAGGAAGAAGAACAGGAAGAAGAAGAAGAATAGGAAGAAGAAGAAGAAGAACAGGAAGAAGAAGAAGAAGAACAGGAAGAAGAAGAAGAAGAACAGGAAGAAGAAGAAGAAGAACAGGAAGAAGAAGAAGAAGAACAGGAAGAAGAAGAAGAACAGGAAGAAGAAGAAGAAGAAGAACAGGAAGAACGCGAAGAAGAAGAAGAACAGGAAGAACGCGAAGAAGAAGAACAGGAAGAAGAAGAAGAAGAAGAAGAAGAAGAAGAAGAAGAAGAAGAAGAAGAAGAAGAAGAAGAAGAAGAAGAAGAAGAAGAAGAAGAAGAAGAAGAAGAAGAAGAAGAAGAAGAAGAAGAAGAAGAAGAAGAAGAAGAAGAAGAAGAAGAAGAAGAAGAAGAAGAAGAAGAAGAAGAAGAAGAAGAGAAGAAGAAGAAGAAGAAGAAGAAGAAGAAGAAGAAGAAGAAGAAGAAGAAGAAGAAGAAGAAGAAGAAGAAGAAGAAGAAGAAGAAGAAGAAGAAGAAGAAGAAGAAAGAAAGAAAGGAAGGGGGCACAGTGATAAACTCAATTCTCCCTCCCTCCTCCCACTTCCTTCTTCCCCCCCCCTTCCCCCGTCACCTCTTCCCCTCGCCAGTGTTGCCACACGCTGAGCACCGCTAATTCCTCGCAAAATCTAACATGGACTCGCTAACTCGCCTACATCCCGATGACCAGCCTTGAGCGTGACTGAGTTATTTACGTACCTCGGGTCAGCAGAGGTCAAGTCGGGTCACAGAGTATGGAAGACCCGAGGTCAGTTTCTGACGTGGAATTCGCCGTTCGATTCCTGTGTACGCTTTCATTCAATTTGTATCACGTGATTTGCTGAACATAGGAACGAAGGAGGCTGCAAGAGACCATAAAGCCTACACCAGGCAGTTCCATGTCCATTACCACCTGTCGTCACCATCTATATAGTTATTTAATCTTCTCTTAAATAACAACTGCATGACGAAATCCCACAGCCAGGAGTCAAAGATCATAAGGCACGAAGAGAGGAAGACGAAGAGGATGACGACGACAACGACGAAGACGAGGAGGAGGAGGAGGAGGAGGAAAAGAAAGAGGACGAGGATTCAGAGGACAAGAATGAACAATACAAAGGCGACGATGAGGAGAATGACGAGGAGGAACAGCAGGACGAGGCAGAAAAGGAAGAGGACCAGGAGGAAAAGGAGGACAAAGAGGAACAGGAGGAGGACGAGGAGGAGGAAGAGCAGGACGAGGAAGAGAAGGAAGAGTACAAGGAGGAGGAAGAGGAGGACGATCTGGATGATGAGGATGAGGACGAGAAGTAGGACGAGAATGAGCAGGACAAGGACGATGGTAAGGAGAATGACGAGGAAGAAGACCAGGAGGATGAGGAAGACGAGAAGGAAGACAACAAGGAGGAGGAAGACGAGAAGGAAGACGAGGAGGAGTAGGAGGAGGAGTAGGAGTAGGAGGAGGAGGAAGAGGATAAGGAAGAGGAGGAGGGGAAGAGGAGGAGGAGGAGGAGGAGGAGGAAGACGAGGAGGAGGGCGAGCAGGACAAAGATGACGAGGAAAAGAATGACAAGGAGGAACAACAGGAGAAAGAGGACAAGGAAGAGGAGGAAGAAGAAGAGGAAGAGGAGGAGGAGGAGGAGGAGGAAGAGGAGGAGGAGGAGGAAGAAGACGAGGAGGAGGGCAAGGAAGAAGAGGAGGAGAAGGAGGACAAGTACGAGCAGGACAAAGATGACGAGGAGAAGAATGACAAGGAGGAACAACAGGACGAGTAAGAGAAGGAAGAGGACGAGGAGAGGGAGGGCAGTGATCATGAGGAGGAGCAGGAGGAGGAGGAAAGGAAGCGGAGGAAAAGAGGAGGAGGAGAATTAGGGTGCGGACGAGGAAGACGAGGACGAAGAGGACAAGGAGGAGGAGAACGAGGTCTAGGAGTGCGAGGAGGTAGAATAAAAAGAGGAGGAATACGAAGGCGAGGAGGATGGGGGAGTAGGAGGAGGAGGGTGTGGAGTAGGAGGAGGAGGGTGTGGAGTAGGTGGATCAGGAATCTGAGTTATAAGAGGAGAGATTTGATGATAAAGAAGAGATGAAAATGAAGTTGAAGTTGGGAGAAAGTAAGGATAACTGAAATTAAAAATGGATGAGAAGTGACTGTGAACCGTAGGGGTGTCATGGACGTCCCTATAACACTGACTCTAGAGAACTTATGCATTTATAGCTCCCCATCCCAGATTGGGGGGTTATCTAGTCCCCCCAATCACTCCCCCACCTTCTCCCCAGGCGGGCCTCTGAGACTAATTGTTGTATAAAAAAAAAAAAAAGGATGCGTGTATCTGGGCCATAGGGGTATCATGTGTGTTCCTACAGTATTGATTGCATGGGATTTATACTCTTGTTCCTGTACCTATGAGTATTTTTTTAGACTATATTCTATTTCTTATTCTTTTCTATACCATTCACCCCATTCTCCTCTGTTATCACTTTTCCTTTCTTCGCTTTTTGTGTTTTTCTTTTTATTTTTTATTTTTTATTTTCTCTTGTGGAAGCGTCGAAGCTTTCCCAGCCGGTGGCCCCTTCTCTGTCGTCATCTCATTCTCTTCTATTGACACCTTTATTGTCTCTTTCTCAGTTTGTTTTCAGTTCTTGGTTCTGTTTCTTCTCTGTCCAACTTGATACTTTCATTCGTTGTCCCAATTCCCTTTCTCTTCGGCCAGTGTCGGTTCGTAGCTTTTTTTTTCTTTTTTTTTTTCTGTCACCAGGACAAGCTCTTGTCCCCAACGTACCCTTGTCCTACTCTCACTGTTATTGTCCCGTTGTTCCTTGTTGTCCTCGTTCCTAACGTTTCCTCCACTCTCTGTCATTGTTTTCTTTATTTCCCAGCTTCGATATGATCCTTTCTTTGATGTCAAAGCATTATTTGTTATTGTCAATTTCTCTGGTACAATGTCCTTACACTGAACCACCAACCCTGATTTATTATAAAAAAAATTTTTATTCATTTCTTAACTATTACTTCCCATTCCTAACACACTCCTAATCCCTGGTGTTAGAATACTGTTTATTATTATCCTCTTCTCTTGCACAGCTCCCCCCCCCCCAACAGACTGTCAATTCCCCCCTTCCCCCTTCCAAGCCCCCCCCCCGCAAACTCCCCCTCCCCCCAATGTCCCGACTCATCCTCCCCATTCAGTGCAGTTCTTTCTAAAGCCTTCAGATAAACTTTTTCCTTTGGCGAAAAGGAAAACACATTCGAAGCGAGCGGAAAGCGCGCTGGACAAAACTGCTGCAACCCACGAAACGAATGATCTTTTGTGGTCCCGGCAACGTTTTCGTCTGCAAACATTTTTCATTTTTTTTTTCTCTCTCTTTTCTTTTTCGTTTCTTTTAACCCGTTGGTGACGGTGATCGTTTTATTTACATTTTTCTGGGGGGCAACTATCAGTCGATTATATTTGTTTCAACGCTGAATAAAAACACACACATTAAAATGCACACACATACACACACACACACACACACACACACACATATATATAATATATGTATATATATATATATATATGTACATATATTCACATATGTATAATATATATATGATATATATATATATATATATTATATATATATAATTATATATATATGTATACATATATATATATACATATATATATATATATATATAGTATATATATATATGTATATATGTATGTATATATATATACATATATATATATGTATATATATATATATATATATATATATATATATATATATATATATACTGTACATATGTGTGTGTGTATATATATATATATTTATTTTTTCATTTATTATATATATATATATTATATATATGTGTATAGTATATATTATATATAATATATATACATGTAATATACATATATATATATATATATATATATATATACATATATATATATATATATATACATATATACATACATATACCAAGGCTTTTTCCCCCTATCCAGGGGGGTAGCCAAAAAGGACAAGGCACAAAAACATTCCCACCCATTTCATCCCCGAAAACACTCCACACCCCTCCACCCTCCCTCCCATCTTAGCACCTCCTAGATGACGGGTCATCCCTGCACCCTGTCCACTGCCCTGGGTCAGAAGCAGTGTCGCAGGACACAGCACATCCACAGCAAGGCCGCTTCATTAAATCGGCGACCCCCCTCTCCGTCCCTCCATATAAAGGACAGGACGGGAAGAAATCCCTTTGGGCTG
>NC_134815.1:26786282-26793782 GCF_046742065.1 Oratosquilla oratoria
ATCAAGACTAAAGGAATGGAATCTACTATGGGGAGACTGCAGGACATCTAGGATTAGCAGAAGAATCGTCACCCCAGAATTCGACAGATTGATATATAATTCTTCAGGTGGGATATTCTGGGGTGACAATTCTTCAGGTGGGCTAAAGTGACGATTCCTAACTTAACTTAACCTAGCATAATGTAAATTAATCTAACCTAACCTAGCCTAACATAACTAAACCTAGCCTAACGTAAATTAACTTAACCTAACTTAACCTAACTTAACCTAACTTAACCTAACCTAGCCTAACCTAGCCAAACCTAAATTAACCTAACCTAAATTAACCTAACCTAAACTAACCTAACCTAAACTAACCTAACCTAAACTAACCTAACCTAACCTAACCTAACCTAAACTAACCTAACCTAACCTAACCTAACCTAACCTAACCTAAACTAACCTAACCTAAACTAACCTAACCTAAACTAACCTAACCTAAACTAACCTAACCTAAACTAACCTAACCTAAACTAACCTAACCTAAACTAACCTAACCTAAACTAACCTAACCTAAACTAACCTAACCTAAACTAACCTAACCTAAACTAACCTAACCTAAACTAACCTAAACTAACCTAACCTATCCTAATCTAACCTAACCTAACGGGTGGCTATTCTTCAGGTGTTGTTGGTTGGGGTGTCAATTCTTTAAGTGGGTGGGTGATGATTCTTCAGGTGGACGTTCTGGCATGGCAATTCTTCAGATTTCAAAAAACTAAGTTTTATATCTATAGTTTTTTTTTTGTTTTTTTTCACTTACATTTTTTCCTCCGAAAACTTGGGTGATGTCAGTGAGGAGCACGGTGAGAAATTTCATCAGCACATCGCAACAATGGAAAGAAGATGTCAAGGACGATGAGATACTGCTATGATGAAAGTATACACTCTAGAAAATCTCGATCGTCAAAGCACCTCCAATGCTAAGGAAATATTTCTTAAAGTAGTTACATTGCAGAATTGTATTATTTCTTTTTGTTCTAATATTGTACTTCCTAAGTACCTCTCAATATATCAAAATGTACTAAATGTTGTGTAATTATTCGTATAATCTTAGAATAGACTGATTCAACACACTGCCGGAAAGAAATCAAGAACAAATAAAAATATCAATGTTATGTGAAAACTGTAATTTTTTTAATTCAGTGGCAAAAAAAATATGAACATTAGAAAATGCAAATAAACAAAGCTTTGTGTAATATACGGACAAAATAATAATGAATGAAATGAATAAAATGAAATATAATAAGTGGTATGCAGAAAAAAACACTGGTAAATAAGAAGCTTAGTCCGAACGTTTTCGTCTATCTAAGACATTATCAAGGAATACACTATCTTAAATAGACGAAAACGTTCGGACTAAGCTTCTTATTTACCAGTAGTTTTTTCTGCATATTATTTTCACGTGTGCCTTGTGAATTACTGCAAAATAATAAGTGGTATTCATTACAGCATATTGCTTAGGTGCTTATCTAAAAGAATCTTAAAAGTTTTACATTGCACTTCCTCTGCAGGAAGTTTATTCACCTCAGTAAGAAAAGCCGTAATAGGTCTTCTCTACTTCCCCGTTCTTTGTTTCTTCTCTACTCTTCCCCTCTTTCCCCCATTCTTCCTCTCTTCCCTCCTCCCTCCTCCCCTCACTTCTTCTCCCTATCTAAACACAAGAGAGGGGGCTGTGGTCCCCACAAAGGCAAATAAATAAACCTATCGAATCTGAAGGCAAACATGGAAGAAGACTGTTTCTCTCTTTCCCTTCCTTTCCCTTACCTTTCTTTTTCCTCCCTCCCCTCCTTTCCCACTCACCTCTTTCCCCTCTCCCCTCCTTCCCCCTTCTCCTCCCATTCCCTTCCTTTTCCTCCCTCACCACTATTCCCCTTCCTTCCTACTCCTCTTCCTCCTCCTTCCTTCCTCCTCCTTCCCTTCCCTTCCCTTCCTTCCCCCCCTCACCTCCTTCCCACTTCCCCTCCCCTCCTCCTCCCCTTTCCTTCCCTTCCCTTTCCTCCCTCACCACCGTTCCCCTTTCCTTTCCTCCCTCCCTCCTCTTACTCCTCCCCTTCCCTTCCTTTTCCTCCCTCACCTCTTCTTCTTCCCCTCCCCCACCTCCTTCTCTTCTTTCCTTTCCTTTCCTTTTCCTCCCTCACCTTCTTTCTCCTTTGCCTCTTCCTCTTCCTTCCATTTCCTCCCTCACCTCCTTTTCCCTTCCCCTCCTCCTCCTTCTTATCTTCCTCCTCCTCCTCCTCCTGATTCTCTTCCTCGTTCTCTTCCTTCTCTTTTTCCTCCTCCTCCTCTTCTTTACTTTCATTTCCTTCCTCCCCTCCCTCTCCCTTACCTTCCTCCACTTCCCTTCCTATTCCCCTCCTCCTCCCTTTACTTCCTATAATTTCCCCTCCCCCTTCCTTCCTAATTCTTCCTCACCCTGCCCCCTCTTCCCTTCCTCCCTTTTCCCTCCCTTTCCTCCAATCACCCCTCTTGCCTTCACCCTCCCTTCCCTCCCCCCTTACCTTCCTCTCTTCCCTTTTCCATTCCCCCTTTTCCTTTCTTCCTTCCACTTTACCCACTCCCTCCTCATCCCTAATCTTTTTAGTCTTGATTTGAATGACATTGATTGGCTTCAATTATGTTAATCTCTTTGAAGTGTAACTCGAAAGAGAACAAGTTGAATAACCTTAATCTCCTTCAATAATAGGTTTGGGCCTCAAATTAGCAAAATCGTTTGGTAGCCAGAATAAAGCCAGCGGGACGTGTCAATGTAAAGATGAGGCAAGGATAGAGCAGATATGCCCTAAAAAAAAAAAAAAAAAAAATTGTGTTAACTAAGTATATGATAAAAAAAATTGGTTAGAAATTATTTTGGCGCCTTCCATACTGGGAGACACTCTTCAATACATTCCAAGCATCGCCTGGCTATTTCATTCATCTCCACCTTGACCAATCCCTTCCGTACCGAATGGTACTTTTCCTTTTGTTCTGCTTGTCATCAGACGATTTAATTCACATCAGTGCCCCCTCCCTCCCCCTCCCTCCCACTCCCCCGTGGTAAAGAGGTTAATACGCATATTGCCCTGTGCTTAGAAATGTATGTAAATTGAATTATACAAACATTAATCCCGAGGGTACGGGAGTTCAAGAGGAGGTTTGTGTTTATTCGCATATATAACGTTTTGGACATTTTTGTTTGCTCATGCCCGCCAGATAACAGAGTGTTCCAAAAGTTGGAAAATTTTAAGACAAAGCCTATTAGCACAGAATGTACTTCGCTGTTTTATGGATGATGTACACATATCATATATTACATATATATATATATATATATATATATATATATACGTAAACACATACACACACACAAATATATATATATACATACACACATGCATACTTACGAGTACTGAATACGATGTTCTCATTGAAGCAATTATTATTAAACGTAACAGCGACCTCATAGAAGTCCTCTGTAGTCTGTTGTCCTTATATGGGCATTTTGCTCAGCTGAAGATGACTGAAGTATTTTTATCTTGAAATCGCCATTTGTTTGCCTTTCGCTTCTTCATTGAGCTTTATCATGTAATACACAATACAGGTAATATTCATGATTTATACGAAATGAAATAAAAATGGGACATGTCAGATCGAATGTAAAATAAATATCTTAACGTGGTTTCTGCTGATGGCGTCGTTCGTCGTAAAAATATAACAAGAATAGGAGAGACCGCAAGAGACCATAAAACCTTCACTAGGCAGTTCCATGTCCATTACCACTTATCATCCCCATCCATAAAATTATCTAACCTTCTTTTAAAACAACCGATAATTTTAGTGCTCATTACGTGGTTGCTAAGTCTATTCCATTAATTAACCGCTTTGTTGGTGAACTAGTTCTTACCAATATGATGCATTTGGGTCGTCTGCTTGTTTATTCATTGTAGGTGGTCGTGAGTTCGATTCCCGGGACCCGCTGCGGGTTAAATCGCGTTGGCTCCCGACAGCCCTAGGTAGGCGGGGAGGCAACCCAAACACTGGCAAAAAAAAAAAAAAAAAACATCGGCTTGCGCAGCCAACAAGGCTATACTCTACTAAGGGATTCTCACTTCCTACGTCATGGGAGTGAAATAGTAATTTTTTGTATTTAAGACGATTTATCATTTAAATCTTTTGTTCTGGCTAACGCTGTGTGTGTGTTTTTTCTCTAATTGTACACATAGATAAAACGAGCTTCAGTCGGCCCAATCGTGGATATAAGATCAATAAAAATTTTCAAGACTTTTAACGCGTGGTGGATTGGTAACGCTCGGGTTTCAGGTCCTGAGGGACCCGAGTTCAAGGCTCTGCAATGGCTGGGACTGTTTTAATTACTTCGATGTTACCAGCGATTTGTTCTATAATGGTTACAACGGCGAAGTGAATGAATTTAGTTACCGCCATGATCTCTGGTGTCGTTGGGTCTCGTAGAAAACGAGCTTAACCCTTTAAACTCCGATGACAAGATGTCTTGTCATTTGGTCAAATATAACAAAAAATCATAAAACACCAAAATATGACGTCAATCCTCGCGCGGTCAAGCCGCATCAGATGATATTCAGATGTACGGGCCGGCGCGAGGCCTACCATATACGATTTTTCGTATCTACACCACAAGCGGCTGACATGAGCTGAATGGGTTAAGTGTTGTAGACTTCAGCTGACCTAATCGTGGGCACATTAACACTATCACGTTTGAGATAGAGAACATTATAAGGTAATATGATATATTTCGAAATGGTAATAGTGTCTTAAAGTGAAAAATCTTATTTGAAGAGATAGATATAACGTTGAGATAGAAATTATTTTCAAAGACAATAAATGTTTTGAAGCCTAAATATTTTTTTGAGGTTTAAAGAGTATTTTCAGGTGAGATGAGCAGATTTAGGTGAAAAATAATCTAAGACGAATGGAGTATTTTGAGAAAGGAGCAGCTGAATTGAAAATATAAAAAAAATCATCTTGAAGTAAAAAATAACCTCAAGGTAAAAAAAGACCATTTTAAAACGAAGAGAGCAAATGAACGTGAAAATGATCTTTAAAGTTAAAGAAGAATTTTGAAATGAAAGATAAATGGGAAACAAAAATAAATGACAGAGCTTTGACGTGAAAGAAAAATAAAAAATAAAAAACGAAAACGACAGAATTTTGAAGTAAAAAAAAGTATTTTGAAATAAAAAGATAAATTTTAAAGTAATCCACAGTGACGGGCACTGGGGTAAATTACAGACTATATTGTTCAATTCATGTCGACAAATGCGGTCATACAAAAAAAAAAAAAAAAAAAAAAAAAAGTGCCTTTGGCTTCGCCGATCCTTTAAGTGAATATACTTGTATATGCAAATAACGTTAGTTGGAAAATGGCCAAAACCCTCCAGGAAATATAATCAATTTGATGACAGCGACAGAGACGGGATCGAATGCATAAATACAAAAATAATAATAATTATTAATATTATTATAATTATAACAATAATAATAACAATTATAATAACGATAGCAATAACAATGATGATGATGATGATGATGATGATAATGATAATAATAATAATGATGACAATAATGATGACAATTATAATGATTATAATAATAATTTTAATAATCATAATAATAATGATAATAATAATAATGATAATAATAATAATGATAATAATAATAATAATAATAATGATAATAATGATAATGATAATAATAATAATGACAATGATAATAAAATAAAAACAATACAAACAATAATAATAACAAAAACAGAAACAACAATGATAATAATAAAACAAATATGATGATTCGGTTTTGCTATCAGGAGGCTATGACGGTGGCAGAGAGAGAGAGAGAGAGAGAGAGAGAGAGAGAGAGAGAGAGAGAGAGAGAGAGAGAGAGAGAGAGAGAGAGAGAGAGAGAGAGAGAGAGAGAGAGAGAGAGGACAGAGGAGAGAGAGAGAGAGAGAGAGAGAGAGAGAGAGAGAGAGAGGACAGAGAGAGAGAGAGAGGACAGAGAGAGAGAGAGAGGACAGAGAGAGAGAGAGAGAGAGAGAGAGAGAGAGAGAGAGAGAGAGAGAGAGAGAGAGAGAGAGAGAGAGAGAGAGAGAGAGAGAGAGAGAGAGAGAGAGAGAGAGAGAGAGAGAGAGAGAGAGAGAGAGAGAGAGAGAGAGAGAGAGAGAGGGCGAGAAAGAAAGGGGGTGGTACGGGAGAGGTAGGGGAGTGGCCATCCAAATCTGCTTTAAGGGCCAGCGGACCCCTCCTGTGTACTCGTACAAAAGCAATACCGGGCACCCCCGTGGGCCCAAATCCCGTTTTCCGTTTTAGGATCCTGGAAATGATCAACGATGTTGATGATGATGATGATCCGAAATTTCGAATTTAAATGCAATGAGACCATTTCCATTCTGTCCCGATTTATGTAATGAATATTACATATGCTCCCTGGACCAAAGGCATATGCTTTACAAAGCATCCTATGCTGACCCCCCATTTCCTCTTCCACCCCCCCCCCCCGTTCTCCTTTTTCTCTTGTGTTTTCAAATTCCCCTTTCTTCTACTCTCCCTCTTCCTCCTCCTCTTCCTCCAACTCCTCCTTTTCCTCTTCCTCCTCCTCTTCCTCCTACTCCTCCTCTTCCTCTTCCTCCTCTTCCTCCCCCCGCTCCCAATTCAACTTTTTTAGCTCTTAACTATGTTTACACATTTAGACATTTTTTCCCATTCCTGGGATGGAATGAGAGTCATTTCATGTATGCAATGTAAATAAAAAAACAAGTAAAAAAACAACAACAACTGACTAACTAGGCAAGCAGGTTTTCGCTAAGTAGACAGAGGGGTGAAGAATGAGAGGAGAAAAAAAAAGAGAGGGCAGGGAGGGAGAGAGAGGGAGAGGGAGAGAGTGAGGAGAGAGAAAGAGAGAGAGAGGGGGGGAGGGGGAGAGGTGAGAGAGCGAGAGCTACAACGAGAGAGAGAGAGAGAGAGAGAGAGAGAGAGAGAGAGAGAGAGAGAGAGAGAGAGAGAGAGAGAGAGAGAGAGGAGAAATAGCCTGATTTTTGGCCAAACGACTGTCCAATCATTTGGTATATTGGATATTACTAACTGCCACTCGTCCAGGCTCTCCAAGTACACTCGGGCAAAGGTTGCGTCTTCAACCTTCTACTCAGTGTCTGATGCAAGATTATACCTCAGTACTTCCACTTCTGAGGCCTTCAGGAACCCACCTTCCTAGGTGTCCTTCACCTTCCTAAGCGTCCTTCCCCTTCCGAGGGACCATCCCCCTTCCAAGAAATCCTTCCCTTAGTACTTTCAATTCTAAGGCCTCCAGGAACCTTCCTAAGCATCCTTCTCCTTCCGAGAGGCCATCCCCCTTCCAAGAAATCCTTCCCCTTCCCAGGAATCCTTCCCCCTCAGAGGAAAACTTCCCCTTTTAAGCAATCATCTTTTCTGATCCGAAAAATTCCTTCCC
>NC_134815.1:26813782-26816282 GCF_046742065.1 Oratosquilla oratoria
TAAAGGAGTTGGAGTTTTCATAATTCATAGAAATCCAAACCAATATCACATATGTATATACAATATACAATATAGTAGCGTATGCATATAGCGACGTAAGTTTGTATATGGGTGGACATACAAATATAAATGGCTAATGTTCATACAAGTAGATATACATGTATGTATTTTATTATGTATATACACGTATCTGTGTCCATGTCTTCACCATAGGAGACAGAAACGTAAAAAACCAAATCAGCCATAACTATCTTGTGTTTATTTATTCATGAATACATGTACGCTATATGTTATCGCATTAAGACTTATAATGACAATAACAACAAGGAGACTGTTGACGACCTCTCGACACTATTTCAGGCTTAATCCCTTCCCCTACAAAAAAAAAAAAAAAAAAAAAAAATTATTTTCATTCATATATGCAGAAATCTGTACGCAACCTTATACAAACTCTCTCCAATTTAACCCGAATGTAATGAAAAAAAAAAGATATAAAGAGATTAGGTGCGACAATCGAGCGAGGTCTTGCTTATACATACAGAGTTTGACCGGCTGATTTTCGTCCTGGCTTTTAATTGACAAGATTGGTTCGCGGACGCGCGAGGAACAGACACAAAAGTGTTGGTGCAGGCAGACAGGACTGGGGACAAACAGTCCCCCACCGGAGCACCTGGAAGGCTAACGGGTACGGAAAGAGGAGGAGCGGGAGCAGGGACTGGAGGAAGAGGAGGAACAGAGGCAGGAAGAAGAAAAAAGAAGAGGAGCAGAAAGAGGAGGAGTGGGAGCAGGGACTGGAGAAAGAGGAGGAGCGGGAGCCGGGACTGAAGGAAGAGGAGGAACAGAGGCAGGAAGAAGAAAAAGAAGAGGAACGAAAAGAGGAGGAGTGGGAGCAGGGACTGGAGGGAGAGGAGGAACAGAGGTAGGAAGAAGAGAAAGAAGAGGAACATAAAGAGGAGGAGCGGGAGACAGAACTGGGGAAAGAAGAGGAACAGAAAGAGGAGGAGTGGGAGCATGGGCTGGAGAAAGAGGAGGAATAGAAGCAGGAAGGAACAGAAGGAAGAGGAACAGAAAGATGGGGAGCGGAGCCGGGACTGGACGAAGAGGAGGAACAGAGGCAGGAAGAAGAAGAGAAGGAAGAGGAACAGAAAGAGGAGGAGAGCGAGTAGGGACTGGAGAAAGAAGAAGAACAGAAGCAGGAAGAGGAACGGAAGGAAGAGAAGCAGATGGAAGAGGAACAGAAAGAGGAGGAGATGAAGCAGGAACTGGAGGAAGAGGAGGAACAGAAGAAGGAAGAACAGAGAGAGGAGGAGATGAAGCAGGAACTGGAGGAAGAGGAGGTAACAGAAACTGAAAGAGGAACAGAAGAAGGAAGAACAGAAAGAGGAGTGGAGCAGGGATAGGAAGAAGAAAAGGATCAAAAGCAGAATAAAGGAAGAGATGAAAGAGGAACAGAAAGAGGAGGAGCAGGAAAAGGGGCTGAGCGAGCAGGAGCTGTAGGAGAGGCTGGGGGAAGAGCAGGAAGAAAAACAGGAAGAGGAACAGAAGGAGGAGGAGCATTAACGGGGGCAGGAAGAGAAAGAGAAAAAAGACCAGCGGGATGAAGGGTTTAGGAAGAAGCAACAGAAACAGAAGGAAGAGGAACAGAAAGAGGAGATGAAATAGGCGCAGGAAGAGGAGGAACAACAGAAGCAGAAAGAGAAACAGAAAGAGGAGAAGCCAGATTAGGGGCAGGAGTAGGAAGAGGAACAACAGAATCAGGAAGAGGAACAGTAAGAGGAGGAGCGAGAGCAGCAAAAGGAAGAGGAACAACAGAGGCAGGAAGAGGAACAGAAAGAGGAGAAGCCGGAGTAGGGGCAGGAGTAGGAAGAGGAACAACAGAAGCAGGAAGAGGAACAGAAAGAGGAGGAGCAGGAGCAGCAAAAGGAAGAGAAGGAGCACCAGAAGCAGGAAGAGGAACAGAAAGAAGAGAAGCCAGAGTAGATACAGGAGCAGGAAGAGAAACAACAGAAGCAGGAAGAGGAAGAAGAAAGAGGAGGAGCGGGAGCAATAGAAGGAAGAAGAGGAACAACAGAAGCAGAAAGAGGAACAGAAAGAGTAGGAGTGGGAGAAGTAGAAGGAAGAAGAAGAGTAACAGAAAAAGGAAGAGGAACAGAAAGAAGAGAAGCCAGAGTAGATACAGGAGCAGGAAGAGAAACAACAGAAGCAGGAAGAGGAAGAAGAAAGAGGAGGAGCGGGAGCAATAGAAGGAAGAAGAGGAACAACAGAAGCAGAAAGAGGAACAAAAAGAGGAGGAGCGGAAGCAGTAAAAGGAAGAAGAAGAGTAACAGAAAAAGGAAGAGGAACAGAAAGAAGAGAAGCCAGAGTAGATACAGGAGCAGGAAGAGGAACAACAGAAGCAGGAAAAGATGAAGAAAGAGGAGGAGCGGGAGCAATAGAAGGAAGAAGAGGAACAGAAAGAGGAGGAGTGGGAGAAGTAGAAGGAAGAAGAAGAGTAACAGAA
>NC_134815.1:26821282-26828782 GCF_046742065.1 Oratosquilla oratoria
CTACAAATTGTTTCTCCTGAACCAATCTAATTGGAAAAAAATCCATATAATGCCTCTGTACACGCCTCTGATTCTCTTCTCCCTGATGACAACAAAATAATACCTCCAGCCTCATAAAGAAAGTGCCTAAGTCATTTGTTCAACTTTTCAGAAATTGAAAAAAATAATCGTTTTTCTATTTCATAAATGAACGTAATGTTCCTCCTAACGTAGTTTTATCCTGCTCAGACATTAAATAAAACATTGGGAATTGTACCACAAGGAGCAATGAAAAACTGATTTAGACAAAAAAAAAAGACTTAGGCAATTTCTTTACGAGGGTGACGATATATAATTACCCTAACAGCTTTAAAAAAAGATCTGTGAGTATCCACCAGAGGTCTAAAGATATCAGCAGTACAGACATCTATAAAATTCTATGCCGAGACTGCTCCAAAGTGTATTGGGGTCAAACAGGAAGGGGCCTTCCCACCAGGATAAGGGAAAATAAAAATTCAGTTACGTACGCCCAGGAAAATTTAGCAGTATTCCTCCATACTGCTTAATTAAATAACCGTATGGACTGGGACAAGGTTGATTTAATTTACAAATCACACTGTGACTACAGAAAAAAAAAAATCGGCGAGTCCTCCCTGATCAAACAACTACCTAAATTTAATACTCCCAAAGGACAATGTTCCCTCGAGGCCATTACCAATTTGACCGTCAACAATCTTATACGTCAAGTTGTCCTTCCAGACTTGAACCTTCTACTTGTTGCGCAAACATTTGACCCAAGGTCAGTTTGACCGAGGTCATCATGACTTGGACTCAAACCACACATTAGCATGCTCACCTCCCCATGTCCCCTCTATGTTTCTCCTCTTAGTATACATAAGTTAACCCATCGCTTGTAAAACAACGATGAAGAGGATCACAGTGATCGCAGTATACGTATCTTCATATACGTGTGTGCGTGTGTGTGTGTGTGTGTGTGTGTGTGTGTGTGTGTGTGTGTGTGTGTGTGTGTGTGTGTGTGTGTGATTCACCTTGGTCTTTGGATCACGTGTTAGACTCGTGATCGACAGCTATTTCCCTCCCGGAAGAGAGCTCAGAGCTCGTATGACCGATCTATGGGTAATGCTTTGACCTTACACGCACACACACATCCAACTCCCCGCCCACGAGAGTTGGAGTAACGACTCGAAGCGCAGCGATACTGAAATTATTTTCAGCCCTGGGCAGGATTCGAACCCGGACCGCCGTAGTGACAGTTTGGGACTCTAGCAACCGCGCCACCGAGTGTGTGTGTGTGTGTGTGTGCGCGCATGCGCATGATCTGGTTAATGGAAAACATAAGTACATGGAAAAGTACGGAATCCTAATCCCTCTTACGTTTTGTTCACGTAGGAACATCTTCAGAGTGAATACATAGAAAGCTGTGATGGAAGCTTAAGTACTTAACGTATGGCAAAGGTCGCTCGTGGTTTTCTGGTATGTACTAGAATTAAAATGTTGGTTTGTCTTCTTCGATTAAATAAATACTCCACGATGGCTTGAGGAATCTTTTGTTGAAATGTATGCTGATTTTACAATCCATCCATTAACTTTGTCATAACCTTTATGCAACACTTCGGCACCACCCCATTTTGGTAAATGGTAAAAAAAAATCCGCATGAACTACTAAAGAACTGGATGTCCTATGTATTTTCAACCACTGGAAGAGAGACCAACATTTCAATTCTAAAAAGAAATTCCGACAAAATTACTACATTAAGTCCTTAAATTTCCATCACAATTTCTGAAAAGTTCCTACGTTAACAAAACGTAAGAGTGATTATGATTCAGAGCTAATACCACAGTCGGAGCAGAAGAAAAGACTGGAAATATGGGGAGTCTAAATATTTCGACTGCTAGATGCAGTCTTATTCAGTAGGTACTACTGAAAAGGTCTGCAGTTAGCAGCCGGAACATATAGACTCCTTGTTTCCAGTCTTTACAAATGTGCTACTACCTTTTTCACCAGTGATATACTCGTATACATACATACACACACGCACACACACACACATATACACACACACGTATATATGTATATATATATATATCATATATATATATCATATATATATCATATATATATATCATATATATATCATATATATATATATCATATATATATATCATATATTATATATCATATATATATATATATATCATATATATATATCATATATATATATATATCATATATATATCATATATATATATTCATATTTATCATATATATATATATATATATATAATATATATATATATCATATATATATATATATAACATATATATATATATATATATATATATATATATATATATATTTATTTACACACATATTTGTGTGTATTCTGTATACGTCTGTACACGGACGACTTTTTATCTGTCTGTTTCTAACATACATCTCACAGCCAAACAAGAAAATGTCTTATTGTTACGTGCCTTTTTTTTTTTTTTTTTTTTTTTTTTTTTTTTAATTGGGGCTGACCGGCTGGTCCAGAATTATGGCCAATAGGAGCAGAGCTGTCGGATGAAGGTAATTGAGCGTCGGGCAATCACACTGAACTTCGTGCTTCGGCCCAAAATGTTGAACAATTGTTGAACAAGGAAATGTACAGTCACGGGCAAAAGTTTTAAACCACGATCTAACAATATGAATATGTTTTTTATTATCATTATTTTATCATTCATTATGATTTGTGGTTTTCATTATTTTCTTATTATTTATTATGTTGTTATTTTCTTATATATTTTTATGTAGCATTTAGGTTACAGTCAGGTGAATTTTTTTAATAGTTAAAAGAAAAAAGTTGTATGACAAAGATTTTGAATTTTGTATTATGAAATACTCTGAATGAGTCAAAACTTTACAGGAAAAGAGGGTCGATCAAAATGATCTCTGTATAACAAAATACGAGGGGTGATAAAAAAGTAATGACAGTGATACCATATATTTTCACGGTACAGAGGTAAATCCAAATAGTGGCCTACATTCCTTCAAAGTACTCCCCTCCTGCCTCTATGCAACGTTCCATCCTCTTTCGCCACTTCATGAAGCACTCACGGTACTCAGAAGCCGATATACCTCGTAGCTCTGAATTGACTGCTCGCGCCAGATCTTGGATGCGATGAAACAGCTTCCCTGCGATCGAACCCTTGATCTTTGGAAACAACCAAAAATCACAGGGAGCAAGGTCAGGCGAGTAGGGTGGGTGGGGGAGAAGTGTGATCCCCTGCTGCTCCAGGAACTGCACAGTGAGGCGAGCTTTGTGGGGGGCAGCATTGTCATGGTGCAGCAAAAGGCGCGATCGGCGACGGGTTGGCGCAGTCTTGGCCTGATATTCCAGGACTCGAGGAAGGACGTGATCAATGTAGTACTGGGCTGTGATAGTACACTGTTGAGGCATTACATCCACACACATTGGTCCTTGAGAATTGAAGAAGATGGTGAAAAGGCGCTTCCTGCTGCGAAATCCTTCCTTCAGATTCTGAGGTCGAGGTTCTTCATCACTCAACCACACCATGTTAGACTGCTTGTCTCTGGTGGTGAAGAAAGAAATCCAACACTCATCTCCGGTAGCTACATCTGAGAACCGTTTCGGACCATTTGGCTCGAATTCAGCCAGCCATAGACGACAAATCCGCACCCGTTCGCTCTTCTGCTCTTCCGTAAGCAAATGAGGTATCCATCGAGCACACTTCTTCCTCAGCCCTAAGTGTTCATGCACGATGTCATGTGCGCTCCCATAACTGACACCGAGCTCCAAGGATAAGAATCGAAGAGTAACAGTTGGATCTTCGTCAATGATGGCCCGCGCACGGACCGTCGTTGCTTCGGTCACGGATGTCCGAGGGCGGCCAGGACGATGATCATCATCTAGCTGCAATTTTCCGGCTGCGAAAGCTCGAATCCAGCGGGAAACAGTTTCCAGTGATGGAGTAGACTCGGGAAAAACTTGCAACAATTCCTCTCTGATCTCCGTTGCTTTTTTCCCGAGTTTCCACCTTGTGAAGGTGTAGAATCTGCAGCCTTCTTTCGAAAAATCCATGTTTCCGGTTAGAGAGGCAAACCAACAATGACGCAATCGCACAGCGCAACGATAAAATGTAAGCTAGACAAACAGCGACAAGCTCAAACATGTAACAACAGGCAACACTTGCTGCCCCTTGCTCCCCGCCCCCCCAACACTTATAGTCTCTCAGCTACGAGTCCGACTGTCATTACTTTCTGATCACCCCTAGTAATAACATTATTGAAAGCAATGATAACAATAACAAAAACGACGACAACGACGACGATGATGACACAAACGATGTGTAAAAGGGAACAGTGGTGGCGTTCGTAACAGCTACTCCAACGGTCCGAGTTCGAATCCCGCCGAAGGCTGAAATAATTTCAGTATCACTGAGCTGCGAGCCGTTACTCCACCTCTCGTGGGCGGGAGTTGGGGGTATGTGTGTAAGGCCATTGCATTACTCATAGATTGGTCATGTATGAACTCTGAGCACATAGACACACACATACATATGGACGCACACACGTACATACGTAAGCATAAACGCAAGCACACACACATACACACGCATGCACATATACATACACACATACGCACACACACACAAATACACACACAAATACACACACAAATACACACACACACAAATACACACACATGGACATTCATACATACGCATACACACACACATACACGCAAAAACTCGCACACACACGTACTCGGGCACACACACACACACACACACACACACACACAACCTAAACTCGTTTACAGATATACAAATGACAAACTAAAGGATAAGCATGAAATAGTGAAACTGCGTGAAGGAGATAAAGAATACGTAGATGACACAGAGATGGCAGAAGTTATGATCAGACATTTCAGGTCTGTTTTTACAATTGAGAGCTCACAATCTTAGGAAGATGGACAACAAGAAAGATCACCCATGATGAAAGAAATAAAGATAACATGAAAAGAAATAAGAGACCAAATAAAAAGCCTAGATGTCAGAAAATTGCACGGACCAGATGGAATTGCAAACTGGATCCTGAAAGAGTGTACAGTTGAACTGACAGACAAACTATACAAGATAATTGACTTCTCACTCAAAGAGGGAAAGGTACCGCAAGATTGGAAAGATGCAAACATAGTACCAATATATAAAGGAGGAAATAGGGAAGATCCTACAAACTTCAGACCAGTATCCCTCACAAGCACAGTAGCAAAAATATGCGAAAAGGTCATCAGGAACAAATGGACCAAACACTTGGAAGATAACAAAATAATAAACACCAAACAGTTTGGCTTTAGAAGTGGAAGGTCGTGCACCACAAATCTAATCTGCTTTTACTCGAGATTAATTGAGATAATACAAGAAAAGGATGGATGGGCAGATTGCTCCTTCATGGATTTGCAGAAAGCATTTGACAAAGTACCACACAAAAAATTAATAAGTAAAATTGAAAAAAAATAGAAGGAATTCAAGGCAAACTGTTGGAATGGGTGAAGGATTTCTTAACTGGAAGAAAAATGAGAGTGGTACTTAGAGAGAAAAAAAAATCGAAATAGGAAGATGTGAAAAATGGCGTCCCACAAGGCTCTGTTTTGGATCCTTTAATATTTGCCATATACATAAACGATATGGATGAAGGAGTAAATTGTTACATGAACTTTTTTGCTGACGATGCCAAATTACTCAAGAGAGTAAGAACAGAAAAAGATTGTGGATCTCTACAAGATGACCTGGATAAAATATGGGAATGGAGTCGGAGATATGAGATGAACTTCAATATAAAAAAAATGTAGCATAATGGAATTTGGAAAAGGTAAAAATAGAGTTTCGGGACAATATAAAATTGGAAACAAAGAAGTCAAAAAGTAAACTCAGAGAGGGACCTAGGAGTAATCATCTCTAGTGACTTGACACCTGACAAACATGTAAATAAATTATTTCGAGAGACTTACAATTTATTAAGATCAATGAAAGTGGCCTTCGACTACATAGATGAGGTGGATAAAAAAAATAATTGTTACACTGACAAGACCAAATTAGAATATGCTGTATCAATGTGGGCATCTAGCACAAAAAAGAACATAAGAAAATTAGAAAGAATCCAAAGAGCAGCGACAAAAATAGCACCCACACTGTCAAATCTGATATATGAACAAAGATTGGAGAAATTACATCTGTTAACACTAGAACAGAGAAGGGAAAAAGGCGATTTGTTGACCATTTTCAGAATTATGAAAGGGATGGAAGTTCTCGATAGAGACGACCTATTAAAGTAGGACAGAAGAGAAACAAGAGGACACAAAAAGAATCTAAGGAAAGACAGTTACAGAAGAGACCTGAAGAAAAAAAATAGCTTCCCACATAGAGTGATCGATGTCTGGAACAAACTGAACAGAGAAACAGTGAATGCCAGAACTATACACGATTTTAAGAACAAACTGAATGTGGAGAGATATGAAAACGGTCACTACGAGCATAGCTCTCGTCCCGTAAAATACAACTAGCTAAACACACACACACACACACACACACACACACACACACGCACGCACACACATACACACACACACGCATGCAAATACATACATAAGCACACACATACACACACACATACATGCACACGCACGCACGCACACACATGCACACGCACACATACAAATGTACGATTATATATGTATATAATGATATGTAATCAATATTGATTTTATAAAATACGTTATGATAATATACCTGATGATAGAAACTAAAAACATATGTCTTCAAACTTGAGAGCCTTTTCATGTGTCAATATATTAGGAACTTTAGTAATACCCCTATTGGGCAGACTCACACAGCATTTTTAATAACGAGAGACGAAATCTAGAAAAAAATATTTTCTGCTCTCCTTCATAAACCTCTCTTTTACATGAATATACAAATATTCACGGGTAGAAATCTCTTCCACCAATCAGGATTCTCGAAGCAGCCCAAGGGGGTGGAGAGAGAGAGAGAGAGAGAGAGAGAGAGAGAGAGAGAGAGAGAGAGAGAGAGAGAGAGAGAGAGAGAGAGAGAGAGAGAGAGAGAGAGAGATGGAGGTGGAGGTGGAAAGAGAGGGAGAGATGGAGATGGAGATGGAGATGGAGATGGAGAGGGAGAGAGAGAGAGAGAGAGAGAGAGAGAGAGAGAGAGAGAGAGAGAGAGAGAGAGAGAGAGAGAGAGAGAGAGAGAGAGAGAGAGAGAGAGAGAGAGATGGAGATGGAGATGGAGATGGAGATGGAGATGGAGATGGAGATGGAGAGGGAGAGAGAGAGAGAGAGAGAGAGAGAGAGAGAGAGAGAGAGAGAGAGAGAGAGAGAGAGAGAGAGAGAGAGAGAGAGAGACTAATGGGCACTGGAGGACACGTGACAATTCTATTCTCCTCTTAACGTTACAAACAGACTCCCACTCACCGTTACATA
>NC_134815.1:26836282-26838782 GCF_046742065.1 Oratosquilla oratoria
AATTATAATAATTACAGCATCTTACTTAGGTATTTATCTAAATGATTCTTAAAGCTTCGAACTGAACTACATTGCACTACCTGTGCAGGAAGTTTATTCCATTCATTAACTACACGGTTGGCAAAGTTGTTTCTACCTACTTCCAAATTGAATCTATTTCCGGACAGTTTGAGACCATTGTTTCTTGTCTGATTCTCATTCAATGTGAAAATTTTGTCACTTTTGATGTTGTCAATTCCCTTTAAAATCTTAAAGACCTGTATCAAGTCACCTCTGAGTCTACGCTTTTTTAGGAAAACAGATTCATGTGCTTAAGTCGATTTTCGTATGATTTATTTTTGATATTTGGAATCAGTTTTGTGGCTCGCCGTTGTATTTTTTCCAGTCTGTCAATGTCTTTAATGAGATTTGTACAAGAACCGTGGCATCTTGGCATGGCGAATACACACGCCTCAATCCCACTGAAGAGGGGTTTCGATGGTTACATTATATAGACAGCAACGTCAAATTCTACTGACTTTCGACACACGTTCAGCAAATAATTAGTCGGGTTTTCTTAGGTAACGAAGCCTTTTTCGATATTGGAATGTCCTGTCTGAGTGTGGGAAGAGCAGTCACGTACGTGTGTGTGTGTGTGTGTGTGTGTGTGTGTGTGTGTGTGTGTGTGTGTGTGTGTGTGTGTGTGTGTATGTTTACCTAGCTGTATTTATCTAGTTGTATTTTGCGGGAGAAGAGCTATGCTCGTAGTGACCCGCTATTGTATCTTTCAGCGTCCATTTTTTTTTCTTAAAGTCATGTATAGTTTTAGCACTCACTGCCTCCTCTTTCAGTTTGTTCCTGATATCTATCACTCTGTGTGGAAAGCCATTCATTTTCAGATCTCTTTTGTAACTGTCTTTTTTAAGTTTCTTCTCGTGTCCTCTTGTATTTCTTCTATCCCATTCTTGTGTGTGTATCTGTGTGTGTGTGTGTGTGTGTGTGTGTGTGTGTGTGTGTGTGTGTGTGTGTGTGTGTGTGTGTGTGTGTGTGTGTGTGTGTGTGTGTGTCCACACATACACACGTGTATGCGTTTGTGTTTGTGTTTGTATGACTACATTTGACATGATCGCGTTTTGTGTTCATTTCTATATAAACAAAGAAGCTATAGAATTCTGTTTACTTCAAAAACCACATAATAAAAACACCTAAGCCTTTTTTTGTGTAATTTAATTAGTTCATTACTTGTAACATGAATTATTCTATTTCTTAATTTTTATAGAGTAATCTTACCTGAAGGGAAAGAATATTCATATCTGAAAACGCCTGAAATCATGTAAACATACACACATATCTCTATGACACTACGACGCGAGAAAGCCATTAGGATTTTGGGTTTTGGATAAAAAAGGAAGAAAAAGAAAAAATGATGCAGTATATGTCCAATTGCCTCCTTTGGCCGGAAGTCCTAATTGAAACTTCCGCCACAGAGAGAGATCGCCCAATTAGACGAAGAAATCCATCACTCACTTCTTGGGATGCTGAGGCCATTATGATATCGTGGTCATAATGGTAGTCGTGGTGGTAGTGGTGGTGGTAGTGGTGGTGGTGGTGGTGAAAGTGGTGGTGATAGGTGTGTTGACAGAGGTGGTGGTGGTAGTGGTAACGTAGGTGTTGGTATCGGGTGGTAAAAGTGGTGATGATAGTAGTTTTGAAGGTGATAGGGGATGGTAGTGGTGATGTAAAGGTGGTGATAGTAGTGGTGGTTGAAAGCGGTGATGGTGATGAATGTTGTGGTGGTGGTTAAGGTGGTGGAAAACGGAAGTGGTGGAAGATAGGGGTGGTAAAAATTGGGGATGGCGGTTGTGAATGATGGTGGTGAAAGTGGTGATAGTGAATGTTTTATTGGTGCTGGTGATGATGGTAGTAGTGGTGGCGGTGATAATGATGGCAAGAAAAGTGGTGATGGTGATGATGGCGGTCTAGGAAAAGGCGATCTTTATGTCGGCGGTGGTTGAAGTGGTGTAACTGACGTGGCAAAGATGATGGCAAAGGTGATGGTGGCAAAGGTGATGATGATAAGGATGGTGGTGGTAAAGATGACAGTGGCAATGGTGATGGTGACAAAGGTGATGATGGCAAAGGTGACGGTGGTAAAGGTGATGATGGCAAAGATGATGGTGCTAAAGGTGATGATGGCAAAGGTGGCGGTGGCAAAGGTGGCGGTGGTAAAGATGACGGTGGCAATAGTGATGGTGACAAAGTTGATGATGGCAAAGGTGATGATGGCAAAGGTGACGGTTGTTAAATGTGGTGATGGCAAAGGTGACGGTGGCAAAGGTGATGGTGGCAAAGGTGACGGTGGCAATGGTGATGGTGACAAAGGTGATGATGGCAAACGTGACGGTGGCAAAGGTGACGGTGAAAAAAGGTGGCGGTGGTAAAGATGACGGTGGCAATGGTGTTGATGACAAAGGTGATGATGGCAAAGGTGATGATGGCAAAGGTGACGGTGGTTAAATGT
>NC_134815.1:26848782-26853782 GCF_046742065.1 Oratosquilla oratoria
AGACGTAGATGCAGAAGAGTAGACGTAGATGCAGGGGGAGATTAGACGTAGATGCAGAAGAGTAGACGTAGATGCAAGAGAAGAGTAGACGGAGATGCAGAAGAGTAGACGTAGATGCAGAAGAGTAGACGTAGATGTAGTAGAAGAGTAGACGTAGATGCAGAAGAGTAGACGTAGATGCAGGGGAAGATTAGACATAGATACAGAAGAGTAGACGTAGATGCAGTAGAAGAGTAGACGAAGATGTAGGAGAAGAGTAGACGTAGATGCAGGAGAAGAGTAGACGTAGATGCAGGGGAAGAGTAGACGTGGATGCAGGAGAAGAAAGAGGAGAGAAAGCAGTAGCAGCAGAAGGAGGAGGAGGAGGAGGAGGAGGAGGAGGAGTAAGAGAAGTATAGGTTAGAGGAGGAGTAGAAGTAGAAGTAGATGGAGCAGGGAGAATGAGGAGGATGAGGAGGAAAAAGATAAAGAGGAGAAGGAAGAGGTGGAGGAAGAGGAGGAAAAGATAAGGAGGAGAAGGAAGAGGAGAAGGAAGAGGATGAAAAAGATAAGGAGGAGAAGGAAGAAATGGAGAAAGAGGAGGAAAAAGATAAGGAGGAGAAGGAAGAGGAGGAGGAAGAGGAGGAAAAAGATAAGGAGGAGAGGGAAGAAGTGGAGAAAGAGGAGGAAAAAGATAAGGAGGAGAAGGAAGAGGAGAAGGAAGAGGAGGAGGAAGAGGAGGAAAAAGATAAGGAGGAGAAGGAAGAGGAGAAGGAAGAGGAGGAGGAAGAGGAGGAAAAAGA
Source organism: Oratosquilla oratoria (assembly GCF_046742065.1). NCBI lineage: Eukaryota > Metazoa > Arthropoda > Malacostraca > Stomatopoda > Squillidae > Oratosquilla > Oratosquilla oratoria. Next base: position 26,849,565 of record NC_134815.1, read on the forward strand.
TAAGGGGGAGAAGGAAGAGGAGGAGGAAGAGGAGGAGGAAGAGGAGGAAAAAGATAAGGAGGAGGAAGAGGAGGAGGAAGAGGAGGAAAAAGATAAGGAGGAGAAGGAAGAGGAGCATGGGTAAGAAAGTGAGGAGCAATAGGACAAGTAATGGTAAGAAAAAAGAGAGAAAAAGAGGAGGGGAAAGGATAAATGAGGAGTAGGAGAGGTAGAAGGAGGAGGAGGAGGAGGAGGAGGAGGAGGAGGAGGAGGAGGAGGAGGAGGAGGAGGAGGAGGAGGAAGAGGAGGAGGAGGAGGAGCAGCAGCAGCAGTAGCAGCAGCTGCTGCAAGGACAGGGGAAGGAGATGGAGGAGGAGGAGGAAGAGGAGGAGGAGAAAAGAAAAAAAAACAGAAACAAAGAAGGAAAGAAACAAAAGAAAGATAAATATGAAAGGAGAGAAGGAAAACAGAAAACAAAGAGAAGAAGAAAAGAAAAAGGAAAAAGGAGGAAGGAAAGAACGAAGAAATTAAGAAAGGAAAGAAGAAAGTAAGAAAAGGAAAAAGAAAAGAAAAGAAGGATAGAAGAACGAAAAGAAAAAAGAAAAAGAAAAAAGGGAAGAAGAAGAAGAGTAAAAGAGTAAGCAATTAGAATATTCATCCCTCCCCCTTGCATGCCATGTGGTACTTTAACCTGGTCCACCTTCCTGCCGCCAACCGATTTTATCCTTTGTTACAACTTCATCAGAGTGGTATGGCCATTAGAAGTTCACTGGCTGAGCGGGTTAGGGCGTCGTTACTTGCGGCGAAGGTCGAAGTGAGGGCGGTTCGAATCCTGCCACCGGCGAAATTGAGCCAAGGGCATGGTTCATTAAATTCCACGCTACAAAAACCCTCTGTGAGGGGCACCGTCCTAGCCTCCCGATAGGAGGGGGGGGGGAGTGTGTGACGTTAAACCATATCACATCACATCACAACTTCATCAATTACATTGATAAGGCTGTGCTTGATAAAGTTGTAACAAGCACAAAGTCGTACTACTAAAGACTCCGTCCTCACATGGTCCTTTCTCCTGCGGTACATTTTTGGTCTCCGTCCTATTGAATGGCTATCAATTCACTAGAATCGGTACTGAGAAGAATGACCAAAATGATACATGGATTCAGAAATTTACTTTACAAGAACAGGCTTTGGCACCTTCACTTACACTCTCTGGAAAGATGCATAGTGCGGGGTGATCTAATAGAGGTGTTCAAGTGGAACAAAGGCTTTAACAAGGGTGACGCAAACAAGGTTATCATATTAAGGCAACAGGGCAGGACTCACAGTAATGGGTTCAAATTAGACAAATTTAGATTTATGAAGGAAATAGGCAAGAACTGGTTTTAATAACCAGGTAGTGAGAGCTGAAACTACCGGTTACAAAAAAATGTTAGACAACTTTATGAATGGGGATGACGGATAGTAATGGATATGGAACTGCCTAGTATAGGCATTATGGTCTCTTGTAGTCTACTTCACTCTTATGTTCTTATATACTTTTGAACAACTGCGAATTCCATTCCCGTGGCACCCTTCCCCTCGGCAAGGAGTCTATTTTAGTCCCGGAGAAGTCTTCAGGGGTGAAACGTCATTCTCGAAATTTCTTGAAGGACACGGAGTCTTCATGTTTTCAAAATTTCTTAAAGGTGACAAAATCGCCGAAGGACACGGAGTCGACGCGAAGGGTTACCAAGTCATAATAATACTTACCACCAAAAACTATTTCATTTTTCCTAATCTTTTGTCAGCCGTGTCAATTAGCTTATAGAGTGTTTTCATCTGTTGTTGTTGTTAGTATTATCATCATTATCATTATTATAATTATCATCATTTTATTCTATCGTATATACGTATATATACAATGTAGGGAGGTGAGAGGAAAGAAGGAGAAGAATACAGGGAGGAGGGAGAAAGAAGTAGAAAGAGGAAGAGGAGGGAGGTGGAAGAAGGGACGACGGAAAAAGAATGGGGGAGGAGGGATCTGGAGGGAGGGAGGGAGGGAGGGAGGGAGGAAGGGAGGAAGAGGAATAGGAAATTAAGAGAGAGAAAGAAGAGGAAGAGAAAAAAATGGGAGGATGAGGTAAAGGAAGAGGGACAGGAAAAGAGTGAAGAGGTATGAGGTAGAGGAAGAGTGGAATGAGGAATAACAGGAAAAGGAGGAGGAGGAGGAGGAGGAGGAGGAGGAGGAGGAGGAGGAGGAGGAGGAGGAGGAGGAGGAGGAGGAGGAGGAGGAGGAGGAGGAGGAGGAGGAACATGACAATGATCATTAAACAAGATCTACTCACTGCGATACGTTTCCCTTTTCGAAAAAAAAAAAGACGACGACAACGTGAAGGTCAGGGTGAGGGGGGGGGGGCTCTGGAGAGACGGAAGAGTCTTTAGCGAGAATAAGAACCCTCGCCTTTGCTGCCCTCTGGAGAAAAACCTTATTTCCTAGGTCAGGAGGAGCCAGGACCTTCGGCAATGATCCTTCGGTCTTCGCCTTCAAGGTGAAAAAGGAGACCTCTTCGGTCCTCGTCTTGTCAACAAAGCGCGCGATGGTCCGGTGAAGGGTTTCCCCTCAACAGGAGAGTTCTTGGCATCATGTAAAAGGTCGTTGTTTGCCATTCCATCGCCAGGAGGCTCTTCGTGTCTATGTATGGAATGCGAGGTGCTTCTCCAGTAGGTCAGAAAAGTATTTCATATCTAAATTTATTTTCACTTGTTATCTAATTCATTTATTTATCCATTTTTTGTGGTCCGCTGTAACCCACGGATGGTGAATAATAGAAGAATAAAAATATGTGAGTTGTATATCATAATAAAAAACACACACGCACACACACACACACACGCACACACACACACACACACACACACACACACACACACACACACACACACACACACACACACACACACACGTCATGTCTCGAGTTCGCACAGTGATCTTGGTATGAAAAAGCTTTTACTGGTACTACAAACGGTAAATGAAGGCCTGTTCACACTTGTAGTTTGAACCGCGCGGAAACTGCGTCAGTACCTCACAGTCAAGGAAAAACTGCCTACGTTGACTTACACTGTAACTGAACCGCGGCAGTTGAAACCGTTGGAGGTCGTTTGGTATTGGGTGTGTGGGCGCGTGCGTGTGCGTGTGTGTGCGTGTGTATGCGTGCGCGTGTGTGTGTGTGTGTGTGTGTGTGCGTGTGTGTGTGTGTGTGTGTGTGTGTGTGTGTGTGTGTGTGTGTGTGTGTGTGTGTGTGTGCGTGTGTGTGTGTGTGTGTGTGTGTGTGTGTGTGTGTGTGCTTGTGTGCGTGTGTGTGTGTGTGTGTGTGTGTGTGTGTGTGTGTGTGTGTGTGTGTGTGTGTGTGTGTGTGTGTGTGTGTGTGTGTGTGTGTGCGTGTGTGCGCGCGTGTGTGTGTGTGTGTGTTGTCCTCTCCTTTCGAAAATGTTAACTAAGATGTCACCTTACACCTTTAGATCGGGTTACATGATCTTTATTTAAACGAGTTTATTGGAACAATACTTAATCTTTAAGAGTAAGAAACGCCTTTTATATATTCTAGTTTATGTGGCAGAAGCTAGATTAGGTTTTACATCATTTCCCCTAAAATCTAACTGACAAAAGCTCTTGATACTCTTAAAGTCACAAACCTCTTAGGCAGTTTTAATGTTAACTAATCTCAGACAAGTTGATTCGGCCTAGTTAAAAAAATGGGTACTAAGAACTTAACTTCAAAAACCAAATTAGAATGAAATGTCGAAAAACCTTTTTGAAATACCCTCGCCAAGGCCGCTTTTATTTCATTATCCAAATTTCTTAAAGAACCGCTCTTCAGGAGACTCAAGTCTTTTCAAAACCACGAAGTCTTCATCGTCCAAGAGCTCTCCGGAGACTTCTGTCAACATCCAGGTCGCGGTTCTTCAGACCTCAAAGAGTCTGAGAGTGATAAACAGGGAATTTAGTCTCCATACACTCTTTTATATACTCACCCAAACGCAAATGAATGAATAAATGAATGAATTAAGACACTCATGCAAGAGGAAATGACGCGCCTCGAAGGAATTTACTTCTTATATTTATTCAATCATTTTTATCATCATCACCATTATTATTATTATTATTATTATTATTACTATTATTATTACTATTATTATTATCATATTTTTTGTCTGGTCTGTGAAGTTCTCGAATGGATGGCGTTGGGTCACCATGTCAAT
>NC_134815.1:26858782-26863782 GCF_046742065.1 Oratosquilla oratoria
GAAAAGGAAGGGAGAAGATGAAAAAAGAGGGGAGGATGAAGTGACGAGAGAAAGTAGAGGCGAGGAGGAAGGGGGGAGAAGAGGAAAGGAGAGGAAGAGGAAAGGAGGGGGAAGAGGAAAAGAGGGGAGGAGAAAAGAGGGGAAGAGAAAAGAGGGGAGGAGGAAGGAAAGGGTAGAGGAAAGGAGGGTAAGGGGAAAAAAACAAGAAGAGAAGGATAAGGGTGGAAGAAGGGAGGGAGGAAGGGAGGGAAGTAGGAAAGGACGGGAAGAGGAAAATAGAGAGGAGAAAGGGAGGGGATGAGAAAGGGAAGGGAGAGGGAAGAGAAGGTAGGAAGTAAGGAGGGGAGGAGGAAGGAAGAGGAAGAGGAAAGGATGGGAAGAGGAAGGGATAAGAGGAAGAGAGGGGAAGAGGAAGGAAGGGGAAGAGGAAGGACGGGCAAGAAGAATGAAGGGAAAGAGGGAGGGAGAGTGGAAGAAAGGGGAAGAAGAAGGAAAATGAAGAGGAAGGAAGAGAAAGAGGGAGGAGAAGAGGAAGGGAAATGAGGAGGAGAGGGGAAGAGGAAGGAAGGGGAATAGGAAGGATGGGCAAGAAGAATGAAGGGAAAGAGGGAGGGGGAGTGGAAGGAAGGAGAAAATGAAGGAAGATCAAGAGGAAGGAAGAGAAAGAGGGAGGGGAAGAGGAAGGAGGGGAAAAAGGGAAGAAAAAGAAGGGAAAGGAGGGGATGGGAAAGGAGAGGATGAGGAAAAGGTTAGTGAAGAGAGAAGAAAAGAAGGAAAAGAGCGTAGGAAGATACGAAGTAAGGAAAAGGCGAGAAAGAGAAAAATCTGTCAAGAAAAAGACAAATAGAACACGAGAAAGTTTGAATCGCGATAAGTGGATTAAGATTTTTCGACCTGACGATAGCTCGAGTCAACTTTTGCAAATTGGAAGGGAGAGTGCTTATGGCGTCGGGGGTCGGGTCCCCAAGAGTCACAATCGCGGAAGATTCCAAGGGACTGGATGATGGCTGATGTAGTTCGCCAAACTTGGAAGGCGAAAACTTGCGTGTAATACTGGATTAGCACCTTCTGGATTGGGTTTATTAGGTCACAGGTGAAGGGGAGGTGGGGAGGAAGTGATGAAAAGATGGGGGGAAAGGGGGGAAAGCTGTACATTTAAGGTGGGAGGGATGAAAGAAGAGAAGAGGGGGAATATTGTTTACGTCAACACGCGACTAAAGTTGGTGCCAACGTGAAGAAACCTCAGAAGACTCAAGGGACATGTCATTCAAGGGGACTCATCCTCGCTGCCATTTGGTGATTTTATTCAATAGAAGGAAACCCTTTCTACGCCTTGTGGTCCTTTTAGGCCTTGTGGTCCTTTTAGGCCTTATGGTCTCTCACAAAGGATTACAAAGGATAACAAAGGCGGAGCATGCCGAATGCCGACAGGAGACCTTTTGGTCCATAACTAGGTTGGATGCGAAAAAAATATATAATAATGATAAATAAATTAAAAGATATATATATTAATATAAATAGTAATAGATAAAATAAATAAATGCACAGGTATAGTTAAATAATAAACAAACAGGTAAATAGTAAATAATAATAAATAGATAAATGATAATAAATGAAAATCAAGCAAATAGTAAACAGAAAATAATAACAAACAAATAATATAAAACAAATGGCGGACATTACAGCATCTTGCTTAGATGTTTTATCTCCAGTCTTATGTCCTCATATCTAATTGATCCACCCAGTCTTGGATAAGAATTTCATCAAGTTTTGTATTCATATGGTCTCTTTAGACCTTATGATCTCTTCAAGCTTTCTCCATTCTTATGATCTTGTGTCCAATAAGTTTACTCAGTCTTGAATAAGAATTTCATTAAATTTCGTATTCATATGGTCTCATTACCCTCTTGCAGTCCTCTCCATTCTTATATTCAATAAAATTACCCAATCTTGAATAAAAAATAAATTTCGTATTCATATATCAAGTTTGAAAATTTTCTGAAGACCCAAAACATCTAAAGAGAAGCTCAAGAAATAAATCGAAGTCAACAAATTGAACAAATTGCGAAAAATTCATTCTATTTAGGTTTTGGATTTTGATTAAACATCCGAAATGAGGACTTAAAGAAAAGAAATCTAAATGATGGATTACAGAACAAGGGGAGAAGAAAGGAAGAGAATCGTAAGAAAATATTAAGCATGAGAAACAAAAACACAGAATTAAATAATTGCAGTGACGAACAAATATATATCTAAATAAATGGACAGACATAAATTGAAACAAAATTGCAAGTAATAAAATGAAGAGATATCGTAAAATAAAAAGTATATTCAAACATACAGACATACAAACAAATAAACGTAATAAATTAACATACAAATAAATGAGATACAACACCGTGGGTTTCCATAGTGCTCCTAATGTAAACGTAGTGAAGCAACACATAATGTAACCAAATCTGCATATTTTAACTTAATGCATTAGGTACATGGCATTACGTACTGTACACGGAGCATTTACGGCTAAAAAAAATCACGATATGATAACACAACAGAAAGGACGCACAGCTCATCTAAAATGCTTTGTAGAGATGCCATAGCTTACTAAAACTACAAGTAGGCTTAATGTATCAACAGACACACGAAGATCTACAAGCATTAAGAAGACGTTTAACATAGTCATGGATGTAGCATATCATATCTAACATCACGTGTTAATAACATATCACAGCCATAGCAATTAACACCACTATTGACAGATCAATGAGAAACAAAGTTTTTACCGACATAAGAATGGAGGAGACTGCAGGAGACCATAAGGCCCACACTAGGCAGTTTCATACCCCTTAACACCTGTCACCGCTGTCCACATAATTATCTATTTTCTTAAAAAAAAAAAAAAAAAAAGTTTCAGTGTTCACTACATGGTTACTACGCCTAACTATGAAATGTACTTGAAGTACATGTACGCAACCAGAAGTAGCTGTACTAGAACACGAAATACAGAGTAAAATGAAATGTACAATTGTGTATCTTTTGTCGTTGAGCGTTGAGTACATTTCTGTATATAATACCTACAAAGCTTGTGGTGATTTTGGTAAACAAAAGGATTTTAATGCAGTAACAACGAAATCTATATTCATAGATTTTCATATATCCCGGGCCACTTTATATTGTCCTCAATAGTACACAAATAATAATAATAAACTACAGTTCAAGTGTATGACAAGAAATACATATAACAGTAATATTACGTAATCGATATTCTTATAAGATATAACAGCACATACTAGAGAAGTAAATGTACACACAACATATGGCATTTAATCCGCAAAATAATAAAATGTGCCCCCAGCATATAGAACTCAACATGGACGAAAAGAACCGTACACGGAACGTATAACAGAAAGTATAGATGTAATATAACCATACACACAATATTTAGCAACATAACATATCATACACGGACCCTCAACATTGTAAGCATAAACTGCAATAAACCTATACTCACGAAGAACAACAAGCATACATACTTAATATAGTATTTAACACATACGATGATATAAACAACACAGGCACCTGCAACATATAGCAATAATGTCGATCCAACACATACCTATAAGCACAACAAATAACAACCAAGCACACGATAGGCCATGCATAACAACGCTAATGATGAAAGAGATAAGCATGCATTGTTCAATATAAAGAACACTTGTTCTCTCCATGAAGAACACAAGGGGGAGTGAACAAGCGAACGAGTGGGTTAGAGAAAGGGGTAATTCGAAAAATAAGAAAAACTCACGAGCGAGAATAATGAAACAGGGTTACCGACACTGGGCATAAAAGCCCAACACACTCACAAAAGACTTTTTCTTTTATGGAAATGGTTATATGAACTCTAACATATGAAAAATAGCAACAAGCAAATGAACGCGACTTTGGGCTTTATATCATTGCTGAGAGGAGGGAGGAAGAGGGGAGAGGGGAGGGTGGAGAGGGGAGGGTGGAGAGGGGAGAAGGGAGGGGGGAAGGGTGCTATAGATGAGAGAGGGGAAACGGAAGGGTGTGACTAGAGAGTGAGAGAAAGGAATGGAATAAAAGTTGAGGGAGAGAGTGAAGAGAAGATGTACTAGATGCGAGAGAGGGGAAAAGAGAGGACGAGGGGAAAGAGTGCACGGAGAGGAAGGGACTGAGGGTGGAGGGGGTTAAAGTGAGAAGGGGAGGCTAACATAGATGAGGGACAGAGAGGGGAGGAAAGGGCACGAGAGGGTAAGGTTAGAAACATAAAACTAAGATGAAGGAGGGGAGAAAAGAGAGAGTGAGAGGAGGTGATATAGATGATGGGGAGGGAAGGTAAGAGATGAAAGGGTAAAGGTTAGGGGAAGAGGAATAGGAATAATGGTGGAGGAAGGGAGTAGAAAAGGGGAGATAAAAGAGGAGGGGATGGAGGAAAATGAAAATGAATTGGAGATAGGGCAATAGGGACAAGGCAACGATGGGGGAAATTAGGGCCTGATAAGAACCAAAGAGGGGGACATAGGGATGAGGGAACAAGTCAAAGTAGGTTCAACAATGGGATGAAAGAGGAGTGATGGTTCAAAAAGAGGGGAAGGAGAATTAAAGGAGAAAAACGAGGGTTAAGTCTACAAGAAGAGGGACAGGAAAAGATAAGAAGAAGGTGGTAAGAGGATTGTATTTTGATAAAGATACGAAAGTGACAAAGAAAAAATCAGTGAAGGTAAATGAGGATGTCAGAAGATTTTGATAAAATACGAAAATGACAAAAAAGTGAAGAAAAAAGAGGATAAAGGTTAGAGGAAGATTCTGATAGAAAATATGAAAATTACAACAAAAAAATCAGTGAAGAAAAGAACATGGATATAGGTATATTCTATTAAATATACGAAAATGACAAAAGAAAGTGAAGAAAAAACGAGGATAAAGGTTAAAGGAAGCTGGAACAGGAAAAGGACAGAACCATATTGTGATGAAGACGG
>NC_134815.1:26871282-26873782 GCF_046742065.1 Oratosquilla oratoria
CCAAAGCCGACACAGTGATTGTGAAAGACACACACACACACACACACACACACACACACACACACACACACACACACACACACACACACACACACACACACACACACACACACACACACACACACACACACACACACACACACAACACACACACACACACACACACACACACACACACACACACACACACACACACACACACACACACACACACACACAAAGGTCGTGGGGAAGGCAACACAAAATACAATCACAGGCAATTACTCGCATTCATTCATTCATTTAGACTCTCTCTCTCTCTCTCTCTCTCTCTCTCTCTCTCTCTCTCTCTCTCTCTCTCTCTCTCTCTCTCTCTCTCTCTCTCTCTCTCTCTCTCTCTCTCTCTCTCAGTCCGACTCTCTTTCTCTGGTGTCTCTCTATTGATCTGCCAGTATTAGCCCGTCTATCCTTCTGTCTCTCCGTCCGTTTGGTTGTCTGTCTACCATCTGTTTGTCCGTCCGTCTGTCTCTAATTATCTGTCCATCTGAAATTCGTCCATCCATCCATCTGTCTTTCCATCCGTTCTTCTCTCCATCCATCCTTTATCATCCCTCTATCTTTCCGTGTCTGTCTCTCTGTGTCCCTGTTTCACACCTACAAGCAGCTCGACCTATACAATCGACATGAGAATGTCGAATAATGTATTCATATATACAGCGAATACATCAGCAGGCACCCAGCTGCAGTCAGCCCTCAGTCGTTAACGCAAGTTAACCTCGTTAACCTTGTTAACCGAGTTAACTTGGAGCGAAGAAAAAGAAGGAATTTAACGTGGAATCAAATGTAAGTTAACAACAGATGTTGCAATGGCGAAAGAGGTAGAGAGAGGTAGAGAGACAGAGGGAGAGGAAGAGGGAGAGGAAGAGGGAGAGGAAGAGGGAGAGGAAGAGGGAAAGAGAGAGGAAGAGAGAAAAGGAGATGGAGAAAGAAAGGGAGTGGGATTGGGAGAGCGAGAAGGAGAGGGAGAGGGAGAGGGAGGAGTGGGAGAGGTAAAGGGAGAGGGAAAGGGAGAGCGAGAGGGAGAGAAACACGAAGAGCGAGAGGGAAAACCAAAGTGAGGAGAGCGAGAAGAAGGGAGAGAAGAGAGGGAAGGGGAGGGGGAGGGAAGAGATAGATAGATAGATAGATAGATAGCGAGCGAGAGAGAGTTGAGAGAGAGAGATGAGAGAGAGCGAGAGAGATGAGAAAGACACACACACACACACACACACACACATACACACACACACAAAGACACAGAGAGAAAGAGAGAGAGAGGAGAGAGAGAGAGAGAGAGAGAGAGAGAGAGAGAGAGAGAGAGAGAGAGAGAGAGAGAGAGAGAGAGAGAGAGAGAGGGGGGGGGGAGAAGGAGGGAGGGAGAGAGGGAGGGAGAGAGAGAGAGAGAGAGATGAGAGAAAGGGAGAGAGAGAGATGAGAGAAAGGGAGAAAGACAGGGAGAAAGACAGGGAGAAAGACAGAGAGAGAGAGAGAGAGAGAGAGAGAGAGAGAGAGAGAGAGAGAGAGAGAGAGAGAGAGAGAGAGAGAGAGAGAGAGAGAGATACAGAGTGAGAAAGAGAGATAGAGAGAGAGATGGGAGAGAAAGACAGAGAAAGAAAGACAGAGAAAAACCGAGAGAGAGAGATAGAGAGAGAGAGAGAGAGAGAGAGAGTGAGAGAGTGAGAGAGAGAGAGAGAAGACAGACAAAAACCCAGAGAAAGAGCGTGAGCAACCTCGTGAAGGCGAGCAAGAGGAAGAGATACTAAGTTTGGGGGTGGGGGAGGGAAAACGAAGAAAAAGACGTGTGAAGAGGAAGAGGAAGAGGAAGAGAAACAAGAAGACGGAGCCATGTTGAACACATCGGCGTCTCCGTGCCCAGTTATGACAGTAGCAATGCAAATGTTACCCACTTGTATTCAAGCAACAGTCCCGGGGGCTTCCGGCTGGGCCCGGACCCCCAGTCGAGGGTTCCTCCCAGACCCCCAGATGGCCGTCCGCTACTTCCGGACCCTTGTCAGACCTTCATCCGGCGCCTTTGACTCCGGGATCTCGTCAGAGGACCGGGAAGGGATCCGGAGAGGGGAAGAGGTATGAGAGGGGAGAAGGTGGGAGAGGGTACGAGGAAGAGGGAGAGGGAAAGGGGTGGGTTAGGGAAGGAGGTGGGAGAGGGTAGGGGGAGGGAGAGGGGAGGGGGTGGGAGAGGGTAGGATGGAGGGAAATGGGGAGGGGGAAAGGAGGGATGGAGGGGAGGGAGATAGGCCCAAGGGAAGGAGACGGAAGGATGGGGAAGACAGGGAGGAAGAAAGGGAGGAAGAAAGGGAGGAAATGACGGAGGGAGAGAGGGAGAGAGGGAAGGACAGGTATAGGGAGGGGGAGGGGGACGGGAGGATAAGGGAGATAGGGACAGAAAAAGGGAGGGTGGGAGACAGGGAAGGAGGGAAGAATATGATGGAGGGGGTAAGGGGACGGGAGGAGAAAGAAGATA
>NC_134815.1:26888782-26893782 GCF_046742065.1 Oratosquilla oratoria
CCACAGCATGACATACGGAGATTTATTAAGGCTACTGCCTACAGAAGGCAAGATAACTCTAAGACAGAAAAATACGACAAGAAGCTCTGTCATAACAAGCTTGCCATTCAATTGAATGAAGTATGCTTGAGGGAAAAACTCCTACCCATTTACACTATGAGTATATATATATATATATGTATATATATACATATATATATATATATATATATATATATATATGTGTGTGTGTGTGTGTGTGTGTATTATATGTATATATATGTATATTATATATATATATATATACATATATATATACATATATATATATATATTATATATATATACGAGGTCCATTCAAAAAGTATCCGACCTTGGTTCATAAAAGGAAAAATAATTTACCATTCAGGAACCCATTTTTGTGGCAGTTGACGGCACCCTTACTGCGCATGCGTGGAAATTTTGAAAGCTGTAGTGCGCGCCAGTTCCCACCTGTTAAGGCTATAGTGCAGTCATCCAGTGCGTACTCGTCGGATTATCGTCCTTACGCAACATGTCGGAGCGCATCGAGCAGCGCTATTGCATTAAGTTCTGCCACAAGCTTGGTGATACATAAATGCAAACTATCCAGAAGATTCAGCAAGCCTTTGGCGATGAAGCCATGGGAATAACATAGATAAAGGAGTGGTATAACCGCTTCAAGCATGGACAAACCTCAGTTGAGAGCAAGCCACGGTCTGGCAGGCCATCCACCAGCAGAAACGAAGAATTCATTGTGAATGTTCGTCGAATAGTGGAGGACGACCGTCGTATAACCATCAACGAGATTGTTGGAGAAGTAGGAATAAGCACAGGATCAGTTCATACAATTTTAACCGAAGATTTGGCCATGCGACGAGTGTCTGCAAAATTTGTTCCAAAGTTGCTGGTGGAACAGCAGAAACAACTCCGCCTGGAAATTGCACAAGACCTGCTTGACTGTGCTAACAGTGATTTTGACTTCATGAAGACCATCATCACTGGTGATGAGACATGGGTGTATGGATACGACCCGGAAACAAAATTTCAGTCATCACAATGGAAGCATCAGACATCACCAAGACCAAAAAAAAGCACGACAGGTTTGGAGCAACGTCAAGGTAATGTTGACATGTTTACATGACTCCAGTGGTATTGTGCATCATGAATATGCACCAGCAGGACAAACAATAAGGAATATTATCTGGAAGTTATGCGACACCTTCGCGATGCTGTGCGACGAAAACAACCGCAAATGTGGGCTGCGCGCAACTGGCAACTTCACCATGACAATGCACCTGCTCATTCTGCCCACCTGATCCAAGCTTACCTGGCCAAAAACAATACTCCACTTGTTCGGCACCCTCCCTACTCTCCAGACGTGGCACCTTGTGACTTCTGGCTCTTCCCTAAACTGAATACAACCCTTAAAGGGAAGCGCTTTGAGTCGAGAGAGGAAATTATGAAAAAGCGACGGCAGAGCTCTACAACATTCCAATTTCGGCATTCCAGAGATGTTACCAGCAGTGGCAGCACCGCTGGGAGAATTGTGTGCACTCCCAAGGGGAGTACTTTGAAGGTGATCGAATAAAAGTTTTGAAATGTACACAAATCTTTTCTTTATGGACCAAGGTCGGATACTTTTTGAATGGACCTCGTGTATATATATATATATATATATATATATATATATATATATATATATATATATATATATATATGTATATATACTATATATACAGTATACATTGTGACGTTACGGGAAACTGTAGCATGGGTGAAAATTTTTGTTCGTGACAATGTACTGGAAACTTCAGAGGCCTTATGAAAGCTAATCAGTAATCGTGTTATCATGTTAGCAATGAATACAATGCGAATACTTTATCCCGAAATAATTTCTACAATATCGTGTATGTTTGTCTAATCGTTTATGTATTTTTGTGTATTGATCAATATCATTGATTCGATTTAACGTCACGATTTCCCCTTATCAGGAGCCTAGGACGGTGCCCCTTACAGAGGACTTTGTAGCGTGGATTTCAACGAACTATGTCCTTGGTCCAACTCGCTGGCGGCTGGGTTCGAGCTGCCGCCACCTCGACCTCCGCCGTAACTGGCGACGCTCTAAGCCATTCTGCCAGCGAGTATCGTTCATCAATATACATTTAGAAAACATTTCCTTTAACCTGTAGCTACACACACAGAATTATTGAAAAAACACAATCCCTTGAGGGAACTAAAAAAAAAATGCATATTCTCACACACACACTGCCTACACACACACACACACATACACACACACACACACACACACACACACACACACACACACACACACACACACACACACACACACACACACACACACACACACACACACACACGCACACACACACACACACACACACACACACACACACACACACACACACACACACACACACACACACACACACACACACACACGCATGTAGTATCCTGGATAAACTTATTTCACTTGTAACTTAAACTGAGCTGCTATAGTTTGCAATTCAAGTAAACTCTGGAAATCATTATTTGGCTGCGAGTTTTACCCTTGACTCGTGATTTTTGGATGTTTTCATTCAAACAGTTCTTTTGCAAAATTCGAGAAGAAATGTTTTTGTGAAGCTTTTGCCAGTCGTGTGATGTGAATCAATGCGATGCTCTTGTCTGCCTCACTCTTCTTCCTCCCTTTCTTCCTTCTTTCCTTTCTTCTTTTCTCCTCTTTTTCCTCCCTTCCTTCTTTCCCCTCTTCTTCCTTCCTTCTTTCCTTTTCTTTTTCCTCCTCTCCTTTCTTCTTTTCTCCTCTTTTTCCTTCCTTCCTTCCTTCCTCTCACTCTTTTTCCCCCCTTTCTTCCCCTCTCCCTTCCTTCCTCCTTCCTCATTTTCCTTCCTTCCCTTCCCTCATTCCTTCCTTTCCTTTATCCTTCTTTCGTCTTTCCCCCTTACCTACCTTCCTTCCTTCTTTCTTTTTCTATCTCATTTTTTTTTCATTTTTTTCTTCCATATCTTCCTTCCTCCCTTTTTTATATTTGTTCTTTCCCTCCTTCACGTATTCCTTGCTTATTTACTTCTCATTTCCCTAGATTAAATATTTCCATTAATTTTTTTTTTTTAATTTACTCTCATTCTATCTCTTCTTTATTTCCTTCTTTATTTTCTTCTTTGTGTCTTTCATCCTTCCTTCATTCTCTCGATTCTATCTTCCTCCTTCCTTCCTTTTTTTTTCTTCCTTACTTCCTATTCCTCACCATTCCATTTCTTTTTTCTTCTTTGTCCTTATTTCTTACTCAGTTTCTTTCGCTTTCTCGTACTTTCTCTTCCTTTCCCCGTTCATTCCTCCTCCTTTCTAGCCCCCTATCCTCCCAGTCTGTCTTCTTATTTTCCTTCTTGTCTTCTTCCTTCACTCTCTATCCTCTTCCTTTCCTCCCTTTCTTCTTCGTTCGTTCTCTATGCTCTTCCTTCCCTCCCTGTCTTCTTCATTCTTCACTCTCTATCCTCTTCCTTTCCTCCCTGTCTTCTTCATTTGCTCTCTATCCTCTTCCTTTCCTCCCTGTCTTCTTCGTTCGCTCTCTATCCTCTTCCTTTCCTCCCTGTCTTCTTCATTCGCTCTCTATCCTCTTCCTTCCCTCCCTGTCTTCTTCCTTTGCTCTCGATCTTCTTCCTTTCCTCCTTGTCTTCTTCATTCGCTCTCTATATTCATCCTTTCCTCCCTGTCTTCTTCATTCGCTCTCTATCCTATTCCTTTCCTCCCTGTCTTCTTCATTCACTCTTTATCTTCTTTCTTCCCTCCCTGTCTTCTTCACTCACTCTCTATCCTCTTCCTTCCCTCCCTGTCTTCTTCCTTCGCTCTCTATCTTCTTCCTTTCCTTCCTGTCTTCTTCCTCTGCTCTCTATCTTCTTCCCTCCCATCTTATAATTACTATTTCTCCTCATTTTTCGCCACCACTCTCTCTCCCTCTCTCTCGTTCTATCTCTCTCTCTCTCACTCTCGTTCTATCTCTCTCTCTCTCTTTCTCTCTCTCTCTCACTCTCGTTCTCTCTCTCTCTCTCTTTTTTTCTCTCTCTCTCTATCTCCTTCATATCCACAACACTTACAACACAAAATGAACATTGTGAATAACTGTATACGACACTCATTCGAAATCGGAAAAACTTGTTAAAAAAAAAAAGATTTGCATTCATATCAAAAATTATTTTTGTAAACATTTGGCGACAATTTTTCTTGATAGGTTATCGTCAAACCTATCAATGTGTATATTCATATAATTTTACTACGATTTTTTCAGCTTGGAGTGTGACCTCGTGGTGAGAAGGTTGACCTCGAATAACCAAATTTTTTAACTCTTATTCTCACCCTCAGGTTTGGTCATTCCTGTGTCACATCCTAACCAGACAAAAAAAAAAGAAAAAAAATATATATACATATATATATATAAAATAAAATAAAATAAATAAATAAAAATGTCAGTTAATCTAACCTTACCTTATGCATTTCATTGATACTATTTTACTTTAAATCAGGTCTGTCTCTCAAGATATCTCTCTCAAAAAATTGACCTAGATTGGAACGTATTAATATAACCTAAGGTACTTCACCTAATCTTCCTTAACCTAACCATTTCCCTGCCGAAGGGTCGCCATTCCTACAACAGTTGGAAAATTTCATCCACATACTTCGAGTTCCAAGAACCTCCACTGCTTCAGGGTCGGCATCCCAACAACAGTTGGGAGCATCGGCCCCGGGGGGACACTGAGTTCCTATTTCCGCTTGTCCGCCCAAGCGCTCCCCTGAGGGCGTTCTGTAACGACAGGAGCTCTGCTTCGTCCGATGAAGGGCGTGTCAACTGCAGAAGGGACGGGAGGAGGGACAGAGGTGAGGGAGGGGCTGGGGGGGCAGAGAGGGAGGGAGGGAGAGAGGATGTGGGAAGGCATTTACGAAGTCTGGTGGAAATATGTCCGGGTAGTTCCCTAAAGATGGT
>NC_134815.1:26903782-26906282 GCF_046742065.1 Oratosquilla oratoria
GAGAGAGAGAGAGAGAGAGAGAGAGAGAGAGAGAGAGAGAGAGAGAGAGAGAGAGAGAGAGAGAGAGAGAGGGAGGGAGCGGGAGGGAGTGAGAGTGAAAGTGTGAGGGAATTCGAGGGTAAAAATGAGAGGACGAGCGAGAGTAAACTAAAGAGAAAATAACGAAGGAACAGGAGAAAAAGAACAACTGAAAAGGAGCAACAGTAAAAGAGCGAAAGAGATAAAAGAGAAAGATGAAAAGGAAAGGAACAAGAGCGAAGAAAGAGCAAAAGAAAGAATATGAGAAAGCAAAAGATAGCAAGAGAAAGGAGTGCAAGAGAAAGAGCGAGTGAGAAAGAGAGCAAGAGCGAAAGAGAGCAAGAGCAAAAGAGAGCGAGTGAGAAAGAGCAAGAGCAAGAGCAAAAGAGAGCGAGTGAGAAAGAGCAAGAGCAAAAGAGAGCGAGTGAGAAAGAGAGCAAGCGAAAGAGAGCGAGACGGAGGGCCATACGCGCTCTTCCGCCTGTCATAATATGTTACGAGCACAGTGTCAAAGCCCTTCCTGCTACTTGAGTCGGAGGGAGGAGGGGGAAGGTGGGAGAGGGGGAAGTGTGGGGGGAGAAGGGGGGGATGTACAGCGGGACAATAAAGTCTGGTGGACAGCGGCCGAGGCTCCTTAACACCGAAATTTTCTAAAGAGGCACACGAAAAGAGACACTGATTTTCCTCTCTTCCCCCTTTGCCTTTCCTCCTCCTTCTCTCCCCTTCCCCGTCACTCTCTTCCTTCCTCCTACATACGTCACCTTAAGCTACACAATCCTCTGTGTGTATTATACACTGTGGACACGTTCCCATATGCACGCACGCACGCACACACACACACACACACACACACACACACACACACACACACACACACACACACACACACACACACACACACACACACACACACACACACGCACACACACACACACACACACACACACACACACACACGCACACACACACACACACACAGACAGAATTGTAAACAGTAACTAATCTCGGGATTTGATACTCAAATGTAGAACACGACAGGAACTTCATGATTTTCTTTTCTCGTCTGCTCATTTTGCTCTACTATTTACGACGATGTAAAGCTTTTCCATATACATGTGTGTGTGTGTGTGTGTGTGTGTGTGTGTGTGTGTGTGTGTGTGTGTGTGTGTGTGTGTGTGTGTGTGTGTGTGTGTGTGTGTGTGTGTGTGTGTGTGTGTGTGTGTGTGTGTGTGCAATCGGATTTCAAATAATGAAACATGAAATTGAACACAAACTATATAAATCAATTGTATGTTCAAGACACAACTGAAAAGATGATTGTTGTGACAGGAGTATCAGTCTAATGGGTCTTAATGAGACCATACCTATAGACCAGATAGAATTAACAACAGAGGTTGATGAAGATAGGAGGTTGTCACTTCTGGGTGATGTGGAATCCATATGTGGGAGGTTCTTTAAGGTTGGTGTGTTCCCTTATAAGGGAGGAAGAAGACTTTTGATATGTAGATGAGTAGATGGATAGATAGATGGATAGATGGATAGATAGATGGATAGATGGATAGATAGATGGACAGATGGATTGGTAGATATATGGGTAGATATATGGATAGACGGATAGCTGGATAGGTATATAAGTAGATAGATTGATAGACGAGTAGACAGATAGATATGTAGATAGATATGTAGAAGGCTAGATGGATACATAGACAGATTGATAAATAGATAGTTAGACAGATAGACGGAGAGATATATAGATAGACGGATAGACAGCTGGATATAGATGGATATATAGAAAAATTGATAGATGGATAGACGGATAGATGGATATGTAGATAGATGTATAAACGGATAGATGGATAGATAAATATATAAGTGTATAGGCGGATAGATACATGGATAGATGAATAGATAGATAAAGTTCTGAAAACATATTGTCCTGTAATATTTATACTTCTACTCACGTCACTATCAACTATTAAAATTATATGTTTTATGTGTTACTGAATGTTTATGAAGGGATTACTTCTGATATTTTAGATAAAGAAAATTAAAACTATTTACAACTTTGCAGTCAACCTGAAATAATTCAAATATTTTGTGAAAAAGGCGAGGCTGCTTTACTCTAATAACACCCAAGAAAAGTAACTGAAAAAAATGACAAATAAATAAATAAATGAGTAAATAAATTCATTTGTCGAGACTGCGGTAAAACTTTGCAGTTTTTTTTAATATATTTAACATCAATGTTGTATATAAGAATAATAATAGAGTGGAGAGCTTCATCATCAAACATTCACCAAAGAATGAAGGATGTGTATACAGTATTCTATGTAAAGTATGTGACCTGTATGTTACATCGTCTCTCTCTCATATATATATATATATATATATATATATATATATATATATATATGTATATATATATATATATATGGACAAATGGAAAGAAGGAGTGAAGAAAGATTAGTAAAAGGGGGATGGA
>NC_134815.1:26911282-26921282 GCF_046742065.1 Oratosquilla oratoria
GTTACATATTCAAAACTTGTCAAGAATCCTTTGGAATCGATTAACGCAGATTTTAATAGGAAAATCAAAAGTTATTTGAAAGCACATGATCAACTTATTAATCAATTAATTTTTTCTTTCTTTCTTTTATGCCTTATATGTATGGCTTAGTTAAAACCCATAAGCCTGATAATCCAATGAGACCAATTATTAGTTCTACTGGTTGTGTTTTATAAAAATCATCCAAATAGCTTGTTTCTGTGTTGAGCCCACTCGTTGGGACTATTTCCACTTCCCACATTAGAAACAATGTAGATTCAATCAGTAAAGTGAACGATCTTGATATGTCTGTTGACTTTAAGTTAGTTAGCTTTGATGTTAATTCCTTATTTACCTGTGTTCCTGTTTCTAACCTTCTTTCCTTCCTAGAGGAAGAACTTAAACTTCATACTTTACCTCTTCCAGTTGATGTCATTATTAACCTCATTAAACTCTGTGTGGTGGATTCCAAATTAGTTTTGGATGGAAAATTCTATGTACAAAGATTTTGGATGGCTATGGGAAATCCCTTGTCTCCAGTGTTAATTTCTATATAGAATTTTTTTGAAAGAGAATTGTTGTCTTGTATTCTTCCACGTAATGTTATTTGATACAGGTATGTCGATGACATACTATGCATTTGGCCACTTGCTCATAATTTGGATAATTTCTTAGCTAATTTAAACAATTTAGTACCTTCTATAAAATTTAAAATTGAGACAGAACAAGACAACAAATTACCCTTTCTAGATGTTACTCTTCACAGGAAAGAAAGGTACTTCAAGTTTGATGTTTTTCGTAAAACCCACTAACGTTTTGTCATATGTTCACTTTTATTCTGGTCACCACCTTAATACAAAGATCTCAGGTTTTTTCCTCCATAATTCTTAGAGCTTTTAGAGTTTGTAGTCCTGAATTTTTAGATGAAGAAATAAAAAGGATTTATGAAATAGCATCAAACTTGAAATACCCAAAACATGTGATAGTTAGATCACAATACAAGGCCAGGAAGTCATACTATGATTCTTCCCCAAAAGATTCTTTTAATAAAAAGAATCTTTTGGTTCTTCCCTTTCATCCCAATTTGGTGAATCTTCCTCGTGTCCTTAAGGTTTTTAATGTTAATGTTGTATTTAAAAACAATACAATCAAAGAACTTCTCATCAAGAATTCGCCTGATAATTCGGCGGGTTGTGTCTACAGTATTCCTTGCAAGAATTGCAATTCTTGTTACATTGGTCAGACTGGCAAGGAATTAAAATTTAGGTTGAACCAGCACAAGTATAGTGTCCGTACTGGCCAATCGTCAAGTGGGATTTTTGCTCACATTAGAGACTACAACTACTGCATTGATTGGGACAACTCCCAAGAAATTGTTTCATGTAGTTCCTATTTGGTAAGGAATATAATTGAATCGTGTCTCATTAAAAAAAACTTTCAATGAGAATCTCAATTTAAGCACTGGTCTTTTCAAACTAGATAATTTTGTCATCAACCAAATTGTAGGACAATGTCACAAAGCTCCGCCTTAGCCATCTTGTGTGACCTTTTATCACATGTGTCCATTATCATCCACTTTATTTATTTATTCTTGTTAATATTTTTTTACTTTTATTATTTCTGTTTTTTGAGAAATGAGGAATAGACATTTGGGAATGGATGCTAAGAGGAGACTATACGAAGGGGTGATTGTGCCAACAGCACTGTATGGGGCAGAAACATAGAACATAAGAGAGGAGGAGTTTGAATGTGTTTGAGATGAGGTGTCTGAGAAGTATGATGGGGGTTACTAGGCTGGATAGAGTGAGAAATGAGGAGATGAGGAGGAGAACAGGGGTGGAAAGGGAGTTGGGAGATAGGGTTGATGAAAGAGTATTAGGATGGTTTGGACACATGGAAAGAATGAGTGAAGAAAGACTAGTAAAAGAGGTATGGAAGGCAGATGTGGAGGGAGTGAACATGAGGGGACGTCCTAGGATGAGGTGGATGGATGGGGTGAAGGGGGCTTTGGGGAAGAGGAGGATGTCTGTTGAGGAAGGACGGGAGAGGACAGAAGACGGGTGAATGGAGAATGGTTGTATATGGATGATGTGATGCATGAGGTGGAATGGGCGGGGGGATGGGGGGTGAGGTAGTATGAGTGAGCAAAATTTGACGCAGCCTAAAGGGATTTCTCCCCGTCTTCTCCTTTTATGCATGGGGGGACGGAGAGGGGGGGGTCGCCGATTTAATGAAGTGGTCCTGCTGTGGATGTGCTGTGTCTTGCGACACTGCTTCTGACCCAAGGCAGTGGACAAGGTGCAGGGATGACCCGTCATCCAGGAGGTGCTAAGATGAGAGGGAGGGTGGAGGGGTGTGGAGTGTATTCAGGGATGGAATGAGTGGGAATGATTTTATGCCTTTTCCTTTTTGGCTACCTCCCTTGTATGGGGGAAAAGGCCTTGGTATATGTATGTATTATTTCTGTTCTCTACACTACTTTGTTGTGATACTATGTATTCTGAAAATGCCTCAAGTAGACGAAAACGTTCAGTATTCCGATCTTTGATTTCCTCGTGGTTTCAAGCAAAATATCTTTATTCACGTATTATATGTGATTACTGTTGCATATATATGCTGGTAACCACTAAAGATTATAAGGAACACGAAATTTCCAAGCGCTTTCGTGTATTTCACATCTTCAGTGGGAATACATATGTAATCATACCTTCATCTGTATTCCCCTGAAATGTGAATTACACGAAAACGGTTGGAAATTTCGTGTTTCTTGTTTTCCTTAGTGGTTAAAGGCAAGTTATTTGATCATGTGCCAGTTTTGCAATTTATCTGAATTTTTAAAATGAAAATAACTAAAACTAGCTAGTAAAAATATAAACAAGAAAAATCAGGCAAAAATAAAAAAGATATATTAAACAAAAGTTTCATTCCGTTAAGTCAGGTTTATAGCTCGCACGCACAAACGCACGCACGGATTCACGCACATATACGTACAAATGCACGCATACGGAGAAATGCACATGTACGTATACGCGAACACACAAGCACATACACACGTGTACGCATGCACACGTATAACGTACAAAAATAAGTATACAAGCATACGCATAGTCCGCATAAGCATACGTATAACACACAAGCATAGCACATAACGCAAATACGCCTAACACACACATACAGTATAACAAGCATACACATAACACGCTTATGCATAGCACAAGTACACACATATTGCACATACATAACATGTATACGCATAATACGCACACGCATAGCACAGGCACACACATAAGTATCACATGCATACGCATAGCACGCATACGCATGCGCATAGTACACACATGTATACACAAAGCATGTACACATATAGCACTAGTAAATGTATAACGCACACAAATAAGTATAACATTTATACTCATAGCACGCACACGCATAGCACAGGCACACACATAATGCACACACATAAATATCACATGCATACGCATAGAACGCATACGCATTTGCATAGCACACTTACGCATACGCAAAGCATAACGTATAACACTAGTAAATGTACCAAGGGTGATCAGAAAGTAATGACAGTCGGACTCGTAGCTAAGAGACTATAAGTGTTGGGGGGGCGGGGAGCAAGGGGCAGCAAGTGTTGCCTGTTGTTACATGTTTGAGCTTGTCGCTGTTTGTCTAGCTTACATTTTATCGTTGCGCTGTGCGATTGCGTCATTGTTGGTTTGCCTCTCTAGCCGGAAACATGGATTTTTCGAAAGAAGGCTGCAGATTCTACACCTTCACAAGGTGGAAACTCGGGAAAAAAGCAACGGAGATCAGAGAGGAATTGTTGCAAGTTTTTCCCGAGTCTACTCCATCACTGGAAACTGTTTCCCGCTGGATTCGAGCTTTCGCAGCCGGAAAATTGCAGCTAGAAGATGATCATCGTCCTGGCCGCCCTCGGACATCCGTGACCGAAGCAACGACGGTCCGTGCGCGGGCCATCATTGACGAAGATCCAACTGTTACTCTTCGATTCTTATCCTTGGAGCTCGGTGTCAGTTATGGGAGCGCACATGACATCGTGCATGAACACTTAGGGCTCAGGAAGAAGTGTGCTCGATGGATACCTCATTTGCTTACGGAAGAGCAGAAGAGCGAACGGGTGCGGATTTGTCGTCTATGGCTGGCTGAATTCGAGCCAAATGGTCCGAAACGGTTCTCAGATGTAGCTACCGGAGATGAGTGTTGGATTTCTTTCTTCACCACCAGAGACAAACAGTCTAACATGGTGTGGTTGAGTGATGAAGAACCTCGACCTCAGATTCTGAAGGAAGGATTTCGCAGCAGGAAGCGCCTTTTCACCATCTTCTTCAATTCACAAGGACCAATGTGTGTGGATGTAATGCCTCAACAGTGTACTATCACAGCCCAGTACTACACTGATCACGTCCTTCCTCGAGTCCTGGAATATCAGGCCAAGACTGCACCAACCCGTCGCCGATCGCGCCTTTTGCTGCACCATGACAATGCTGCCCCCCACAAAGCTCGCCTCACTGCACAGTTCCTGGAGCAGCAGGGGATCACACTTCTCCCCCACCCACCCTACTCGCCTGACCTTGCTCCCTGTGATTTTTGGTTGTTTCCAAAGATCAAGGGTGCGATCGCAGGGAAGCTGTTTCATCGCATCCAAGATCTGGCGCAAGCAGTCAATTCAGAGCTACGAGGTATATCGGCTTCTGAGTACCGTGAGTGCTTCATGAAGTGGCGAAAGAGGATGGAACGTTGCATAGAGGCAGGAGGGGAGTACTTTGAAGGAATGTAGGCCACTATTTGGATTTACCTCTGTACCGTGAAAATATATGGTATCACTGTCATTACTTTTTGATCACCCCTCGTATAACGGATACGCATAAGTATAACATGCATACTCATAGCACACATATGCATAGCACAGGCGCACACATAACGCACACACATAAGTAGCACATGCATACGCATAGCACGCATACGCATTCGCATAGCACACGCACGCATACGCAAAGCATGCACACGTATAGCACTAATAAATGTATAACGCACACACATGCGTAATAAGGATAACGCATAACGAAGAGACGCACATGGCATCGTGTCCAATTGAACCAATGCGACGATGATGATCACGTAGACAACAACCAATCCCATTACCGAAATGAAGCGACACATCGTCTAGCAACGACCCAGTAAGGCAATAGAGAGCCAAAAAACAAACGCAACATTATTGAGGACACGGAAGTCAATACCATAATAACGCCAGCAAACAAGCTATTGTACAGTAGGAAGGAAGGGAAGAACAGCTGATGCAACAACAATAATGGAGAGGGGAAGAAAGTGAATGGAAGTTGGGAACCGCATGGGAATCGATCAATAAGGAATATAGGATGGCAAGAAGGAATCCATATTGTAAAGGACTTTGTGTTCCGAGATGACTCAAACACGTCTACTCTCTCATCTCCTCTTTAGTCTCCTCTTGCTTCTCCTCCTATTCCCTCTCCTCCTCCTCTTCTTCTTCTGCTTCCTCCTCCTCCTCTTCCTCTTCCTCTCCTACCCTCGCACCTCTCGCTCTCCTCTTCTACTCCTATTTTTTTCTTTCCTTCCCATCCTCCCCTCCTTTTCTCTTCATCTTTGTTCCTTCTCCTTTTCCTCATTCCTTCCCTTCGCCTCCTCTTCCTTCTTCCCTTCACCTTTTCTTCATCTTTCTTCCTCTCCTCTTCCTTATTCTTTTCTCTCCTGTTCCTCCTCTCCTCCCCGCCTCTTCTCACTTCCCTGTCCATTCCTCTTCTCTCTCCTCCTTCTCCCTCTTCCTTTTCCCTCCCTCTCCCTCTTCTCCATTTCTTTCTTTTTTCCTTCTCTTGCTTTTATTCTCCTCTCTCTATTCCTTCTTCTCTCTGTCTGCTCCTCCCTAATTTTCCTACTCTTCCTCTTTCCTTTGCCTCTCCTCTTTCCTCCTCCTTCCTCTCTTGTTTCCCTTCCTCCTGTTTAACTCCCTCCTCTTCCTTTTTTTTGCAGCAACCGTGTAATTCAGATAAATATTAAGTATCCTAATTGCCTGAAAATAAAAGTTCAAAATATTATTAATCTTTCTACAACAATCACAACTACATTTGTGTTTTACAGTTGAGTTACTTTCTTTCATTAGAGAGAAAAAAAAAATAAATGAGCGATTTTGTAGAATATGACGAACTCTTTATTACTTTCGTTAAGAGTAACCCACTTGTTACTATTCTGGGCACCCTCACTCTCCCTTCGATGCTGCCGATGTGTGATAGAAAATGGACCCCCCCCCATAGGAAATGGACTCCCCACTCAAAATAACTAAATTTTTTCTATTTATAAACGAATAACATAATATTTATAAATCAATATTGTTTATTAGTATAACTTACATTATCTAACCTAGTGACAATCAATTGCATATTCTAGTGGTGGTTCTAGTTTCTATAAGGGGTTCCATTTTCTGCTATAGAAAATGAACCCCAGGTGCAATTTCAGGGTAGTTTTTAATTTACCCCTTACGTACCTGGTGTTACTTTTTTTTTTTTAATCTCTGACACCTCAACGAACCCATGATGCACTAGGCGACATATCTTCCTTTCTTTTTTCTTTTTTTTTTTTACTTTTTCTTAATATTATCTTTATTTCTAATTTCATTTTGTTTTTATCTATGTTTTCTCTCGATATTATTTCTAATATTTAGTTATTTTTCTATTTGTCATTTTTTCTTTTTTATCACTTTATTTAATCCAATTCTCTTCTATTTTCATTGATTTCTTTCTCGTTGTAACTGAGCTATATGTTTTAATCATCTCTATTCATTATATAACTAAGAAATTAACAAAATTTTTGGCCACGGAATTTGAACATCTTTTGACTTTTTTTTCATACATATTTTTGAAAAATGTCTCTTCGTTGCAACCTCATTTTCGAAACCTCCTCTCCATCAAAACAAACGACCACGGGTTTGCTAACTAACTTGAGGAGATGTTAACCTAACCGATAACAACCAGTTAAACTTTCGCGATCCTCTGTCTTCACCATCTGCGGCCTGCGGGAACGACGCCCTCCTCCCTCCTCTCCCCCTCCCTCACCAGCTGGTGAGCCAGCTGGGCGAGAGCACGACGAAGGAAAGTTGGGTCACAGATGGTCCAAAGGTGGTCCCTTTCTGACCCGGTATGTCTTTGGTGATGCAGGGCAGTCAGGTGGGGCAAGAGAAGTGTGGGGGCAAGAGAGGTGTGGGGGCAAGAGAGATGTGTTGGAGCAAGAGAGGTGTGGGGGCAAGAGAGGTGTGGGGGCAAGGGAGGTGTGGGGGCAAGCGAGGTGTGGGTGCAAAAGAGGTGTGGGAGAAAGAGGTGTTGGGGCAAGAGAGGTGTGGGGGCAAAAGAGGTGTGGGGGAAAGAGGTGTGGGGGCAAGGGAGGTGTGGGGGCAAGGGAGGTGTGGGGGCAAGGGAGGTGTTGGGCAAAAAGGTGTTGGGACAAGAGTGGTGTTGCGGTAAGAGAGGTGTTGGGGTAAGAGAGGTGTGGGGGCAAGAGATGTGTGGGGGCAAGAGAGGTGTGGGGGCAAAAGAGGTGTGGGGGCAAGAGAAGTGTGGGGGCAAGAGAGGTGTGAGGGCAAAAGAGGTGTGGGGGCAAGAGAGGTGTGAGGGCAAGAGAGGTGTGAGGGCAAGAGAGGTGTGGGGGCAAGAGAGGTGTGGGGGCAAGGGAGGTGTGGGGGCAAGGGAGGTGTGGGGGCAAGAGAGGTGTGGGGACAAGGGAGGTGTGGGGACAAGGGAGGTGTGGGGGCAAAAGAGGTGTGGGGGCAAGAGAGGTGTGGGGGCAAAAGAGGTGTGGGGGCAAGAGAAGTGTGGGGGCAAGAGAGGTGTGAGGGCAAAAGAGGTGTGGGGGCAAGAGAGGTGTGGGGGCAAGAGAGGTGTGGGGGCAAGAGAAGTGTGGGGGCAAGAGAGGTGTGGAGGCAAGAGAGGTGTTGAAGCAAGATAGGTGTGGGAGCAAGAGAGATGTGTTGGGGCAAGAGAGGTGTGGGGGCAAGAGAGGTGTGGGGGCAAGAGAGGTGTGGGGGCAAGAGAGATGTGGGGGCAAGGGAGGTGTGGGGGCAAGGGAGGTGTGGGGGCAAGAGAGATGTGGGGGCAAGGGAGATGTGGGGGCAAGGGAGATGTGGGGGCAAGAGAGGTGTGGGGGCAAGGGAGATGTGGGGGCAAGAGAGGTGTGGGGGCAAGAGAGGTGTGGGGGCAAGAGAGGTATGGGGCAAGAAGTGTGGGGGCAAGTGAAGTGTGGGGGAAGAGAGGTGTAGGGGCAAGAGAGGTGTGGGGGCAAGGGAAGTGTGGGGGCAAGAGATATTTTAGGGCAAGGGAGGTGTGGGGGCAAGGGAGGTGTGGGGGCAAGGGAGGTGTGGGGGCAAGGGAGGTGTGGGGGCAAGAGTGGTGTGGGGGCAAGGGAGGTGTCGGGGCAAGGGCGGTGTGGGGGCTAGGGAGGTGGGGGGGCGAGAAAGGTATGGGGGGCGAGAGAGGTATGGGGGCGAGAGAGGTATGGGGGCGAGAAAGGTATGGGGGGCGAGAGAGGTATGGGGCAATAGAGGTGTGGGGGTCAAGAGTGGTGTGGGGGCAAGAGAGATATGGGGGCAAGAGATGTGTGGGGGCAAGAGAGGTGTGGTGGTAAGGGAGGTGTGGGGGCAAGAGAGGTGTGGGGCAAGAGAGGTGTGGGGCAAGAGAGGTGTGGGGCAAGAGAGGTGTGGGGCAAGAGAGGTGTGGGGGCAAGAGAGGTGTGGGGGCAAGAGAGGTGTGGGGGCAAGAGAGGTGTGGGGGCAAGAGAGGTGTTGGGGCAAGAGAGGTGTGGGGGCAAGAGAGGTGTGGGGGCAAGGGAGGTGTGGGGGCAAGGGAGGTGTGGGGGTAAGAGACATGTGGGGGCAAGAGACATGTGGGGGCAAGAGAGGTGTGGGGACAAGGGAGGTGTGGGGACAAGGGAGGTGTGGGGACAAGGGAGGTGTGGGGGCAAGAGAGGTGTGGGGGCAAGAGAGGTGTGGGGGCAAGAGAGGTGTGGGGGCAAGAGAAGTGTGGGGGCAAGAGAAGTGTGGGGGCAAGAGAAGTGTGGGGGCAAGAGAAGTGTGGGGGCAAGAGAAGTGTGGGGGCAAGAGAGGTGTGGAGGCAAGAGAGGTGTTGGAGCAAGAGAGGTGTGGGGGCAAGAGAGGTGTGGGGGCAAGATAGGTGTGGGGGGCAAGAGAGGTGTGGGGGAAAGGGAGGTGTGGGGGGCAAGAGAGATATGGGGGCAAGGGAAGTGTGGGGGCAAGAGAGATGTGGGGGCAAGAAAGATGTGGGGGCAAGGGATATGTGGGGCAAGAGAGATGTGGGGGCAAGAGAGGTGTGGGGGCAAGGGAGGTGTGGGGGCAAGAGAGGTGTGGGGGCAAGAGAGGTGTGGGGCCAACAGATGTGAGGGGGCAAGAAGTGTGGGGCCACCTGAAGTGTGGGGGAAGAGGTGTAGGGGCAAGAGAGGTGTGGGGCAAGGGAAGTGTGGGGGCAAGAGATATTTTAGGGCAAGGGAGGTGTGGGGGCAAGAGAGGTGTGGGGGTAAGGGAGGTGTGGGGGGCAAGGGAGGTGTGGGGGCAAGGGAGGTGTGGGGGCAAGGGAGGTGTGGGGGCAAGGGAGGTGTGGGGGCAAGAGTGGTGTGGGGGCAAGGGAGGTGTGGGGGCGAGAAAGGTATGGGGGCGAGAGAGGTATGGGGGCGAGAGAGGTATGGGGGCAATAGAGGTATGGGGGCAATAGAGGTGTGGGGGTCAAGAGTGGTGTGGGGGCAAGAGAGATATGGGGGCAAGAGATATATGGGGGCAAGAGAGATATGGGGGCAAGAGAGGTGTGGTGGTAAGGGAGGTGTGGGGCAAGAGAGGTGTGGGGCAAGAGAGGTGTGGGGCAAGAGAGGTGTGGGGGCAAGAGAGGTGTGGGGGCAAGAGAGGTGTGGGGGCAAGAGAGGTGTG
>NC_134815.1:26953782-26958782 GCF_046742065.1 Oratosquilla oratoria
TGAGGATCGTGACTCATAGGAGGTCACGTGGATGTGGAGGAAGAGAGATAGGAGGTGGATGGAGAACAAGGAGATTCAGGGTGGAGGTGCAGGACAAAGAAGGAAAAAACAAAAGAAGAGCAAAAAGACTAGGATGAGGAGAAGGAAGAGAGGAAGGAGGAGGATGTAGGGAAAGGAAGAATAAGGTGAAGGTGGAGAAACAGAGGGAAAGGAGGAAAAGGGAAAAGAGATGGAGGAACAAGAGGAACAGGATGAAGATGAGGTGGAAGAGGGGGAAATGGAAAAGGAAGAGTAACAGGAAGAGAAGAAGAAGGATGAACCGAAGGAGAGGGAGTAGGAGGAAGGGGAAAAGGAAGAGTAACAGGAAGAGAAGAAGAAGGATGAACCGAAGGAGAGGGAGTAGGAGGAAGGGGAAAAGGAGGAGTATGAGGACTGAAATGAAGGAGGTAAAAAGAGGAGGAAGAGAGGAAGACAAAATGTAGAGGAGAGGAAGTGGAAAAAGGAGAAAGAGAAGGATGATAAGGAGGAAAAAGGAGAGGAGGAGGAAGAGTATGACAAAGACGATATAAAAAAGGGAGAAGAGTACAAAGAGGAGGAAGAGGAAAATGAAGAGGAAGAGGATGAGGATGAGGGTGAGAAGGAGGATAAAGATGAGAAAGGAGAGGAAGAGGAGGAAGAGTATAATAAAGGCGAGAAAGAAGAGGGAGAGGAGGAGTACAAAGAAGAGGAAGAGGAAAAGAGAAAGGAGGAGGAGTAGGAGGAGGAGAAGGAGGAGGATAAAAATGAGAAAAAAGAAGAGGAGGAAGAGCATGATAAAGACGAGAAAGAAGAGGGAGAGGAGTAAAAAGAGGAGGAATAGGAAAAGGAAGAGGAGGAGGAATAGGAGGAGGAATAGGAGGAGGAGGAGGAAGAGGAGGAGGAGTAGGATAAAGATGAGAAAGAAGAAGAGGAGGAGGAATAGCATGTTAAAGAGTGAGAAAGAAGAAAGAAGTAAAAAGGAGGAGGAAGAGAAAAAGGAGGAGGAGGAGGAGGAGGAGGAGGAGGAGGAGGAACGAGAACATGATTAGAAATGGAAGGGAGGAGTGGGATCTGCAAGTGCAAGTAATGTCCATTTGACAAGAGCGCGTGAAGAGGATGGAATGCGTGAGTGGGGAAGTAGGAGTCAAAATATTTCGTGAGAAAAGGAACACCTTGGCTAATCACCATCAACAAAACCGTCGTCGTCATCATCATCAACTCGATGCTCGTCATCGTCAAAGTAATTAGTTATCGTTAGCGTAATCATCGTTATTGTCATCGTAGTTGTCGCTACCACCAGCTTAATATCGTTATTGCTGTCAGCGTTATGCCATCATCAGGGCAATCATCATCATCATCTTCATCACCATCTTTATCACCATCTTCATCACCATCACCATCATCATCATCGTGCACCTCTTCGCTCTCCTATGTCTTACGTCTCTTCTCTTCCTCCTCCTCTTTCTCGTGCTGCATCCCACCTCCTCCTCCTCCTCCTCTTCCTCCTCCTCCTCTTCCTCCTCCTCCTCCTCCCTTTTACTTCCTTCCCTCTACCTCCTCCTCCTCCTTTTTCTTTCCTCTTCCTCTTGCTTCCCTCCACCTTTTCCTCTTGTTTCCCTCCTTTTCCTTCTCCTCTTCATTCTCCTTCCCCTCCTCTTCTTCTTCCTTCTCTTTTGTTCCTATTGCCTTTCCTTCTACCTTCCTCCTACCTCCCTCCTCCTCCTCCTCCTCCTTTTCAATCTGCTTCCCCTCCTCCTCCTCTTTCTCTTGCTTCCCTTGTGTTCCTATTCCTATCCCTTCTACTTCCCTCCTACTCCTCTTCCTCCTACCTCCCTCCTTCCTCTTCCTCCTCCTCTTCCTCCTTTCTCTTCCTCCTCCTCCTCTTGCCCGTCCCCGCACCTTTCGTCGGGTTTCTCTTCTGATCACTTAAGTCCTTCACGTCTTGGTTCCTCCTTTTGATATCAATACCATAGACTTTCCTCGTCCGTGCTCAAATCCTTCCTCTTCAAGCAAATCCCTCTTCCTCCTTCATTTGCTCTTCCCACGACCATCCCTCCTTCCTCCTCCTTTACTTCCTTAATGTTATCCTCGTCGTCCTCTTATTTTTCTTCTCTAAAATAATCTTCCTTTCCTTCTTTTTCCTTCATTTGCTCTTTCTACGACCATCTCTCCTTCCTCCTTTACTTCCTTAATGTTATCCTCTTCCTTGTCTTATCATTCTTCTCTAAAAACTCTTTCTCCTTTTCTCCTTCATTTGCTCTTTCCACGACCATCTCCCCTTCCTCCTTTACTTCCTTAATGTTATCCTCTTCCTTCTCTTATTTTTATTCTCCAAAATACTCTTTTTTCCTCCTTTCCTCCTTTATTTGTTCTTCCCACGACCAGCCACCATCCTCCTTCCTCCTTTACTTCCTTACTGTTATCCTCTTCTTTGTCTTATTCTTCTTCTCTAAAAACTCTTCCTTCCTCCTTTATTTGCTCTTTCCACGACCATCTCTTCTTCCTCCTTCCTCCTTTACTTCCTTAATGTTATCCTCTTCCTTGTCTTATTTTTCTTCTCTAAAATAATCTTCCTTCCTCCTTTCCTCCTTCATTTGCTCTTTCCACGACCATCTCCCCTTCCTCCTTCCTCCTTTACTTCCTTAATGTTATCCTCTTCCTTCTCTTATTTTTCTTCTCTAAAATACTCTTCCTTCCTCCTTCATTTGCTCTTTCCACGACCATTTCTCCTTCCTCCTTCCTCCTTTACTTCCTTAATGATATCCTCTTCCTTGTCTGATTTTTCTTCTCACTATATTCTTCCTTCCTCCTCTCCTCCTTCCTCCTCTCATCCTCCCTCTTCTCCTCCTTCCTCCTCTCCTCCTTCCTCCTCTCATCCTCCCTCTTCTCCTCCTTCCTCCTCTCCTCCTTCCTCCTTCCTCCTCTCCTCCTTCCTTTTCTTTGTCATTCTCTTTCTTTTCCATTTCTCTTTCCCTTTTCCCCTTTCCTTTCTCCTTCCCTCTTTCTCCTAATTCCTCTTTTTCTTTGTGTTTCTCTTTCTTTCTTTACATCTTTCTCTCTCTTCCTCTTCTTACTTTCTTCAACTCTACCATAATCATCAGGTCACACGTCTCTATACCTCCTCCCACACCCTCACATCCCCTCCAACCTCCTCTTCCTCCTCCTCCTCTTTCTCCTCCTCCTCCTTCTCCTCCTCCTCCTCCACCTCCTCCTCCACCTCCTCCTCCTCCTTCTCCTCCCCCTCCTCCTTCTCCTCCGTCTCCTCCCTTCACTACCTCTGCAAACTCTCCTTCCCTTCCTCCCCTCTCCTCCTCCTTCTCCTCCTTCTCCTCCTCCTCTTCCTTCTCCTCCACCTTCTCCTTCCTTCACTACCTCTGCAAACTCTCCTTTCCTTTCTCCTTCCCATCCTCCTTCCTTCCTCACTACCAACGCAGCCTCACTCCTACTCTCATTCTCTCCTCCGTCTCTCAAATCTCATTCCCTCTTCACAACCACCCAAGCTCTCTCTTCATCTCTTCCTCACTGTTCCTCCGTCTTTCTTCCCCCACCCCCCACTACTACACACAACCCCCTTCCCAGCCCTCCCCCACTGTTCCGACACCCTCACTCCTCCTCCTCCTCCTCCTCCTCCTCCTCCTCCTCCTCCTCCTCCTCCTCCTCCTCCTCCTCCTCCTCCTCCTCCTCCTCCTCCTCCTCCCACTCACTCCCTAGTGGCCCTCCCTTCATCCCGCAAGGATATGGCTGCCATCATAGTATGGACGCAACTCATCAATCTCTACTCGTGGTCTAATTGATTGTGCCCCGGCATAGCAGTGGTCGTTAGACGCGGGTGATTAAGGGGCGGGAGGGTGGGGTGTCTTGGAAGGGGAGTGTGGAGATGGGTGGATGTGGGTGGATGTGTGGGATGGAAGAGAATGGAGGTGGGAGAAAGTGGAAAGGAAGGAGCTTAGGGAGGGGAGGGAGTGGGTGGGAGGGAGGAGAGGACTGGATTTGTGGGATGGAAGAGAATGGAGGTTGGAGAAAGTGGGAAGGAAGGAGCTTAGGGAGTGGGTGGGAGTGGGTGGGAGTGGGTGGGAGTACGGAGAGGACTGGATATGTGGGATTGGTGAAAAGGGAGGTGGGAGAGAGAGAAAAGGAGGGAGGGGAAGGAGAGGAAGAGAGGGAGGGGAAGGAGAGGAAGAGAGGGAGGGGAAGGAGAGGAAGAGAGGGATGGGAGAGGAGGAGGGAAGGGAGAGTGAGGGGATAGAGGAGAGGGTAAATGGGGACTGGAGGGATGGAAGGGGTGGGAGAGGAAGGAAGAGGGGAGAGAGCAGAAAGGGAGGAGGGGTGGGAGAGGAGGGAAGAGAGGGTGGGAAGGGTGGGGGGAGTGAAAGGGAGAGTGGTAAAGAGGGAGGGTGGGAAGGGGTGGGAAGAGCCAGAGGGGAGAGGAAGAAGTGGGTATGAGGGAGGAGAAGGAAGAGAGGGTGAGAGTGGTAGGAAGAGGAGGAGAGAATGGAAGATGTGGAGGGGAGGGAAGAGAAGGTGGGAAGGGTGGGTTTTGTTTGAATAGTGAGGTGGAAGGAGAGAGTGGGTAAGATGGAGGGGATGGAGGTGAGGTGAGGGAGGAGAGGTGAGAGAGGAAAGGAGAAAGATGACAGGGGAGGGAGGAGAGGATAGGGGAGGGAGGAGAGGATAGGGGAGGGAGGAGAGGATAGGGGAGGGAGGAGAGGATAAGGGAGGGAGGAGAGGGGAGGGAGGAGAGGGGAAGGAGGAGAAGAGAGAGAGGAGAGGAAAAGAAGGAGAGGGGAGAGAGATGAGGAGAAGGAGGAGAGAGGAAGGAGGAGAGGGGAGAGAGGAGCAGATAAGTAGGAGAGGAGAAGGATGAGAGGAGAAAGAAGAGAGGGGAGGGAGGAGAGAGGAGGAAGGAGAGGAGAGGGAAGGGAATGGGAATTACCAGTCAGACACTAGTTCCGTGACGAAGGCTTGATGGAAAGGTGGGTGAT
>NC_134815.1:26968782-26971282 GCF_046742065.1 Oratosquilla oratoria
ATGCATCCACAGTTGTAATATAAATAGGGAGGAGGAGGGATGGCGGGAAGGGAGGGTGGAAGGAGGAAAGGGAGGAGGGAAGGGAGGAGGGAAGGAAATAGGAAAGGAAGGAGGGAAGGGAGTAGGAAAGGAGATAGGGAGGGAGGGAAGGAAGGAGGAAGGGAAGGAAGGAAATAAAGAAGAGAGGAGGGAATGAAAGACAGAAAGAAAGAGGAAGGGAACGAGAGAAGGAGGGAGGGAAGGAGTGAATGAAGGGAAGTAGGTAGAAACAAATTTGCCAACCGTGTAGTTAATGAATGGAATAAACTTCCTGCACAGGTAGTGCAATGTAGTTCAGTTCGAAGCTTTAAGAATCATTTAGATAAGTACTTAATCAAGATGCTGTAATGATTATAATGTATTTTACATTATTTGTTTTTGTTTTGTTATCATTTGTCTGTTTGATTTTAATAAATTATTAGTTATATGTCAATCTATTATTATTTACTATTTACCTGTTTGTTTATTACTTAACTATACCTATGCATTTATTTATGTATCTTATTTATTATTTATATTATTATAGTTTTTTATTTGTTATTTCATTATTATTATGATTCTTTTTCTCGCATTCGACCTAAATATGGACCAAAAGGTCTCCTGTCGGCATGCTCCGCCTTTGTGATCCTTTGTGAAGAGGGAGAGAAGGAAAGAAGGCGGGAGGAAAGGAAAGAGGGAAGGAAAGAGAGAAGGGAATAGAGAAGGAAGGAGAGAAGGAAGTAAAGAAGGAAGGAAGGAAAGGAAGGAAAGGAGGGAAGGAGCGAAGGAAGGAAGGAAGGAGGGGAGGAAGGAAGGAGGGAAGGAAGGAAGGAAGGAGGGAGGGAGGGAGGAAGGAAAGGAGTGAAGGAGCGAGCGAAGGAAGAAGAGAAGGAGGGAAGGAGAGAAGGAGGGAAGGAGGGAAGAAAGGAAGGAGTGAAGGGGGCATTGCTGTACCAGATCCTCGATGTTCCGTCCAGTTTGTTGGTCACATGTTGGCGACTTAGGTGGGGTTGCTCGCACCGGCCACACACGTGCAGTTTAAACTGACAGTTACAACTGTTCAGTTATAAATGTCAGTTAAAACTGCACGTGTGTTGGTATCTCAGTGATACTGAGATACCCACACACATGCAGTTTCAACTGACAGTTACAACTGTTCAGTTATAAATGTCAGTTAAAACTGCACGTGTGTGGGTATTTCAGTGATACTGAGATACCCACACACGTGCAGTTTCAACTGACAGTTATAACTGAACAGTTGTAACTGACAGTTTAAACTGCACGTGTGTGGCCGGCCTTAGGAGAAACACGCAAAGTGGAATGCAGCCGTTTTTAAACGTCGAATCAGTAGCAGGAATCACACTAAATACCCTTGGCGCCGTCTCGTTTGTCACAAACATGTTGGCGACACGTTTGGATGCGTGTCATGAACCACTAAGATATAGCATACCATTCGCTCACCGTTCGTGGCACTTCGTGTGATGCTCTTAGCAGAGAAGGATTTACAATCTTGGCTAGTTCATACAGAACTAGCTCAACTGAATTCACACATACGTGCCAAACTAGCAATAATGATGATGATATGATTTAACGTCACAAACTCACCCCTATCAGGAGGCTAGGACGGTACCCCTTTGACTTTGTAGCGTGGAATTTAATAAACCATACACTGGGTTCAACTTCGCCGGTGGCAGAGTTCAAACCACCATCCCCTCGATCTTCTCCGCAAGTAACGACGCCCTAACCCGCTCGGCCATCGGGATTCTATTAGCAATAATAGACGGATGATAATTATCAGGAAAACACGAAGAAATAGAGAAAGGGAAACTTAAAAAAACTTATACAACTTTCAGAAACTTACACTTATAGAAATTGCATGACGAAACACAGAGAAAACGAGGGAGGGGAAAAAATCGTACAGAAAACTGTGGTTGAACTGATAGATTTACCAAATGCATTTCACGTGTTTTTGGGGGTAAATTTCAAAATGCAGTAAAAAAATAAATCCTCTCGTGGACAAAAAAAAAAAAAAAAAAAAAAAAAAAGCCACAGAAAAAAAAGACTAGAAATAGAATCCTCAAAATGCAGATAAAAATTCCGCAAAAATAGTCACAAAACACTGCATGACACAAATGTCAAGACCAGATCAAATGACGAACTAAAATCATGCAAGGGCACACGCACGTACACACACACACACACACACACACACACACACACACACACACACACACACATACACACAGATTCATGCATTATACACACATATAGACACACACAAAAAACACCAATACAGACACATGCTCATACACACACACACACACAGATTCATGCGTATATAAATACATATAGACACATACACAAAAACACCAATACACACATACACATACACACACACACACACACACAACACACACGTGCAGACACACGTGCAGACACACACACACACACGCACACACTCACAGAGCCACACACACACACA
>NC_134815.1:26978782-26981282 GCF_046742065.1 Oratosquilla oratoria
ATGTTACCTTTACATATTTTGTTTTGGTTAAGGATAAAAAAAATTATTCGGGAAAGGAGAAGGGCGGCATGATGTTGCGTACATACCTGATCCCAAGGGGAATCGATCCCGGGCTTGCATACCAACGAGTCGAGATCGAGGCCTAACGTGCCCCAGTGGTACACAAAAATGTGCTACCACTAAAAATAAATAAATATTTGAATAAATGAATAAATAGAAAATAAAAAGAGACAGCGTTTGGCTACAATTTGTGTCAACACCTTCTCCCTATGTACATAGATAGCCAATGACGGTGACGGGTATTAGTGACCAAAAGCAAACAAGAAGGAGGTTCAAGTATACAAAAGATGAACTATGTAGGGATGTGTCCTCATGACTATGGATAAGGATCTCATGGAAGTTGCAGCCTATGATGCTACCGTCCCCGAACACGTTTCCTTTATCTCTCTCTCTCTCTCTCTCTCTCTCTCTCTCTCTCTCTCTCTCTCTCTCTTTTAAGGGTATCAAGGAAGTGGTAGCTCATGATGCTATCTTCCAGGAGCACTTTCATCATATTCTTCTTCTTTTCTCTCTCTCTCTCTCTCTCTCTCTCACACACACACACACACACACACACACACACACACACACACACACACACACACACACACACACACACACACACACACACACACACACACACACGCACGCGCGCGCGCACACGCACGCGCACACACGATTTTTTAAGACTAAATTGAGGGATCTTTACTGACATCCATAGTCGTCGAAAAGCCGCGAAGACGACGAAACAAGAAGCTATTTAACTTGACGGCAATTTGCGAGAATTTTATTTTCCACTTGAGTATCTCGCTAAGATAAATGCTTCCCGAAAGTTCTAAGAATAGACAAGAAAAAATGACAAGTTAGTACGGGTATAAGGAGGGAAGGGGAAGAGGAGGAAATGAGAAGAGGAGGGAAGAGTAAGAGAAAGGAAGGGAAAGAAGAAGAGGGAAGGGGAGGGAAAGGTAAGAGGAGGGAAAGACAAGAGGAAGGAAGTGGAAGATGAAGGAAAGGCAAGAAGAGGGAAGGGGAAGAGGAGGAAAGGGGAAAAGGAGGAAAGAGGAAGAGGAGGGAAGGGGAAGAGGAGGAAAGGGGAAGAGGAGGAAAGGGGAAGAGGAGGGAAGGGGAAGAGGAGGGAAGGAGAAGGAGGAGGAAGGAGGGAAGGGGAAGGAGGACGGAAGGGGAAGGAGGAGGAAAAGGGAAGAAGAAGGATGGAGAAGAGTTAGGATGGTAAGAGAAAGAAGAAGCTGTGAGGAAAGGAAAAGGGAGAAAGGAAGGAGGAGAGAGGGGGAAGGAGGTGGGAAGGAGAAAGAGGAGGGAAGGAGAAGGAGGAGGAAAAGAGAAGAAGACGGAAGGACAAGAGTTAGGACGGTAAGGGAAAGAAGTAGCCGTGAGGAAAGGAAGAGGAAACGGAGGAAAGGAAAGGGAGGAGGAAAGAGGAAGAGGCGGGAAGGGGAAGAGGTGGAAAGGGAAAGGAGAGAGAAGGGGAAGAGGAAAGAAGGGGAAGAATGAGGATGGTAGGGGAAAGAAGAGGGAGCAAATTGAGGAAAGAGGAAGGGAAGAGGAAGGGAAGAGGAAACGAGAGATCCTGAGGTTAGAAAGATGAGAGGTGTGGTAGGTGACGGGGAACAGTAAATTAGAGAAAAGGAAGGAGAAGGAGTGAAAGGAGGTGGATGAGAGGATAGGGGCGAGGGGCGAGGGGCGAGGGGCCAGGGGCGAGGGGCGAGGTGGAGGGGCGGGGGGGATGGAGGGGCAACACCCTGGAAAAGAGATTATTGTGGCAGACTGGTTCACCCTGGAAAAGAGATTATTGTGGCAGACTGGTTCACCCTCTCACCCTAGACACACAAATTGAACTCCCGTCACCAAGTCTCTCCTGAGGCAGGAAGAACTCCCTACGGCAGAAAGAACCGATGAGCCACCAAACCCTCACTTTCGACGCGGGATGAAATATGCACAAGCTGTTTCGCTCAGGCCCGAACACAAGCTCCTGTGGGACTCCGCGCGTGAAGAGAAAGAGAGAGTCTGGAAGGCCGCGTCACAGGAAATAGACCGCGGAAAACGGAATTACGCCGAAAGAACAACGCTACAAGCCTGAGTTCAAGGCGCTACGAAGTGTTTAGGTGATTTTTTTTTCCTTTTTTAATTACGCAAGAGTTCGTGTCACTATGGAATGACTCAGTGATCAATTTTTTTTTTTTTTTTTAACGGGATTAGACCGCGGAAAACGGAATTACGCCTAAAGAACAACACTAAAAGCCAGAGTTCGAGGCGCTACGAAGTGTTTAGGTGATTTTTTTTTCTTAATTACGCAGGAGTTCGAGTCACTATGTTCGAGTCACTCAGTGATTATTATTTTTTTTTTATATATATATAGAATTAGACCGCGGAAAACGGAATTACGCCGAAAGAACAACACTACAAGCCAGAGTTCGTGGCGCTACGAAGTGTTTAGGTGATT
>NC_134815.1:26986282-26998782 GCF_046742065.1 Oratosquilla oratoria
CACGCATACATACATATACACACAAAAACGTACACACACACACACACACACACACACACACACACACACACACACACACACACACACACACACACACACACACACACACACACACACACACACACACACACACACACACCTCGTGGTGCAGTAGTTAGAGTTCCCGGCTGCCACTACGGCGGTCCGGGTTTGAATCCCACCCAGGGCTGAAATAATTTCAGTATCGTTGCGCTGTGGGTTGCTACTCCAACTCTCGTGGGAGGGGAGTTATGTGTGTGTGTGTGTGTGCGTGTAAGGTCACAGCATTACCCATAGATCGGTCATATATGAGCTCTGAACTCTCTTCCGGGAGGGAAATAGCTGACGATCATGAGTCCAACACGTGATCCAAGACCATGGTGACTAACACACACAGACACACAGACACACAGACACACACACACACACACACACACACACACACACACACACACACACACACACACACACGTAATTACACAGAGTTCACGCGACGGACGTGTCAAAGTTGTCAAAGGGACGGGAAGCTATCCACGTGATACTTCAGAGCCTTCTGGTAGAACTTGTACTCCAACTCCCCCGGCAGCGCCTAGCTAAAATGGACACAGACAATGGTACGCGGAGGGCGAGCCCAACACGAGCTGTTGGAAGGGTTGGAAGGGTTGGAAGATGTCGGAAGTGGTGGTAGAGGGGCGTGGATCCAGAGGGAAATAGTTGTCTGAGATGGGAGTGGTGGAAAGGGGGGAAGGATGTTGGGAGAGGAAGGTGGTATGTAACCGGACGTAGCTGGTGGAATATGTTGGTAGGAAAAGGGATGTGGTTGGAAGGTTGGATGTTGGTAGTAGTGGTCAGGGGACAGGGAAAGAGGGAAAGATCGATCACATACGTGAGAAATGTTGGAAGAGGAGATGTGAGATTATAAGAGGTTGGCAAAGAGAAGGACTGTAGTTGGAAGGATTGGAATTCTACAAGAGCCTAATGTTGTCATGAAAATAATGAAAAATTACGATAATAATCGTTGCCTGGAAAATCACTAACTGGAAACGTGCAGACGAACAGGCCAGTTCTCCATTGAGGGACTCAAACTCACCCACTGATCTCTCTAAGAAGAAGAATTGCCTATTGTCTACGTTTTATTAGTGTAGGACTTTTACATTACCAGGATATAGTAATAGGAAGAAAGCAGTCGCCGGTTGCCAACTCTGGTTTGCTTTAGGCACCGAGTGCCTGCCCTTCAGGGTTGCAATACATGATGGTAAGGGAGATGATTCTCTCTGACGTCCTTCTCACAGGACCATCACTTGAAGGAACCGCTCGTTGGTCCTCAGTAAAATAACCTTCTATTTCTATTTTCATTTCTATTTTTCAGTAAGGAAACTGTATTACAGATTGTTCTCTATATTGGAAATATTTAAACTTTAAAAGATCCCCTACTATTAAAAAAAAATACTCTTAAAAGAAAAGAGAAAAACGTTTTTGGTATATTTCTTGTCCTAAAATTTTCTAAAATCCTATGGAAAAAAATCTAAATTCTTCTTTCTAAAATTCGGAACTCTTCTTTTTCGAATATTGGAAAGTTCTGAGTTTGGGATTCCTAGCAGATATTTAACTGTATTAGTTTTCTTTTAACAAGAAATGGGAGGAGCTTTGGAGCCAAACTTGGGCCAACGAGCTCAAAGCTTCTGGAAAGAGAAAAAAGAATCTTAAAGGTCCTGGAGGAGGAGGAGGAGGAGGAGGAGGAAGAAGAGAAGAAGAGAAGAAAAAGAAGAAGAGGAAAAAGAAGAGGAGGAAGAAGAAGAGAAGAAGAAAAGGAAGAAGGAAAAGAAGAAAAAGAAGAAGAAAAATAAGGAAAATAAGAAAAATAAGAAAGAAAAAAAAATAGAAGAAGAAGAAAAAGAAAAAGAAGAAAAATAGAAGAAAAAAGAAGAAGAAGAAAGAAGAAGAAACATTTGAATGAAAGAGGCTGCAAGAGACCTTAAAGCCTACACTAGGCAGTTCCATGTCCATTACCACCTATCATCCACACCCATAAATTTGTCTAACCTTTCCTTAAAACAACCAATAGTTATAGCGCTCACTACTTGATTACTAAATCTACTTCATTCGTTGACCACTCTATTGGTATACCAATTCTTGCTTATTTCCATCTTAAATCTAAAATTGTCCAATTTAAATCCATTACTCTGAGTCCTGCCCTGTTGTCTTAATATGATAACCTTGTTTGCATCGCCCTTGTTGAAGCTCTTATCCACTTGAACACCTCTATTGCATCTCCCCGCATTCTACGTCTTTCCAGAGAGTGTAAATTAAGATGCTTAAGCCTGCCCTCGTTAGGTAAATTTTTGAGTTTATGTATCAATTTGGTTATCCTCCTCTGTACTGATTCTAGTGAACTAATATCCATTTTCAAGGGTGGAGACCAAAACTGCACTGCATTGTCAAGAATGGATTCAATTGACGTCTGCACTTTAATTCGTACCCGTCTTAGTAATGAAACTTAATTTTCTATTAACTCTCTTTCTGGCGCTAATGCACTGTTTCCTGGATTTAAGGTCAGATCTGACTAGAACTCCCAAGTCTCTCTCGCACCCAGTTTTCTATAAAAAAGGTTTTATCTAAGAAACTGAAGAAGAAACTGAAGAAGAAGAAGAAACTGAAGAAGAAGAAACTGAAGAAGAAGAAGAAACTGAAGAAGAAGAAGAAACTAAAGAAGAAGAAGAAACTGAAGAAGAAGAAGAAGAAGAAACTAAAGAAGAAGAAGAAACTAAAGAAGAAGAAGAAACTAAAGAAGAAGAAGAAACTAAAGAAGAAGAAGAAACTAAAGAAGAAGAAACTAAAGAAGAAGAAGAAACTAAAGAAGAAGAAGAAACTAAAGAAGAAGAAGAAACTAAAGAAGAAGAAGAAACTAAAGAAGAAGAAGAAACTAAAGAAGAAGAAGAAACTAAAGAAGAAGAAGAAACTAAAGAAGAAGAAGAAACTAAAGAAGAAGAAGAAACTAAAGAAGAAGAAACTGAAGAAGAAACTGAAGAAGAAGAAGAAACAGAAACAGAAGAAACA
Organism: Oratosquilla oratoria; assembly: GCF_046742065.1. Classification (NCBI taxonomy): domain Eukaryota; kingdom Metazoa; phylum Arthropoda; class Malacostraca; order Stomatopoda; family Squillidae; genus Oratosquilla; species Oratosquilla oratoria. The sequence goes on from NC_134815.1 coordinate 26,989,358, forward strand.
GAATAATAAGAAACAGAATAATAAGAAACAATAATAAGAAACAGAATAATAAGAAACAGAATAATGAGAAAAAGAATAAGAAGAAACAGAATAAGAAGAAACAGAAGAAGAAGAAGAAACAGAAGAAGAAGAAGAAGAAAAAGAAGAAGAAGAAGAAAAAGAAGAAGAAAAAGAAGAAGAAGAAAAAGAAGAAGAAAAAAGAAGAAAAAGAAGAAGAGGAAGAGGAAAAGGAAGAAGAGGAGGAAGAGGAAAAACAAGAAGAGGAAGAGGAAAAACAAGAAGAGGAAGAGGAAAAACAAGAAGAAATAAAAAAAGAAGAAGAAACAGAAAAAAAAGGAGAAGAAGAGAAACACCTGTTCCATGTTATAATTATCCTACTCTTTTTAACCACCCCTTCATTTCAACCCCCCATGAAACCCTTCCCCCAAGCTTTTAGATACTTCCACCCTTCACCTCCTCCCCTCCCACCCCATTTGGGGGAAACTCTTCTAAGATGACATTTGACCTTGTATTCCCGTTGGACGTGACCTGGGCGTGACAAAAGTCGAGGTCAGACAAGCTGAAGCGAACTGAATATCGCAATGAACGACCTAACATGACCCAAATCGTTGACCCGAGGGAGCTACACGACGCCGGCGGCCCAATCCGGGGCGTGGGAAATCCGCCCGCACTTATGCAAGACATACAAATGCAGCATGCACCTCTCACAGAAAATATTCCGACTCGGACCAGATGACTGGATGCATCCCAAGAGGAAAGCATCATGCTGCGGATATGCTGTGTGACGATTTCTTCTCTCCCTCCCTACCTCCCTCCCTCCCTCTCTCTACACCCAAGAGGAGCTTACCAACACCCAAACCACCTTTGCCCTAATTACTCGGATATCCAGGTAAATGGTAGTCACCAGCAGTCATTAGGGAAGAAGCTATAGTCTTCGTAATTACGTTACAAAGTCGAAATCCAATATTGGTGATGACGTAATATTTCGAATTGATTACGTCATATAATTTCTTGATAACTAATGACGTCATATTTTCAGTTTATGACGTCACATCTTTAAAACATTGATGACGTCATATATTATCATGAAGAAAGATAACATCATACTTTATTTCATATTTCGTTTTAAACAATTATACTACATCTTATTGTAATTATTTTTTGGTCCATGTTTGTAGTGTGTTCTGTGCGCATACGTGTAGGGGAAGGGGGAGGGGGAAAGGGAGAAGGGAGAAGGGTGAGAGGGAAGGGAAGGGGAAGGGGAGAAGATGAAGAGGGTGCGGAAGGAAAGAGGGAGGTGGAAGGGGAGGTGGAAGGGGAGGTGGAAGGGGAGGGGGAAGGGGAAGGCGAGGAGGAAGGAGGTAGGGAAGAGGAGGGAAAAAGGGAGAGGAGGAGAAAGGGGATGGAGGAAAGGGAAAGGAGAAGGGAGAAGGGGAAAAGGAATAGGGGAGGAGGGAAAAAGAGGTAGGAAGTGGGACGGCGAGGGAGGGGAAAGGGGAGGGGAAAGGGGAAGGGATAAGGAGGAGGAGGAACGGGTTAGTTTGAGGTGGGAGAAGGGGAAGGGGGGGAAGGGAGGGAGAGAGAGAGAGGGAGGGAGAGAGAGAGAGAGAGAGAGAGAGAGAGAGAGAGAGAGAGAGAGAGAGAGAGAGAGAGAGGGGAGAGAGGAGAGAGAGAGGAGAGAGAGAGAGAGAGAGAGAGAGAGAGAGAGAGAGAGAGAGAGAGGGGGGGGGAGGGAACGAGGTAAGGGAATTCTCAATCCTGGGTCATATCTCATGAAATGACACATTAAAACGAAATTGGCCGATGGCACATGGCACGCCCTTAACAGAGCACCAACTTTCACCTGCGCTTCGCAGTTATACAAAACAGTTAGTTTATTTCTTTAACCTTTGATAGTGAAGGAGAGAGACAGAAAGGGAGGGAAAGAGAGAGAGAGAGAGAGAGAGAGAGAGAGAGAGAGAGAGAGAGAGAGAGAGAGAGAGAGAGAGAGAGATAGAGAAGAGAGAGAGAGTGACAGAAATATATATAATATATATATATATATATAGAGAGAGAGAGAGAGAGAGATAGAGAAAGAGAGAGAGAGAGATACAGAGAGAGCAATAGAGACAAATATATTATATATATATATATAATATATATATATATAGTAGAGAGAGAGAGATACAGAGAGAGCAATAGAGAGACAAATATTATATATATATATATTTATATATATATATAGAGAGAGAGAGAGAGAGAGAGAGAGAGAGAGAGAGAGAGAGAGAGAGAGAGAGAGAGAGAGAGAGAGAGAGAGAGAGAGAGAGAGAGAGAGAGGCTGAGAAAGGGGGAAATAAGGTTTACCAACAACTGAATAAAATCGCCTGATGACAGAAGGAATTATATGATCATAGATGGGTCTGTGGCTACTGGGGGTAATTTGTAAGCCGAATAAAGCTGCCATTGCGCTCCACAGTGTCTGAGGAAGAATTCAATGAGATGTTTATCATCTATCTGTCCGGATTTTTTATTTTTTATTTTTTATTTTGTATCCGACCACTATCATTTCATAATATTAATCAGAATAAATTTTGTAAAGGGAGTCACCAGGATCAAGGGTTGAATTATTCTCTGTCAGGTGAATTGAACTTAAAATAAATAAATAAATAAATGAATAGATAATGATAATGAATAGAAAAAATGAAATAATAAATGAAAAAATAAATAATAATAAAATTATAATAATAATAATAATAATAATAATAATAATAATAATAATAATAATAATAATAATAATAATAATAATAGTAATAAAAAAAAATGAAAATATAAAATATTTAAATCAGAGTCTACAGGGCTTCAGTCATAAATCAGTACGACTTGACCCCTTCCGTACCGGGTGCCCCTCTTCATACCGGCTGTCGCCAAGCTATTCCATTCAATTCTGTGGCACCCCCTCGTTAGCAAAGGAGTTATGTCCAACCTCAATACCGGGTGTCACACCTCCTCACAACCCGGCTCCCGTCAAACAATTATTTTCAATTCCGTGGCACCCTTCACTCGGTGAGTGTTGATAATATGTTGCACAGGGGTGGGGAGGAAAGTAGTCTTGCAAATGAGTCAGGGGAGGGGGAAGGGGAGGTGGGGAGAAGTAGGTGTGGGTGGGTGGGGGGGAGGGAGTTAATGAAAGGGAACAACCAGCAACTTCACCGATTAACTAGACAAGAAATGAAAGAGGTTCAGCGTGTTAACAAATGGGGCCATTCTCCTCCCCTCACGTGTATTACACGACACATCAACCAAGGATCCTTTAGTTTATATACACACGACCCCTACGAAAGTAAATGAATAAAATAAAATAAAATGAATAACTGTAAATATATTAAAACAAAATAATATAAAATACAATAATAAGAATAAACATATAACTGAATAAATAAACAAATAAGCAAACAAAAACTTACATCAACCATCAGGAAACACTAAATCCTCAAGCTAATTACCTATGACCAAAGGCGTCCCCTTTGCCCTACGTACTACGAGAGCCGGGGCATAAGTTCGTTAACACATAATTACACTGGAAAGTCATTTTCTGACACTTTAGACCAACATTAGCATATTCAGACAAATGCGTGCGAGCTGTCATTGTCAAGCTTTGTTTGCTCAAAGACAAAGTGAAATTCATTTCTGTTTCACTGCCTCTGCGGCCTCTTCATATACACAGGAGGAACCTTTCCTCTTTAGTTGGTTGTACGGCTTTTAGTGTGTGTGTGTGTGTGTGTGTGTGTGTGTGTGTGTGTGTGTGTGTGTGTGTGTGTGTGTGTGTGTGTGTGTGTGTGTGTGTGTGTTTGTCTGTGTGTGTTTGTGTGTGTATATATATTACTACACACATTACTACATAGGCTATATATAGGTGTGAGTGTGCGTGCGTGTCTGTGTATACATGCGTATTATATATTCATATATATATATATATATATTATATATACATATATATATATATATATATATATATATATATATATATTAGAATTAAAACCCACTTTCGGAAAGGAATAGACGAAAGTAGAGTGTTCCGTATATTTAGATCATTATCTGTGATCCTCTTCAGCAGATGGAATACAGAGTTCAAAAGACATGTATACAAGGATGTGAAATAAATATGTAGGACCCAGGGGAGGATTCGAGTCACGTGGCCGACGTTACGCGGACATTGTTGGGTTTTGTCTCCTGTTAGTAGGGATGGCAACAGACTATTAACTGCTAAGGTGGTGATGCAGTCAGGTGACCATTGACCATTTGATATATTACAATTAGGAAGATATTTCATCAATAAAGATTCAATTATTTTCCTTCTGAAACTACATTTTGACTTGTAAATAATTTCAGCATCGTCCCAATCTTTATTGGCAATAAATACCGCGGAGCTCTCTTGTCCATATTTTGCTGAATTTTTATGTTCTTTTATCCTCGTTGTCAGGTCTCTTCCATTTTGCCCACAGTAAACTTCGTTACAATCTAGACATGACAATTTATAAACTCCTGTGTTAATGTCCTCTATTGGTCTATGTCATAGACCAATAGAGGACATTAACCCTTAGACTCTATGGTATACATTGACTACTTTGCTGAACAAGTTGTTGGGATAATTAAAGATAAAGTTAATATTATCTTTCAGTAATAATTGAGAAATTTCATTTATGGAGATGTTGAAGGGTAATTTTATGCATTTATTATCTCAATTATGCTTCTTAGTAGGATGAAAAGTAGATTTATAAAAGCTGATATTAGCCTTGCTAAGAGCTTTTGTAAAAACCAGTCCAGGTATCCTAGTTTTAATAATTGTTTTCAGACTGTTGTTATCTCAGAATCTAAACATTGTGGGCTACATAATCTAAGTACTCGTAAAAATAAGCCCTAAACAACACTACTTTAATTTGTCCAGATGTTAGCTGAAGAAATGCAAGTAACTCTCTGTATGAATGGGCTTTCTGTAAATTATGAATGACAAAAACTCCGGATTTCTGATTACTAAGATGTCTAAAAAAGGTAATTTATTATCTATTTCCCATTCTACTTTGAATTCCATATCAGCTAAACGAATAAGTTTATCAAGGAATTCTTTAAAAGAGCCCCATCCTTCATCCCAAATCGTAAAAACATCATCCACATATCTATACCAGAACATTTCGGGTGGTTTGATGTCTGGCAATGATACTGACTCAAAATATTCCATATATAGATTTGCTAGCACTGGAGAGAGAGATTTTATCCCACAGAACATCCAAATTTCTTCTTAAAGAAATTATCTTTGGATGAAAAAAACATTTGTGGTGACACATAGTCCTGTTAATTTTATCATTTTACTTACTGGTAGTGGAAGCTGGTTCTGGTATTCTTGTAATTTACTTTCCAAGAACTTTAGAACTTCTGTGTGTGTGTGTGTGTGTGTGTGTGTGTGTGTGTGTGTGTGTGTGTGTGTGTGTGTGTGTGTGTGTGTGTGTGTGTGTGTGTGTGTGTGTGTGTGTGTGTGTGTGTGTGTGTGTGCGTGCGTGCGTGTGTGTGTGTGTGTGTGCGTGTGTGTGTGTGCGCGCGCGCGCGCGCGCATACCCAGAAGTCCTTAGCTGTGAGAGAAACCATCACCTTTGCCCTGTGTACTCAGAACTCCAGGACAGACGGTGCTTAGTCCTGACCTGTGCATTCGAGCTCCAGTCCGCACAGTGATGAGCGAGAATGAAACCAACGCGCTACGGAGTCGTAGACGTTCTCTTGACTACACTCACCTCTTCGCCTCTCCTCCAATCCCTTAATTCCTCAAACTTCTTATCAGCTACTAAAACTCCAGGAGACGCGTGTATACACCGAAGACAAGAAAGAGGAACTGGAGGAGTAGGAGTAGGAGGAGGAAGAGCTGGAGGAGTAGAAGATGCCCCTGGAGTTGAAGGAGTTGGATGATTTTGAGGGACTAGAGAAAGAGAAGGAAGAGGAGAAGGACCCACAGAAGGAGCTCGAGAAGGTGCCGGAGGAGTTGCAAGAAGAATGGAGAAAGTACTAGAGAGGAGGAGGAGGAGGAGGAGGAGGATAGGAGGTGGATGAGGAAGAGGAGGAGGAGGTAGAGAAGTAGAAGCTGGAGGAAGACAGACTGGAGGGATTGAAGGAGGAGCAGGAACAGGAGGTGGAGGAGGAGCTGGAATAGAAGTTCGAGGATATGTAAGAGTTGGAGGAAGAGGAGGAGGAGGCGGAGGATTAGGAGGTGGAAGAAGAAACGCTGGATGAGTAGAAGAAGGAGCAGGAAGAGGAGGTGGAGAGGGAGGAGGAGGTAGAGGAGTAGATAGAAGAGAAGCTGAAGGAAAATAGACTGGAGGGGCAGAAGGATGAGCAGGAACGTGGCTCTCTTAAATTCTTTCCCCTCCTTTCCCAAATCCAAAAATAAAATAAAATAAAATAAAATAACACATCACAAACCAGTCAAAAGCCCAAGATGACTCCCGATTGGGTTTTCATTTTCAAGGAGAGCGCTGTGATTGGCAGGATTTGGTCACGTGACACGGACCAGTTACGTTGTTTGCTAAAGGTACAATGTATTACGTGTAGCCTCCGCAAGGTGTCTCCCTGGAGCGAAGATCGCAGAAAACGAGCGAAGAAATGAGGTAATGACAGACGTATTGCGAAAGTCGAGACTATTTCCTTTACACAACAAGTAGGACATTCCGCTATTTTCGTCGTTTTCTTTTTTCTTCGTCTTCTTCTACATCTTTCTTCTTCTTTCTTCTTTTTCTTCTTCCTTTCTCTTCTCCTTTCTTCTTATTCTGGTTCCTTCTTCTTCTTCCATATTTTCTCTCATTTTTTCTTCTTCCCTCTTTTTTCTTCTTCTTCTTCTTCTTCTTCTTCCTCTTCTTCTTCTTCTTCATTTTCTTCATCTCCATCTTCTTTTATCCCCCCTTCTCCTTTTCCTTCCTTATTTTTTTCTTATTTTTTTATTTTTTTCTTATTTTTTTATTTTCTTCCTTTTTCTTTCTCTTCTTTTATTTTTTCTTCCTGAGTGTTGAATATTTCTTCGAATCATTTCTTGATAACGAAAGCCGTATAAAAACTAAAGTAAGCTAAACTAATAAATAATAAGAAAAAAATAAACGTCAAAGGTAAGTGTATTGGATATTGTTTACGTTTAACTTTGCCCGGGGTCAGCCAAAATGAAATATGCAGGGGGAGAGAGAGGGAGAGAGAGGGAGAGAAGGGAGGGAGAGAGAGGGAGGGAGAGAGAGGGAGGGAGAGAGAGGGAGGGAGAGAGAGGGAGGGAGAGAGAGGGAGGGAGAGAGAGGGAGGGAGAGAGAGGGAGGGAGAGAGAGAGGAGAAAGAATTGATACAGAAGAGAAAAGAAACAGAATGGAAAGAAGAGAGAAGAGAAAGGACAGAGGAAATATAGAGGAAAAGATGGATAGAGAGCAAGCGAGAGAGAGAGGAGAGGATAAGAGAAACAGAGGGAGAAAGAGAGAAGAAGAGAATGAGGAGGAGGCAAAGACAGGTACAGAAAGAATGCAAGAATAAGAGAAAAAGAGAGAAAGAGAGAAAGAAAGAGAAGATAGAGAACGAGTAAGAGGCAAAGACAGATACAGAAAGAATGAAAGAACGAGAGAGAGAGAAGGAAAAGAGAGAGGGAGGTGGAGGTGGAGGAGGAGGTGGAGGTGGAGTTAGAGGAGGGGGGGTTGGTGTTGGCAGGAAATCGGGGACGAAGCCTGCCGTTCATTATCAATGCTCGTTCCCTGTTAGTCTTCGCTCACTTGCCGTTCAGAGAACGGCGAACCCAAAACGGATCGACCAACACCAAACGCGTTCTGCGGATTAAAAAAAGAAAGAAAGAAAAAAAAGCTTTTGCAAACACAACGGCCGCCGCACATTTCTGCCAGTTTTCATTAGCCTCCCTCTGAAACACTATGCGTTCCTCTCTCTCTCTCTCTCTCTCTCTCTCTCTCTCTCTCTCTCTCTCTCTCTCTCTCTCTCTCTCTCTCTCTCTCTCTCTCTCTTCCTCTCTCTTCCAGTGTGTTCGCGCGCTTGTGTGTGTGTGTGCGTGCGTGTGTGTGTGTGTGTGTGTGTGTGTGTGTGTGTGTGTGTGTGTGTGTGTGTGTGTGTGTGTGTGTGTGTGTGTGTGTGTGTGTGTGTGTGTGTGTGTGTGTGTGTGCGTGCGTGCGTGGGTGTGTGTGGGTGTGCATGTGTGTGTGCGCGCGCGTATGTGTGTGTGTGTATATGTGTAAGTCAATCTATCTCTCCCTTCTTATATACGAGTAACTCTCTCTCCCTCTTGCTGTCCTCATGTGTGTGTGGGTGCGTGCGTGGTGTGCGTGCGTGCGTGCGTGTGTGTGTGTGTGTGTGTGTGTGTGTAAATCTCTCCCTTCCACTATAACTCTCTCTTTCTATCTCTCTTTTCCCTTGCCATTTTTCCATCACCAGTTCTCTCTATCGTCCCCTCTCTCTCGCCATATCTCACCTCTCTCTCTCTCCCCCACTACTCACTCCAATTGTCTCTCACTGATTCTTTGTATACCGTTTCTCTCACTATTTTGTTTTCTTTCTCACGTTCGTTCTTCATCACGAACTCGTTCTCACATATTCTAACTCACGAATTCTTTCTCACGAGGTCTCTCTCACAAGTAAATTTTCCTGATTTCTCTCTCACTAGGTCTTTCTCACGAACTGTTTCTCATATATTCTCTGTCTAGTTGTTTTACACAAGTTCTTTCTCACGAGATGTCTCTCGCTCGTTCTTTCTCACTATTTTGTTTTTCACGATTCGATTTCTCTCTCACGAGTTTGTTTACACGAACTCCTCTTTCTCGCTAGGTCTTTCTCACGAATTTTATCACGGTTTCTCTCTCGCTAATTATTTCTCACGGTTTTTCTCACGATTTCTCTCTCACTAGCTCTTGTGGACGAATTCTTTCTCCCTAGTTTTTTCTAACACCTTTCCCACGATTTCTCTTACTAGCTTTAACTCACGAGTTTTTTAATCACGATTTTTTTTGTGATGTCTTTCTCACCAGTTTTCACATTGGTTCTGTCTCACGAAATTTCTCTCACAATTTCTTACAAGTTCTCTCTGCCTATTTCACTGACGTGTACTTTTCTCTTTCTTACTCTCCCGCCTCTCTTTCCTCTCACGCCTTTACTCTTTTTGTTTCTAACTCCAACCGTTCTCTCTCTTTTTAACTTTTCTTCAAAATGGCCGCTTTTGCTTCACAATTTTTGTTTTTATTTGTTTTCATTTTTCAGCTCGTTTGACCTTTTTTGTCGTTTTATTCCTAATCGTTTATTTACTTTTTTATTCATTTATTTCATTTATCTATTCATTAATCTATTTATTGTATTTCAATTTATTCATTTATCTGACCTTTCTGTTTTATTCCTAATCGTTTATTTACATATTTATTCAATTATTCTATTTATTTACT
>NC_134815.1:27006282-27011877 GCF_046742065.1 Oratosquilla oratoria
TCATATATTATATATATACATATATATAAAATATACATATATATATTTATATATATAATACATATATATATACACATATACATACATATATATAATATATACTTGTACATATATTATATATACTTATATATTATATATATATATATATATATACATATATATATACATACATATATTTGTTACATATATATAATTACATACATATATATATATTATATATACATATATATATATACATATATATATACATATATATATACATATATATATACATATATATATAAAATATATATATACACATATATATATAATAAAATATATACATATATTATATATATACATATATATATACATATATATAATATACATATAAATATACATATATATACAATATTATATATATACATAAATATAAATCATATAATTATATATATACATATATATGTATATATATAATATATGTATATATATGTATATATATATGTATATATTTTTAAAATAATATATGTATATATATGTATAATAATGTGTATATATATATATATTATATATATATGTATTATATATATGTATACATATATATGTATATATATACATATGTAAATATATGTATAATGTATATATATAATATATAATATGTATATATAGTGTATATATATTTATATATATATATGTATATATATATGTATATATATGTATATATAATATATATAATGTATAATATATTATATATATATAATATATATATATAATATATATATAAATTTATATGTATATATATATGTATATATATAATATATGTATATATATATGTATATATATAATAATGTATATATACTATGCATATATATGATATATGTATATAAATATATGTATATATATATATAAAATATATGTATACATATATATATAATATATGTAATAATATATATATAGTTATTATACATATATATAGAATATAAATATATATATTATATATAAATATATTACATATAATATACATATATATATATAAACATAAATATATATACATATATCATATTATAATGCATATATATATACATATATAAATATATACAAAATTATATATATCATTATAATATATACATATAATTATATATATACATATATTATTTACATATATACATATATTATATATTTTACATATATATATATACATATATATATAATAAAATATACATATATATATACATATATATACAATATAGTATACATATATTCATATATATACATATATATACAAACCATATATATTATACATTACCAATATATATACTATATACATATATATATATTATATACATATACATAAAATAATTTAATATTACCTAATACCACATATCTATACCTTATAATATACAGTCTAATATATTTAATATATACATATATATTAGCATATAAATATATACATTATACATATACACATATATAGTTACTATATATACATATACATATACATAAATTATACATATAACTATATAATACATATATATATTACATATATAAAAATCATAATATACATAGTAATACATATAATATACATATATATATATAACTTTATATATATACCATTTTAAAATATATATAACATTAATATATCATATATCTAATACATATATACATTTATATACAAAAATATATACATATATATATACATATATATACAAATATATACATACTATATATTTATATACAGTATATATATACATGATATATATACATCTATATATAAAATATATATAATATACATATATATATATACCATATATAAATACATATAAAGTATACATCATATATATTACATACTTATTATTATACATAATATAATCATACATAAATATATATTATTACATATATTAATACAACCATATATCTTATATATAACATTACATATATATATACATATATATATACATAATATATATACATATATATAAACAGTATATATACACAAATATGTATATACATGTATATATACAATCTAGTGATAAACTCAAAAATATATAAAAACAGTATATGTGTGTATGTCATGGGGTGTGGTGTATGTCTGTGGTGTGTCTGTGTGTGTGTGTGTTCTGTGTGTGTGTGTGTATGTGGTTGTGATGTGGGTGTTCTGTGTGTGTGAGTGTCACCAGGTGTGTGGTGTCTGTGAGTGTGTATCTGTGTGTCTTTCCTGTGTGTGTCATCTGTGTGTCGTGTGTCTATGTGTGTGTCTCTGTGTGTTGTGGTATTCTGGTCGTTGTGTGAGTGTACTGTGTGTCGGTGTGTGTGTGGTAGGGTGTGTTCGGTGTCTGTGTGTGTGCGTGGTCAGTGTGTGTGTGTCTGTGTGTGTGTATGTCATGTGGAGTCATTTGGGGTCATGTGTGGTGTTCATGTGTGTGTGTGTTGTTCTGTGTGTGTCTGTCAGTGTCGTGTCTGTATGTGTATGTGTTTGGGGGGGGGATACGTATATATATATACGTAATAAATATAATATATATATATAATTATATATATCATAAATATATACATATACATATATATACATACATATTTGACATATATATATATACCATAATATATATACATTACATATATATAATACATATACATACATTATATATACATATATATAACATATATTATAGACAAATATATATACATATATAATATAATACATATTATACATATATATTACATTATATATATATATTATACATATATATATAAATTATCTTACATATTATATATATACATATATATATAATATATTAATATATTTATATATTTAAAAATATATATACATATATATACATATACATATATAATATATAATATATATTATATACATATATACATTAATTATATATATAATATATATATATAACATATATACATATATATACAATATATATTTATACTTATATATATTATAATTATTAATAAATATACTTATATATTACAAATATATAACTAATATATAAACATATATATATACATATATATATATACATATAACATTATATATATACATATAAAAATATACATATATATATAACATATATATATATACATATAAATAAACATATATTATACATCTATATCTAACATATATTATATATACATTATATATACATATATAAAATATAATATACATATATTATATATAACATAAATATATAAACATATATATTATATACATATAAATATATACAATTATATTACATATATATACCATCTTTATAACATATATATATAACATACATAAATATAACATACATTTATATACATTACCATGATATATATTATATTATATATACATATACATATATATACATATATAAACATATATATACATACGTATATTACTATAAATATAAATATATAAATCTTATCACATTTATATAACAATATATATACAATTAGAGATACAATTATATATTATACATAGTATTTATACATATATATATAAATACTTATATTATACATATATATATATAATATATATATATACATACTATATTTACCAACTTATATCACATAATATATTATACATATAAATATACATACAATATATCCATACATATACAGATATATACATATAAATTATACATATATATATACTTTATTATTTATACATTATTATACATATATAATATACATATACATATATACATAAATATACATATATATATACCAATCTATATAAATCTATATAACTCTATACATAATATTATATATATCAAATATATATATACATTATATATATCATATATATATCTATAATTATTACTTTATAATATATACATATACCGTATATAAAATATAATTTATATATATATACATATAAATATATAGTATATAATTATATATATATATATATATACATAGATACACATATATGTGCACACATATAAATACACACATTTATAATATACACATATATATACATATAAATATACATATATACACATATATATACACACACATATAATTATATAATATACACATAATATATACACACATTATATATATATATATATTATATATAAACTAAAATATATACATATATATATACATATATATAATACTATTAATATTTATAATACATACATATATATAACATTATATAACTATACATATAAACATTATATATATACTATATAGCTTTTATTTACATAATAATATAAACATAAATATACTACATACATATATACATATTATACATATACAAATTACATAAATAGTCCATATATACATATATTATACATACAAATATAATCATAGAGTATACATACATATATATAACATATATACATATAATATACATTATATTCCTAACTTCTCATATAAACATATATATATTTTCATATATTAAATTAATAATTTCTATATTACATAAATACATATATATACATATATACATTTTACATTATATATACTACATAACATATATATATACATATTATATATAAACATATATAATAATATAATAATACATATATATATAATATATATATATACATATATATATATACATATTATATATACTTTATCTATATACATATATATATTATACATATATATTTACATATATATATATATACATAAATATCCACATATATAACATATTATACATATACTAATTATATACACATATATATACATTCTATACATATATACATATATATAATTATATACATATATAATATCCATTATACATATATATACATATATACAGATATATAATATATACATATATTTACATATTTTAATATAATACATATAACATATATATACATATATATACCTTATATTTTATACATATATTATAAATATATCCATATATATAATACATATATATATACATATCTATATACATAAATATATACATATACACATAATATTATATACATATATATATTACTATATATACATTATATATACATATATATATACATATATATATATATACATATTATAATATACATATATATATATAAAAAATATACTATTATAGATATTTATATAATATATATATATACATATATATATATACATACATATATAATTATATCATAAATAGACACATATATACATATATATATACACATATATATACATTAATATACACTATATCATAAATATATACACATATATAATATATATACAATATAAAAAAATACATATATATAAAATAAATAAAATATATAACACATATATACATATTATAAAATATATACATATATATACACATATATACATATATATACACATATATATACACATATATACATATATATATATATACACACATATATATACACATAAATATATATATATTATATATACATATATACTCACATACATATACATATTAATATATATATATAAATTTTTTTATTTTTTTTTTTTATTTTTTTTGCAGAAACCATCAGGAAATTGAAAAAACAGATACCGAAAGTTTTTTTCTATTAAGACATTTTAAAAGGTACAAAAAAACAGTTACAGAAAGAAACAATAAATACATAAGAAGACAAGGATACTCGGAGAGGTCCCATGTTACATTTTATCACACACAATTTGGTCAATAAT
>NC_134815.1:27012377-27019877 GCF_046742065.1 Oratosquilla oratoria
TCTAGTTCCGAGTTACTGAGGTTTATTCCTGACCGGTTTCGCTCTATGCTTCTTCAGAGGAATGTGACTCTGGAGTGAAGGCTGGCGGTTTATTTACCTAGGTCTTGATTAAGACCGCGTTCCCTCCTTGGAGGTGGGTTTGTTTGGCTTGTACAATGGTTTTTAATTACAATGAACATTAGTGATTAATAAAGTATACAATAAATAATTGTTGTGATGTTTATTACTAAACAGCTCGGATGTGTGTGGAATGTTGATCGAGGGTGTAACACGTGTAAGTGAAGTGGAGTGGTGTATGAAATGTCGTGAATCCGAAAAAGTGTCATATGTTAAACTTTTTGTATTAAATATATATTATAGATATAAATATAAATATCCAGATATATAAAATGAATGTAATAAATTGATAATTATCAATGACTATTACAAAATTATAAATAAAAATAAATTTAAATAAATAAAAATTAAAATAAATATAAAATAAAAATAATTAAATAAATAATAATTGTTGCTTATTTAAAGTGACATGACATACTCATCGCATTTCTTTGTGTGACTGTAATTGTTATAAAAAGTATATCATTGTTCAGTTATAACATTGATATTGATAAGAAAATGCCAACGAAATTATTTAGAGTTTAATTAGAAATGGATATGTAATTAAGTTTATTTTTATGTTTAGAATATTAGTAATAAAAGATTATTTAAAATAGATATTAAGATGTATATTTTTTATTTTGTGCTCTTTCCTCTGTAGTAGCAGTGTGCGATTAATCGGTCAGGTATAAACTCAGTTAAGCGTTCCGTGTCACAGGGGTCGCGGGGGACTCCGGCATGTATGGGCTCATTGGTCACTTATGTGTATGGGTGGTGGTGTGTGACATGGGTGTGTGTGTGGGTGTGTGTGGGTGTGTGGTATGGGTGTATTGTGTATGTGTGTGGTATATTGGATGTGTGTCTGTGTGTGGATATGGATGGTGTGTATGGTGTGTGTGTGTGTGTGTATGTGTATGGTGTTATAGTGTGGTGTAAGTGTCAGTGTGTGGGTCAGTGTGTGTATAATAATGTGTGAGTGGTCTGTGTATGTGTATGTGTGTGGTTTGTGTGTGTTGATGTATGTGTCTGTGGTCTGTGTACTGTGTCATGTCTGTGTGTGTGAGTGTGTGTATGTATGTTTGTGGTATGTTTATGAGTGCATCTGTGGTATTGCTGTGTGGTATGTGGTGTTGTAGTACTGTTTGTGTATGTGTGTGGGTGTGTTTTGCTGTTTGTATGGTGTGTGTGTTTATATATGTGTGTGTATACACTAGGTATGTGTGTGTGTCTGTATGCTGTGTGTGTCTATATGTGTGTGTACACATCTCTATGTGTTGTGTCTCATGTGTACATATATATATATACACTTACATATATATACATATATGTATACATATATATACACATATGTTTTTCATATATATACCATATATACACAATATATACATATATATAAACATATATACATATATATACACATATATACATATATATTTAAATTTATACATATATTTACACATATATAATTATATTATACATATATACATACATATATTATACATATATATTTATATACATATTTATATCATATATAGATTTATATAAATACATATATATTACATATATATACAATATATATATATACATTTATATATATTTATATATATTATACATATATATATATTTATATATGACATATATATATACAGATATCTATCATATATATATACATTTTATATTATTACATATATATATATTACATATATATATACATATATATACATGTATTATATATACATATATATTCAGTATATATACATATATGTACATAATATATTTTATATATATTACATATATATTACATATTAACATATATATATTATATTACTTATGGTATTACATATATAGTATATATTACATATTTATAACTTATATAATATATATTAAATATATATAACATATATAATATATAATACATTATATATATTTACATATATATATATACATATATACATTTTTACTTAATGTTCAATACATACTTATTCCATGGCTTGTTGCCCCTTCCATGGGAGGTAGCCAAATTGGGTAAGGCATAAAAAAACACTCCAACCCATTTTCATCCCTAAATACACTCCAAACTCATTCCCACCCTCCTTGTCATCTGAGCACCTCCTGGAATGTCGGGGTTCATCCCTGCACCCTGCCCACCGCCCCCTGGGTCAGAAGCAGTGTTCCGCAAGACACAGTACAGCCTACAGCAAGGCCGCTGCATTTAATCGGCGGACCTCCCCTCTCCGGCCCCCTTTGCATATAAGGAGAGGACGGGGAGAAATCCATTCGGGCTGCGTCAAAATTTACTCACTCATACTTCCACACAACCCACCCCCCCCCGCCGCATGCATCCTTTTGGCATGTCCTCAACATGCATCCATATACAACCATTCGTCACTCACCTCTGTATCACTGTCCTTCTCCCTTCCTTCCTCAACAGACATTCCCCTCTTCCCCCAAAAAGCCCTCTTCATCCCCATCCATCCACCTCATCCTAGGACGTCCCCTCATGTTCACTCCCTCCCACATCTGCCTTCCATACCTCTTTTACGAGTCCTTTCTTCATTCATTCTGTCCATGTGTCCTTAACCATCTAATATTCTTTCATCAACCCTTTCGCCCAAATCCTTTTTCCCCCTGTTCTCCTCCTCACCTCCTCATTTCTCACTCTAATCCAGCCTATGGTTACCCCCACCATACTTCTCATACACCTCATCTCAAACACTTTCAAAAACTTCCTTCTCTCTTCTTCTCTTTTGTTCATCGTTTCTGCCCCATACAGGGCTGGTTGGCACAATCTACTTCCTTCATTCAGTCTCCTCTTTCGCATCCATTCCCAAATGTCTATTCCTATTATTAAACTCTTTTAATCCACCATGGGCATTTACTCGTTCTCTCAATCTACATACACCTCCACCTTCACTCCATTATATATATTATATAATATATATTATTTATATATATATGAATTAATATATAATATATATATATATAAATTACATATATATATACTACATTCTATATAAATACATTATATATATATATATATACATATATATATACGTATGTATACATATATATACATACATATGTATACATAAATATACATACATATATATACATACACATACATATATATACATACACATATATACATATATATATGCATATATATATACATATGTGCATATATATATATATATATATATATCATGAACATTTCAAACGTACAAAAAAAGGATAGACATTATATTTTCATAAGAAAATGAGATTCTTGTGCAGCATTATTCCTGAAAATATACAAAAGAACTTAAACCAACAAAAATATAGACAGACGTTAGAAATTTTATATATAGATTTGTATATATAAATATATAAATATTTATATATAAAATATATTATATATATAAAAAAATATATATTATATATAGTATATATTATATATATATATATATAAATATTATCTATATTTCCTTTTATATAAATAATAATTATATATATTATTTATTTTATAAATATATATTTTATAATGATATATATTTAAATCTATATATTGATATATATATTATATAAATATATTATTTTATGTAAATATATATATTTATTTAAATATATATATATAAAACAAAATATATATATTTATAAATATAAATATATAAAATAGATATATTTTATAAATATATATATATAAATATATATATATATAAAAATATATATATATATATATTTAAATATATAAATATATAAATATATATATATATTATATTAAATATTATATTATCTATATAAATATATATATAAATTATATATATAAATATATATATAAATATTTATATAATATATATATAAATATATATTTATATATATAGATATAAATATATATATATATAAATATATAAATATCTTATATATAAATATAATATATATAATATATATATATATATTTAGATATATATTTATATAGAAATATATATATATAGATATATATATTTATAATTATATATATATATATATATAAATTTATATATATAAATATATATATATAAATTACATATATATATAAATATATATTTATACATAAATATAATATATATATATATAAATATATATAAATTATATAAATATATATAAAATATATATATATATATAAATATATATAAATTTTAATCATATATATATCAATATATATATAAATGTATATATATAAGATATATATATATAAATGATATAATATAAATATAATATATTTTATATATATATATATATAAATATAATCTTATACTTTTAAATATCTTATATATATAAATTATATATTATATATATATATATTATATATAATATATATTATATATATATATATAAATTATATATAAATATTATATATATTAAATATATATTATATATATATATATATATATTTATATATATGTATATAAATATATTAAGATATATATTTATAAATATATATATATCTATATACATAAATATATTAAATATATATATGTATATTAAATATATATATATATATAAATATATATATATATATAAATATATATTATTATATAAATATTTATTAAATATATATATATATTTATTATATATTTATGATATAAAAAATATATATATATACATGTATATATAAAATATCAGATATATATATATATAAATATATATATATATCTATAAATATATATTAATATATATAATATTTATATATAAATATATATATATTATATAATTATTATATATATAAATATATAT
Source organism: Oratosquilla oratoria (assembly GCF_046742065.1). NCBI lineage: Eukaryota > Metazoa > Arthropoda > Malacostraca > Stomatopoda > Squillidae > Oratosquilla > Oratosquilla oratoria. The sequence goes on from NC_134815.1 coordinate 27,017,226, forward strand.
ATATAAAAATATATGATAAATATATATATATATATAAATTATATATATAAATATTTATAAATATATATATTAAATATATATATAAATATTTATAAATAATATATTATATATATATATATAAATATATATTAAATATTATATATAAATATATATATATAAAATAGTATATATAAATATATATTATAAATATTAATATTTATAAATATTATATATATTATAATATATATATTATATATATATAAATATATTATATAAAATATATATATATTATATAATATATATATATATAAAATATATATATAAATTATATATATATAAAATATATAATAAATATATAAATATATATATATATATAAAATCTATATATATATATATAAATATATATATATATATATAAATATAAAATATAATATTATAAATATATATATATATATATATAAAATATATATATATATATAAATATTATATTATATATTCTATAAATATATATTTATAAATATATATATATATATAAATATATATATTATATATTATATAAATATTTATTTTTATAAAAATATATATATATATTTTATTTATTACATATATATATGTACATATATGATATGTACATTATATATATAACTATATATATTATATATATATATATATTTATATATATAATATATATGGAGAAGAGGTTCGAACCCCGCATAGAGAACCAAAATGTAACGACAAAACAAATTTAAACCACTGCGCAGTGCTTTTTTTTTTTTTTTTTTTTTGGTGGGGGGGTGGGAGGCAGCTATGAAAGCAAAGTGTGACACAAGGTTCTCTATAAAAAGCCTAATGACGCCATGTCTGATTGATAATACGATCTGGACTGCCCGGAATGCGGCAGCGGCGCCCGAGCGCAAAGCCCCGCGAAATAAAAATCCGAAACAAAAAACCGAAATTCAGAGAAAATTTACATAACGTGAATTCTCTGCTGATGACAAGTTTGAATAACGCCAGTGCTCTCTCTCTCCCTCTCTCTCTCTCTTTCTCTCTCTCTCTCTCTCTCTCTCTGTCTTTTCCTCCGTCTTTCCTTATCTCTCTTCCTCTCGTCCATGCTGTCTCTCTCTACAGTCTTCCTTATTTCTCTTTCTTGCCGTTTTATCCCTCTCTATTTATTTCTTTCTCTCTCAAACTCCTCCCCTTCTCTCTATCTCTCTTTCTCCCCTGCCCCTTCTATCTCTTTCTCTTCCCTCCCCTTCTCTCTATCTCTCTCATCTCCTCTTTCTCTCCCTTTCTCCCTCATCTGTCTCATCTCTTTTATTCTAACTCCCCTACCTCTCTCTCTTCAGCCTCTCTCTCCCTTCTTTCATTTTCTCTCAACCCACCTCTTCCTCTAATTCTCTTTCCCTCCCCTTTCCCACCCTCCTACTCTCTACCTCCCTTCTCTCTCTCTCGTCCTTTTTTACTCTCTCCTTCTTTTCCTCTCTTTCTCTCTATTTGCTTTTTTGGCAAATGAATGCTTTGTGTCAAACACTTGGTGTACTTTTCTCGAATTGTATGACTATTTAGTTTTCGGACGGGGGGAAGAGGGCGGGGGTGGTGGCGGGGGGCGGCAGGCGGTGGGTCTAAAACCCTGAACTCGAAAAACGGCAACGCATAAAAGAATTATATTTCGGAAAAAATATATATTACAAACGTCCTCTTTTAGTAAAATATAGAACCATCATATATATGTAATATATACTGTATATACATATACACGCATACATTATATATAGTATATATTAATATATATATTTTATATATATATATATATATATATATATATATATACTACACCCGTGACCCGTTGGGTCAAACACAATTTTAAATTATACGTTGTTCATAAAATGGTCAATAAATCTTTATTAAGACAATGTTTTATTCAGTAGGCGAAGGCAGTGACTTGATTACTTATAAGAAGTGAAATGCAGAAGATTGTGACGTTATGACGTCGTTGCTTGGAACACTACGCATCATATGATTTATACGGTTCGTAATATTTTAATAAATTCATTATGCCTCATAGATGCTAACACAGGAGTTGGCTATACTTTTAGATACTGAATATGAATCTTTTTAAGTATATATAGATAGATATACGTATGTTGGGTCAAATAAAATTTGAAATGATACGATGTTATAAGAAGTGAAATGCAGAAGATTATGACGTCATATCGCCGTTGCTTGGAACACTACGTATCATATGATGTCGTGACGCAATGTCTCTTCTTCAGATTGGCTGATCCTCAGTCGTGACGTCATAACTTCTTCTGATTGGTTGGGTGACGGTTTCAAGCAAGATAACAAACAAGATAATCAGAGCTTTACAAGTATATATATATATATATATATATTATATATATATATATATATATTATATATATATATATATAATATATATATACACTCAACTCTATATTTTTTACGCAGGAGCAAGAAGCAGGTTTGACAGGTTAACACTTCTCTCCTCATCCCTCCCCCTCTTGTCCCTCCACCACCACACACACTTCGCTGACCCAGGTCACAGGCGCCTACCTTCTCCCCTAAACCACCTCACACTCTCGCTTGACCCAGGTTCATAGCGCCTCCTGCCTTCTTCCCCCCCCCCTATGAACAGATTACCGCGTCCCCCCG
>NC_134815.1:27024877-27032377 GCF_046742065.1 Oratosquilla oratoria
TGTGGGACTGTGATTGTTTATTTATTTGTGTTTGGTATATTTATTTGGGTAGTATTAGGGGTATTAGGTGGTGTGTAGTGGTTGGAGTATGTGGTCATATTTATTTGTTTTGGTGTGGGTATAAATATGTTAGGTGGGGTATTTAGGTGTGTATATACTGGGTGTGTGATGTATTATATGATCTATGGTATTTATTGTGTGGATATTATGTTGTATATGTTATGTGTGTGTATTGTATGTGTGTGTATGTGTATTGGGTATGTGTTTATATGTGTATAGGGTGTATGTGTATATGTGTGTATGTGTATGATTTATTAGGTGTTGTGTATTCTGTATTGTACATATGTGGATGTATGTGTAGTATACATTGTATGTGTATTATATGTATATATAATGGTGTACATATATATGTATATTATATATACATTGTACTGTGTGTGTAAGTGTATGTGTATGTATGTGTTATGTATAATATATGTCTGTTGTTATATATAATGTATTATATACTTATATATATATACAATTTATATATACATACATATACATATATATACATATAACATATACAATATACAACATATATACAATAACATACAGACATATATATACATATACATATAACATTACATACATATACATATACACATAATATATCACATATACATATATAAAACATATACCATACATACATATATATACATATACATACATATACATGTACATAGTACACATACATATAACATACACAATACATATACAGTACTAATATATACATATACATATATATATAAATACATATACAAAACATATACATATACATACAAAAACAAAATATAATAGCATATACATACATATATATAATGCATATACATACATATATAATACATAATACATATATATACATATACAAATATAAAAATATACATATACAATATATATACATTATACATATATATACATTATACACTATATATTAACATATACATATATATAACATATATATACATATCACATATATATACATATACATACTATATACATATATATACATATACATATATATAGTACATATACATATATAATACATATACAATAAAATTATAGTACATCTATGCATATATATACAAATACATACACATATCAAAAATATTACATATACAATACATATACATATATATTATATATACATATACATATATATACAATATATGATAACATATACACGTAAAGCTTATACATAATATATATGTATATATATACATATATATGTATATATATATGTATATACATATATATATACTACTGTAAGCATAAAATATAATATGTATATTATAAAAAATGTATATACATATATATATTACTGGATACATATATATATGTATAATATATGTATAAATCTATGTATAAATACATATGTATACATATATATACATAGGTTGTATATACATATAATATATATACTACTATCATATATAGTATTTATACATATGTATATAACACTGACACACATAGAATGTTGTATATTATATATATATATATATATATATATATACATATATATATACACACACTATATACATATATATATGTATATATATATATATAATATATATATATATATATTCATATAGATATATGTGCGTGTGTGTACATATATATATACACACAGCACTAATATTTTTATGTCCTCAATGATGTTCTAGTAAGATCGAATCATTAATGTGAATAAAAATAGAATAATCTATGTTTATCTTACTACCCTGCCAATCATTTGTCTTTCAAACGTCAACATATATTACATTTTCTTTTTTGCAAGAAGCAAGCAATGTAACCTGAGGTCAAACAGCAACCTGAGGTCACCTGCACCTTGTCCAAAAAATCCCACGAGACTCCGGGAACAAGTCGCTTCTGCAAAAAAAAAAAGAAAAAAAAAATGGCGATGACGCAATGGAAGCTCAAACTTGAGAGTGATTTCAGCTCCACTTTCTCGCTGACAGAATCCTCTCATTTCTTATGCACAGCGTGTGTGTGCGGACTTGGAGCGCGGCTTACTGCAAACAACGCTGCGAATGAGAGCGTCTGTGAAAAAATCAAATCCCTATGATGTAGGACACGGGCTGAGGCTTCTGAGGCGCTCTCGAGTGGTCAGTGAGTCCGATCTTAACGCAGAACACAGGTTGAATTGTTGGAGGCTGGAGTATCTGAGAAAAGAGGAGGAGGAGGAGGAGGAGGAGGAGGAGGAGGAGGAGGAGGAGGGAGGAGGAGGAGGAGGAGGAGAAGGAGGAAGAGGAGGAGAAGAAGGAGGAGGAGGAAGAGGAGGTGGAGGAGGAGGAAGAGGAGGTGGAGGAGGAGAAAGAGAAAGGGGGCGAGGAGGAGAAAGAGAAAGGGGCGAGGAAGAAAAGGAATGTGAGGAAGAGGAGGAGGGTGAGGAAGTGGGCAATAGGGGAGGATGGAGAAGAGGTGGAAGGTTAGAAGTTGGAAGAGAACGAGGGGAAGAGGGAGAAGGAGGAAACGACGAGGAGAAAGGAAGAGGAGGAAGGTTAGGAGGAGGAGGAGAAGAGAAGGTGGGTGAGGAAGAGAGGAAGGAGAGTAATAGAGGAGGATGGGAAGAAAGTAAAAGTTTAGGAAGGGGAAGAGGAGGAGGGTGAAGCGATGGATGAGGAGGTGGATGAGGAGGAAGAGGAGGAGAAAGAGGAGGAGGAAGAGGAAGAAGTGGAAAGAAAGAGGAGGAAGAAGGAGGAGGAAGAGGAGGAGGAAGAGGAGGAGGAAGAGGAGGAGGAAGAGGAGGAGGAAGAGGAGGAGGAGGAAGAGGAGGAGGAGGAGGAGGAAGAGGAAAAGAAGGATAAGGAAGAGGGCGTAGGATTGTGAGGAAGAAGAGAAACAACGGGTAGGGGGAGAAAGAGAGGGAGGAGAAGAAGAAAGAGAATAAAGAGGAAGGGGGAGAAAGAGAACGATGAGACTGCATCGCCAGCGCTTCTGTCCTTTTGGACAATCTCACGCCGCTGAAGAAGAAGGATGAGAATGAGGACGAGGATGTTGAGAAAGAGTAGAAGGGTGAGGAAGAGGGGTAATAGGGTGACAAGCAGAGACGAGGAGGAATGTCGTGAAGAAAAGGAGGAAGAGGGTGTGGAAGAGAAATAAGAGGAGGGTGAGAAAGAGAAAGAGAAGGAGGAGGAGGAGGAGGAGGGTGAGGAAGAGTAGAAGGGTGAGGAAGAGGATGACAAACAGAGTCGAGGGTGAGAAAAAGGAGGAGGGGTGTCGTGAAGAAAAGGAGGAAGAGGGTGTGGAAGAGAAATAAGAGGAGGAGGGTGAGAAAGAGAAGGAGGAAGAGGAGGAGGAGGGTGAGAAAGAGAAGGAGGAAGAGGAGGAGGAGGGTGAGGAAGAGAAGATGAAAGAGGAGGATAAAGAAGAAAAGGAGGAGGAATGTGAGGAAGAGAGGGAGGGTAGGGGTGTGAGAAAGAGTAGGAGAATTGTGAGCAGGAGGACGAGGAGGAGGAGTGTGAGAAGGAGGATAATGATGATGATGAGGAAGAGAAGTTGAGTGTGAGGAGGAAGAGGAGGGTAAAGAAGAAGAACCAGATCATAAGAGATATATTGAGCATTCACTGTGAAGCGAACTCCTGTGTTCAATAAATTTCTTATGAACAGAACAGAAGTTATAAATGTTCACAGAAAGCTTCAATACACATGTATCCTACTTTCCTTTATATTTTCTTAAGTTGTTGAATCCAACTTTTAAATTTCTTGTGAAAAAGGGCAGGAAAGCATCCTTAGCTGCAACCATTGGAAGTGAAAATTGCGTATCCCGAGTTAATATTTTAATAAGAATATGATTTTCTTCTTGTATTTGGTGGGTGTATGACGTTCTTGCAACTTAGCTAAAGAGGGCTATCATACTGGGCTTCCATGGGCTCCACCAGCGCCGACAGTCAACAATTCGTCTGAGTAAAAACGACTTCGGTTACAATATTTTCCAAATCTCCAAATATCAAATCATCTTTCCGTCGTTCATAGCACAGCTGAATGATGAACTAGGAGATTATATCTATACTGTTGCAATGTTCATAGAGAAGTCTAGATTTCTCTAAGCAAAGTCATAATCTAGTTATTCAAATAAATGCTGGAAGTAGTATATGGGAGATAAAATAACCCGGTATGATTACCCCTGAACCCTTCTGGAGGACTTTACATTAAGTAGTATTAATTATATCAATATCACCGATAAATGTAAAAGGCCTTCATACACTTACTAAACATGTATGACTCATTCCTTTAATCATTCAACATATAAAACAACTAGCCTCCTCTTCCTGTCTCCGCATCCCTCCACTTTAAGCCCTTTCCCTTGGCATATTCCTTCTCAGCCTTTCATGAACACATCGTAAGGGGAAAAAATAAATAAATAATTTTTCTTCTGTCGTAAATGGACAACTCTGTGGCGGCGTGGAAGGAGAGATGAAAGGAGACGACCCTCGCCGCTGGCCATCCAGGCACCGAGTTCCAGCGCCGTGTTTGTAGCCGACAGGGTTTGGGTCCAGGCAGACCTTCTCTTGTTTCATTCCAAAATGTCCCCCCAGTTTTTTTTTTTTCTTCTGGTTTTGTTATTTTTCTGTCTTTTTTTTTTCCTAGTGACTGCGTGCATTCTAGGTTAGGTTTATAGGTGGTATTAGGATTAGAAGAGTTGGAGTAAGGGAAGAGGAGGTGAAGAAGGAAGGAGAGAAGAGGAGTGGGTAAGGTGGTGATGCAAGGGAAGGAGGTAAGGAGAGGAGGTAAGGAGAGGAGGTAAGAGGAAGGGGTAAAGGGAAAGGGTAAAGGGAAGGGGTTAAGGAAGGGAAAAAGTGAAAGGTGGGAGATCGGAGGGAGGAAGGGAAGGGGAAGGGGAAGGGGAAAGAGAAGAGGGGAAGGGGAAGGGGAAAGAGAAGAGGGGAAGGGGAAGGGGAAAGAGAAGAGGGGAGGGGGAAAGGGAAGATGTGAGGGGAAAGGGAAGATGTGAGGGGGGAGGGAAGGGGAAGGGGAAGATGCGAGGGGGGAGGGAAGGGGAAGGGGAAGATGTGAGGGGGAGGGATGGGGGGGATGGGGGAGGGAAGGGTGAAGGGGAATAGGGGAGGGTGAAGGGGAATAGAGGATGGGGAAAGGGAAGAGGGAAGGGGAGAGGGGAGGTGGAAGGGGCTAGGGAAAGACAGATTTGGGGGGAGTGGGGAGAAATGTGCGGCAAAATGAGATCTTTAGAACAACATCAAAGGGATCTGCGGAAAATGAAAATGGGGCTGGACCAATATGAGAATAAATAGATAAATGAACATGTAAACAGATCTATGAATAAAAAATAGGTCAACAAATTAATATAAATAAATAAAATGAATAAACGAAGATAAAATTAAAGTAAATAAAATTATGACGCATGTCCGTACAAAGCACAAGTCACCCCTCTACTCAACTATATGTTCCATTTTCATCTATTTTTCCCCACTTTGTTATGGTGTTCCACATCCCACCTCGTTATTGTTGGAAAGATCCTTCGTCGGCATGTTTTGTCATCATAATCCAATGTAATGGTACGAGTCATGCTCCATAATGAGCTACAAATTCAAGTCTCTTTCATAACAAGGAAAACATACAAATCTTTTCAAACGAATTGACAACACGAGGCCCAAGTCAGGTCAACGTTTCTTCAATTCATTATATCTTTTTCCTTAGCAATATATATATATATATATATATATATATATAATATATATATATATATATATAATATATATATATATGTATATATATATATAATATATATATATATATATATAATATGTATATATATAATATGTATATATATGTATATATATATATATATACATATGTATATATATGCATATATATATATATTATATATATATATATATATATGGGTGTGTGTGTGTGTGTGTGTGTGTGTGTGTGTGTGTGTGTGTGTGTGTGTGTGTGTGTGTGTGTGTGTGTGTGTGTGTGTGTTTGTGCTTTGCTAGGCATGAAATGGGTTACTCAGAGTTACATGGACAAGTGAACAGTAAGAGACCTATTGGTCCTTCCATGGCTGATTCGTTACCTAATAATAACAATAATAACAATAATAATAATAATAATAATAATATAATTAGTTATTATTATTATTATTATTATTATTTTTATTATCATTAATAATAATATTTTTCACTATATTGGTCCAAAACAGTTCTAGTCGGGGATTTGTAGCTGAGGAAATAGCGAAACCTCTTTGTAATATCTCTACTTTGGAACAATCGATGAATGTGAGAGAATCAGAAGAGTTGGACGGTGTTATATATGATGCAATCGCTGAATCTTCTCAATGGGACTGAGGCGTATGCGTTCGCTACGTCAAGAAAACGTCACTGTCTTTGTAAACCCAATGTTTTGGACTACAAATGTCGAAGTTTTGTACAACACACTTCGAGCTGAACCAAACAGATTTTTTTTAATAACCTTGAAACCAACTCGGATTTGAGCGGAACAAAAAAGACATTAACGAGATAGATCAATAGTGACAGAAAAATAACTTTGGACGACCATGTTCTGTCAGTATGTCAGAGATTTTTTTTTTTTTTTTTTTTTTTTTTATAAAAAATGGGACTGTGTGAAGAGAGATTGTGAATGGACACATAGATGAAGTGGCCTAAAGGAATGTTCCCCGCATCTACGCCGTGCTAGTGTCAGGACACTGAATACGGAGAAGGGTCGGCATGTGATAAAGCCGTGGAGGTAAACCATCTTCGGCTGCCGGGACGTGCGACAGATGAACTGTGCCTCGCTGCACTGCGTGTCATTGAATCTTTTGGTACGGGTACTAGCATTGATCCAGTAATCTCCCTCTTTAATATAAGGGCTTGAATCTAGACGGATTACTGGTGAATGCCACTGGCCCTGGATGACCTCAAGAGTAAAGGAGTTGTTGCAGAACTACATGTCCTCTTTTTTTTTCTTCTTTTTTTTTTTTCTTTTTTTTGACAACCTCGTATGCAAATTGGTTCCCAGAGTCTCTTTACCACGTGTCAATCATTCGCGGTACATACAAGATTAGGCTAAACATTTTATATCTCTGAAATTCCATCATGGGTGTCCCGCTCATTCAGATATGATACGAGCTGTCAATCAGCTAATCAGCTTTTGGCTCAATTAGCATATGCTGATAACAGTCTTCCCGGTCTCCGCAGGGAAAATTTGTATGTTTGGACATATCTTCTCTTAGTGAATTATGGGGGAGTTATGGGTAACCCTAGTGGCCGTTGACGGCTTCATGGGGTTGCGGGTCACTTGCAAGAGATATCAGAGGCACTGGATTGGATTAAACATGTCTGATTTGAATCTTAGAAGAGGATAATAAGAAAAGATAACATATTAAGATAAAAAAAGAAATAATAAAAATAATAAAGTAAAACAAAATAAAATATGAAGTAAAAATATATAAATAAAATGAAATGAAATAAATTACATAAATTAAATAAACGAAAT
>NC_134815.1:27042377-27059877 GCF_046742065.1 Oratosquilla oratoria
GATGTTGTGATTGCATGAGGAGGAATGGGCAGGAGGGGGGGTAGTATGTGTGAGTAAATTTTGACGCAGCCCGAAGGGATTTCTCCCCGTCCTCTCCTTATATGCGAGGGGGGACGGAGAGGGGGGGTCGCCGATTAAATGAAGCGGCCTTGCTGTGGATGTGCTGTGTCTTGCGACACTGCTTCTGACCCAGGGCGGTGGGCAGGGTGCAGGGATGACCCGTCATCCAGGAGGTGCTCAGATGAGAGGGAGGGTGGGAGGGGTGTGGAGTGTATGTAGGGATGAAATGGGTGGGAGTGTTTTTATGCCTTTCCCTTTTTGGCTACCTCCCTTGTAAGGGGGAAAAATCCTTGGTATATGTATGTATATATATATATATATATATATATATATATATATATATATATATATGTATATATAATTATATATACAGCTACTTCCCTCCCGGAAGAGAGCTCAGAACTCATAAATGACCGATCTATGGGTAATGCTGTAACCTTACCCGCACACACCCGCAACTCCCCGCCAACGAGAGGTGAAGTAACAACCCGCAGTGCAGGATACTGAAATTACTTTAGCCCTGGGCGCGGATTCGAACCCGGACCGCCGTAGTGGTGTGTGTGTGTGTGTGTGTGTGTGTGTGTGTGTGTGTGTGTGTGTGTGTGTGTGTGTGTGTTTGTGTGTGTGAATGTATGTACATAATAAATATGTATATAGTATATACGCATACACATACAATATACACGTGTATAAGCATGCATGCACATGTATGCACATATGCACATGTGTATGTAAATGTGAGGGCCCAGCTGTGTGTCTGTTACAGAGAGAGACCCTCGTGTGTATTGCGTGCAGGTGACGGGGGGCTCTGCGCACGAGATGACATTTTGTGTTACGTGGGTGTGACGCCCGTGTGACGTGCGGTCACGTTGGGTGACGAGGAGTGACGTCTATCCGGAACAGACTGTGACGTTGATCCTTCCGTTGACCGGTTCATGACCCGAGTTAGAGTTAATTAACAGCGAGGGCGATTTAACCTAACCGGGTTAGTCCTAACTACATACCCCATAAGGCGGGTTTCCCCCGATTTCGTTAAGCCGTTATCACATTGGGCTATTTTTCCTCCGATTGTTGGAGAAGATTTGCAGCCAGAAGCTTTCGGAAAGTGATATGATATGCTGGAGGAAAATGATTTTCCTCCAGGACATCAAATGACAGTCGATGTATTTTTTGTTAACAAAACAAGATAGTCCGCCATAGTGATTTTACATACATGCATATACCAAAGGCTTTTTCCCCCTACACGGGGGGTAGCCAAAAAGAAAAAGGCATAGAAACCACTCCCACCCATTCCATTTCCTATATATCCCCCTCCCCTCCCCTCTCCCCCTTCTCATCTTGACACCTGGCGGGAAAAATATCTGAAGGCTGGCGGTATCGGCGATTAATTGGAGGTTGGAGGAGAAATAGCCCAGTGTGATAGCCTCTTCTCAGAAGCAGCCAGCCAAGGCACGCACCCACACCCACACCCCACCCATCCCGTATCCATCCAGCATGCACCTGTTTTCCCCCTTCTAACTTAGCTCCTTGTGAAAGAGGGACCATCCCTGTCTCCTGCCCACTACTTGGGTCAGAAGCAACGCAGCAAGACATAGCACCTCCACGGCAGGTCCCGACAGCTGAGACTGGTTTACCCCCACCGATTCATTTAATGAGCTAGTTAATAAAGGATATTCTAGAAAGCCCATTCACTGCTGTAGCGCGTTGTTTTCAGTATCATTTCCCTCTATGCAGAACTAGGCAACAATCTAACGTGTCCTAGTGACTGTCACTTGTCCTACCAATGTACATACAGAGGATATAAGCTTAGTGAAAGCTAAGCGCCTCCCACTGTCACATTCCCATATCTACTAGAGTAAGATCGGGAGTAAGGGATAAGAGGGAGTTTGGGGGGGGAGTGGGGGGAGGATATGCATGGCTGGGGGGATAAGGTTTCAACTGAAGAATGTAGAGCTGTGTTTTGAACGTGGGGAGAGGACTGGGAGGGGAGATAAAACCGGTGTGAATCCACTGGAGGGAATAGGGGAGGGGGGGAGGGAGGTGACTTGCAGGTTTTGCTACAATGGGGAGGAGAACGATTGTGGGGGGGAAAATTTGGTTGATGGGTGAATATATGACTTGTGGAGACAGTAAAGATGACTGACAGGTTGACAGACTGGGGGGACGGGGAGGGAGACGGGAAAGGAGACGGAAAGAAAGAAAAACAAGCAGACAGGCAGAGAGGTAGACGGTCAGAAAAAGAAAGTGACAGACAGGCAGACAGGAAGAGAGGCAGACAGGCACGGAGGCAGACAGGAGAGAAGAAGAGAGGCAGACAGGCACAGAGGCAGACAGGAGAGAAGAAGAGAGGCAGACAGGCACAGAGGCAGACAGGAGAGAAGAAGAGAGGCAGACAGGCACAGAGGCAGACAGGCACTGTGGCAGACAGGTGAGAAGAAGCGACCCAGACAGGCACAGAGGCAGACAGGAGAGAAGAAGAGAGGCAGACAGGCACAGAGGCAGACAGGAGAGAAGAAGAGAGGCAGACAGGCACAGAGGCAGACAGGAGAGAAGAAGAGAGGCAGACAGGCACAGAGGCAGACAGGAGAGAAGAAGAGAGGCAGACAGGCACAGAGGCAGACAGGAGAGAAGAAGAGAGGCAGACAGGCACAGAGGCAGACAGGCACAGAGGCAGACAGGCACAGAGGCAGAGAGGCAGACAGGCACAGAGGCAGAGAGGCAGACAGGCACAGAGGCAGACAGGAGAGAAGAACAGACGCATACACGCAATGAGGCAGGAAGTAGAGAAGAAGAGAGGCAGACAGGCACAGAGGCAGACAGGAGAGAAGAAGAGAGGCAGACAGGCACAGAGGCAGACAGGAGAGAAGAAGAGAGGCAGACAGGCACAGAGGCAGACAGGAGAGAAGAAGAGAGGCAGACAGGCACAGAGGCAGACAGGAGAGAAGAAGAGAGGCAGACAGGCACAGAGGCAGACAGGAGAGAAGAAGAGAGGCAGACAGGCACAGAGGCAGACAGGCACAGAGGCAGACAGGAGAGAAGAAGAGAGGCAGACAGGCACAGAGGCAGACAGGAGAGAAGAAGAGAGGCAGACAGGCACAGAGGCAGACAGGAGAGAAGAAGAGAGGCAGACAGGCACAGAGGCAGACAGGAGAGAAGAAGAGAGGCAGAGGCACAGAGGCAGAGGCAGACAGGAGAGAAGAAGAGAGGCAGACAGGCACAGAGGCAGACAGGAGAGAAGAAGAGAGGCAGACAGGCACAGAGGCAGACAGGAGAGAAGAAGAGAGGCAGACAGGCACAGAGGCAGACAGGTGAGAAGAAGAGAGGCAGACAGGTACAGAGGCAGACAGGAGAGAAGAAGAGAGGCAGACAGGCACAGAGGCAGACAGGAGAGAAGAAGAGAGGCAGACAGGCACAGAGGCAGACAGGAGAGAAGAAGAGAGGCAGACAGGCACAGAGGCAGACAGGCACAGAGGCAGACAGGAGAGAAGAAGAGAGGCAGACAGGCACAGAGGCAGACAGGAGAGAAGAAGAGAGGCAGACAGGCACAGAGGCAGACAGGAGAGAAGCAGAGAGGCAGACAGGCACAGAGGCAGACAGGAGAGAAGAAGAGAGGCAGACAGGCACAGAGGCAGACAGGCTCATAGGCAGGACAAAAGGCAGAGGTAGACGGAGAGAGAATCAGATGGAGAGAATCAGACAGACAGACAAACAGGCAGGCAGAAACGGTAACGATTTGGTCGAAACGATTACGATGTGGTCGAAACCTTTAAGAGGTCATCGGACTAGGTACGAGGTTGTGGAGGCGGTTGCGACCTGGTCGAAACGGTTACGACCTGGTCGAAACGGTTACGACCTGGTCGAAACGGTTACGACCTGGTCGAAACGGTTACGACCTGGTCGAAACGGTTACGACCTGGTCGAAACGGTTACGACCTGGTCGAAACGGTTACGACCTGGTCGAAACGGTTACGACCTGGTCGAAACGGTTACGACCTGGTCGAAACGGTTACGACCTGGTCGAAACGGTTACGATCTGGTCGAAACGGTTACGACCTGGTCGAAACGGTTCCGACCTGGTCGAAACGGTTACGATCTGGTCGAGACGGTTACGATCTGGTCGAAACCTTTACGAGGTCACTAGACCAGTTACGAGGTGATCGACAGGGCTACAATCTCGTCGAACTATTACGAGCTCGTGGAGATGGTAACCTGGTATAAGACGCCTACGATCTCGTCGAATTAGTTACGAACTCGTCGAAACGGTTAAGGTCTCGTTAAAACTTACGATCACGTTAAGGAGATTGCGAGTCTGTTTTGAAAATCGTCAGACAAGTTATAATATGGCAGAGGAATCATCTCCAATCAGATTCATGGAACATGCCAAGCATCCAACGGTTGCTAGGCAACCAATGTAAACAAATGTGACGTCACAGACGGCGCACTATAATAGGAATGTTATTCCTAACGTTACCTGATGGTTACCTATGAATAAGAATCCTGAGGGTTACTTATGGATACAAATCTAATACGAATATACTGTATATGGATAAAATAACCCTTTGATGAAAATATCTGATATATTTCAGTTTGTTTTCTAATTGTTTCATTTTTCAATTCTGGATATTAGTGTAGGTTAGGTATACCCATGTTGGTTTAGTTAAGAACAGATTTTGATGTTAGATGGCAGTAGATTTTTTGTTTATTTTCTATAGACTAGATCGTACATATGATTTCATAACTTCTATTGACGTCATGTGGGTCTAATATACATACATATACCAAAGGCTGTTCCCCCTTACACGGGAGGTAGCCAAAAAACAAAGGCATAGAAACCACTCCCACCCATTCCATCCCCTACATACTCCACTCCCCTCCACCCTCTTCCCTCCCTCTTATCTTGGCACCTCCTGGATGACGGGTCATACCTGCATTCCAATGCCCTGGGTCAAATATGCTTTAAAAAAAATCCTTGCTAATGTTACATTTAAGTTACATTCACTATTCATGACACAAGCACATCTAAAACAAATCAATTATAATAAATCTAACTGTTGCAGCGCTATGGGGTGGTAGACTTTGGTCTTGCCTCGTATGTTCAAGTGACCAGGTTTGAACCCCAGCAACTACCTATATTTCCCCCAACCTGCTGATCCCCTAGCATATAGGGCAAAGGTGACAGGGTCGGCTGAAGCCAAAACGTTTCTTGGCTTCAACTGATGGTGATTGTGTTGATGGAGATTGTGACGGAGATAATGATGATGATGGCGATAGTGGTGGTAATGCTGATGGTGGTAAAGGTAAAGGTGAAAATGATGGTGATGGTGGAGATAGTGATGGTGATGGTGATGGAGATGGTAATGCTGATGGTGGTAAAGGTAAAGGTGAAAATGATGGTGATGGTGGAGATAGTGATGGTGATGGTGATGGAGATGGTGGTAATGGTAATGGTGATGGAGGAGAGAGTGAGGGTAATGGTAATGGTAATAATAATAGCAAGGGCGATAGTAAAGGTGATGATGACTATCACAATAGCTATGGTGTTGATGATAATGACAAGCAACGGTTATGGTAACGAGTCACCATAATGACAAATACACGAATATTTCAAGAATATTATACATACACAAAAACAGCGATATCTAACCTGAGCATATTAACAGAACAAACAATCCTCTTTACAAAAATTCTCTCTGGACAGAACAAGACCTTCCAGGTATAGTCTTTGCTCAATGAAATAATCATTTTTCCAGAGTTAACTAATAGGTTAACTAAACCAGTGTAATCCTTGCCTTAACCCAAAGCAGAAAGATAAATAGATAAATAAAAATTAAAATAAAAACGTCAACACAGTCAAGTGATTAATTTCTAATCCTAGATAAGAACAAATGTTTATTTTTATTTGTATCCTTCTAGTTTACATTTTCATTCACATCATAAGACTCCTGACAGCTCTTCCCACACTCAGACAGGACATTCCAATATCTAAAGAGCCCCCACTGCTTAAATGTCACCTGAGTAAGTGCTTTACTAAGCACAGACTGATGCAATACCGAGTGTCGAGGGTCAATAGAGTTGGACGTTGCTATGTGTACTTTGACCATCGCGACCCTGCAGTGGAAGATTGAAGCGCGTACATCCGCTACGCCAAGAAGACCTCAAGGTTTATATAGTACACATGTACTAAGTATTGTACAATGTACTTTAATTAAG
Organism: Oratosquilla oratoria; assembly: GCF_046742065.1. NCBI lineage: Eukaryota > Metazoa > Arthropoda > Malacostraca > Stomatopoda > Squillidae > Oratosquilla > Oratosquilla oratoria. The sequence goes on from NC_134815.1 coordinate 27,048,648, forward strand.
CCCCATTAACCTTCCTACCATGTAATCCCACATGGATACATATTAGTAATCTCTGTGACCTTGGTTCGAGTCCAGCAAATCTCCGGTGACTGATACACTAGTAGTGGCAGCATACAGGTAAAAGTCACTACTTCTGTCAATGCTAGATGCTCCGATGGGTCGACTTATCTAGTAACCTCTATAATAGAGATTCTCAAACTGTGCGCCGCGACTATTCCCTAAGTGCGCCGCGTATATCTTGTGGATAGGTATGTGTACTTAGATCTATTATTATTATTATTATTATTATTATTGTTATCATTGTTATCATCAGTTATTATTATTATTATCATCATTGTTATTATCATTATTATCATTATTATCGTTATTACTATTATTACTACACCCAAATGCACGCACATGTTCGTACTAACATGCCAAATGTGTATTTCTGTGTCAGTGGAATTGGCACCAAACTTATACTACACTGACAGAGCTGGTGCGCCGTCAGGTCCAAGATATACCAATAGTGCGCCACAAGGCAATAGAGTGAGAACCTTAGTTCTATACCCTCAGAGTACATCCCATTTTTTTCTTGTCATATTTCAGCGATTTTTTTTTTTTTTTTTTTGCACGATTTTGGAGTTGTATCTCATTTAGTCAATGGCCTGATAGAAGGATATCATAAGAGAGATAAAGTAGACTAGAGGCAGTCGGAATTTTAATCTACCCTAACGTGGGCCAACCTATCCCTGTCCTATTCTAACTTATATTAACCTAACCTAACCAGAGGCTTCAGAAACCTCTGAACATGCAATCCCGGAGGTGGGAGAGAGGGGGGAGAGAGGGGGGAGAGAGGGGGGAGAGAGGGGGAGAGGTGGGAGGGAGGGAGGGAGGGAGGGGGGGAGGGGAGAGAGAGAGAGAGAGAGAGAGAGAGAGAGAGAGAGAGAGAGAGAGAGAGAGAGAGAGAGAGAGAGAGAGAGAGAGAGAGAGAGAGAGAGAGAGAGAGAGAGAGAGAGAGAGAGAGAGAGAGAGAGAGAGAGAGAGAGAGAGAGAGAGGAACATAGAAAAAAGATGGTTACACTGGATGGATCTTAAGAGTGTGTCCAAATGTGAACGTACATACAAACAACAAAATTACCCCGCCACTTTATATCTCTCAAACCAATTCCAAGTGCCGCCGTGACGGTTCATGTTCATGCATGGGACCCGCCCATGTCCGTGCATGACGACGCTACACACATGAGCGAAAGTCCGCCGACAGAGGTCCGTGGCAACGCATATTCAAAACAAGTCCTCTTGTTTACCTGTATGTTCATTTCCACAAGGTCGCGCACCTCCTCTTCTATTGTGTCAAAGTTTATCCGCATGTTTGTTTGCCTGTCTGTGTGTTTGTTTGCGTAGATGATTGGCTATGTGCATGGTCCCATGGTCGTACATGCGTGAGTTTGTTCGTTTGAATGAGGTAAGGGTGGATGTTGTTTTGGAGAGGAAGTATGTACACTCAAAGCAGTGTGCGCGCGCGCGCTTGTGTGTGTACGTGTTTTATTTGTGCGTGTGTGTGCATGTGTGTGCATGTGTGTGTTTGTGTATGTGTTGTGTGTGTGTGTGTGTGTGTGTGTGTGTGTGTGTGTGTGTGTGTGTGTGTGTGTGTGTGTGTGTGTGTGTGTGTGTGTGTGCGTATTTGTGCATTTGTGTGTGTTTTTGTCTGTGTGTTTGTGTGTGCGTGTTCGTGTGTGAATATTTGTGTGTTTTGTATGCTGTGTTGTGTTTGTGTGTTTATATATGTTACTATGGGTGTGCATATTTTTGTGTTTATATATGTTACTATGTGTGCATGTATGTTTTGTATACTGTTTTTGCATTCGTTTTTATGTCTATATGTTACTATGTGTTTATGGCTGTTTATGACTGCAGATGCACGTGCATTTCCTAATTGTAATACAAAAATAACACAAAAGATTCCTTATACTCGTGGGACCACCATTTCGTTCCAACTATCATGCCTAGTTTTGAATTGGTTTATGGTTACAGTTTGGGTCATATTACAGTAACTGCAGAGTTACAGCATGAGTTAATGCACTAATATGAAAGATATATAAGTGGACATCTTTAATTACTTAAAAAGGATTACAAAGGCGGAGCATGCCGACAGGAGACCTTTTGATCCATATCTAGGTCGGATGCAAAAAAAAAAAAAAAAAAAAAAAAAAAAATGATTTTATTTCTTGCAATTGTGATCTCATGACTCGTCCCAGACCATCACAATTCTATCAGTTTTATATATATTTCATTAATGACTGAATGTTAAGATGAACTCATCCCTTTTCTTCTTTCCTTCAATGATAGTAGGCCCAATGCTTTCAATTTCCTTTCATAAGCTTTATCTACAGATCTGGGAACCAATTTCATCTCACGTGTAGACCACATGTCTGACGCATACTCCAGTTTTTAGTGTACACATTTATAAATAAAAAATATACATTTTTTTTTTATCTTGAAGTTGATGGGTGGATGTGTGCATGTGTGTGGACGCATAGTCCATTTACGATGGCTACATACATAAGCTTGAACACGCTTCTTTTTATGTAAACGAACGTACCCAAACGCAAACGCAAAGAGTAAGAGTAGTGTGTACGTTACAAGAAGTCCGTTTAGGGTGTCGCATACGTCGTGATGGTTTACTATTAGCCATGCTGCCAAATCAACCTTAGTACATGCCTCTCTCTCTCTCTCTCTCTCTCTCTCTCTCTCTCTCTCTCTCTCTCTCTCTCTCTCTCTCTCTCTCTCTCTCTCTCTCTCTCTCTCTCTCTCTCTCTCTCATTTCCCATTTATGTGTTATTTTATTTTTCATTCCGCATATAATAAAGCTGGATAGTGCAATGAGTATAGTTTTTTAGGATTATAGGAACGATCTTAATCAAATTTATGACACGTGGCAACAGCGCTTTTTCCTCCCATGGTGCCGCGTCGAGATATCACAGGGGAGACACGTGGGATGGGGTATAGGTAATTGATGTTATAATGCTAAAAAGTGATACTCACTTTATTATACAGCTTCCTTTATTATATAATGAATATAAATTCAAATCAAATAGCACATAGATGGGAAATAATATTGAGGCATGCACTAAAGTTGATTTGGAGGAGTAAATCATGACATTTGCCACACCTTAAACGGACTTCTTGAAGCGCACAGACTATAGACTTCACACGAAAGAGGACATATGTGCGTGTGTGCGTGCGTTCGTTGCGTGTGCGTGCGTACGTGTGTTGCGTGCACGTAACAGCAAAGAAACGAATGAGAAAAGTGTTTATCGAATCCCGGCATGGAAGCTATCTTCATCATAAGACCTGTCACAACACGTTTCAACACGTTTGCTCCTCTCCCACTCCACCACATTCCTCTAAGTTACCTTCCCCCGCTCCCTTCAACCTGTGTGAATATACACTGCTTATATTCTCTTCCTATACACCTGCGTTGTGTATATATACCTAAGGTGTAGTTTATAATCTTGGCTGGGTTCATGATACACACACACACACACACACACACACACACACACACACACACACACACACACACACACACACACACACACACACACACACACACACACACACACACACACACACAGTTCAAGCTTAGAGTCTTGTTTTCATAAGAATTATATCTTTCCTAGTGAAGTAGGTCACACTCCGCTCTTCCAGACAGATACATACACACACACGCGCGGGCGCGCGCGCGCACACACAGTTCAAACTTAGAATTTTGTCATAAGAATTATATCTTTCCTGTGGAAGTGTCACACTCCACTTTACCAGATACACATACATACCCTCGCGCGCACACACACACACACACGTTTTCTTGTTAATTTCAGTCAACCTTGACATTTGGAAAGAGTACTGCACAGCATTTTTTTTCCTTATAATTCTTCGTCAGTGCTTGCCATCCTACACCACAACCTGAGGGAATTCCATCCAAAAATGGCTTAGGCTGACCAAAGACCCTTTCAGTACTTGTGTTCCGCTTCATCTCGAATGACACACTTGCTGACGAGACGACAGAAAGGCAGAAGACCCACGTACCAAGAGCCGAGAACTAGTATTGCCCAAAGCGGCACAACTTTGGGGGCGGCATTTTATGGTGACCCAACAAATTAATATTCAAGCATTAGTAACTTTGAGTAAAATAAATGGTTGCTACAGTTTGTCTTTCTATTTAGCATACCTATATTCCTGTATTATTCCGTTTTCGGCGTTTCGTTGTGTGATTAAAACTTATAAGGGGCGGACAAATAAAAATCTGACCCAGACGGCACTAATGCTTGGTACGCCACTGCCATCAATATGACAATAATCAGAGATTATTTTATGACAATATATCTTATTATTATATTATCATATGACAATACTATTATTATATGACAATCATTATTATATATGATTATTATATGACAGTATATAAGATTATTACATGACAATAATCAGAGAGCTAACATAAATATGTAATATCCATTTGATACCGCTCTGATTAGTAATAAGAAATAAAATTAAAAAATAGCTCTAATGATTGATTACCTTTACTTAATCTTTCTATCTTTTCAAATACCTTTAAACATACATAATAAAATAAGACCATTACCCATTCTCACTTTGTTAAACATTCATATTATGCCTATTACTAATATCCTGTGTATAAAGTAGTTCTCTGGCATTCACCCACTCTATATATCCACTATCTGAATTAATTGAATTTCCATATAATAGGTAGCTTTTCACTCTCATAAGCATATCCAAATGACATTCTTCTAAACGGTTTCTAAGTTTGTTTTTTATTTCATTCATTAGACTAAACTTTCTCTCTACATGCAAGAGGGGCTCCCCCAAAGTCCATCAACTTTGCCAAATCACAGAACTGTTTATTCCGAAGAGCAAATACAACCGTTTGTGTAAAATTTGATATGATTTTTTATTTATTTTGTTCTTGTACAGAAAATATGAAATAATTAAACTAATTATTTCTGGAGTATCAGCCAGAAAATCATTATATTTAAGATAAATGGCAATAACATGTTCACTACCAAATGAAAAATCACAATGTGAGATAGAAAAAGATATCAAACACTGTCCATTTATGTACCTCATTCTCGGGGAATCTGTCTTCTAAATGGACATATATAATGTTTATAAAATTCATCAGGGGCCTAGTATCTACTACTTCAACCTTTTCTTGTTTAAGTAAAGCATTTACTTTGTCACTCCAACAGGCATCACCTTCTAAATACTGATTTCTGATTTTTTTTATCTTCTCTCTGGCAAAATTATGGCTGTCTAGTGCTGTCTAAGTTACTCCTTCGTAAGATTTTGCACATAGATGTAATTTTCTCTAAGATCACTTAAAACACGAAGAGCTACCTTGAATATCACGTTAGTTAACTTATTGTGACAATAATTAACCACGGGATCATTTGATTTGTATTTTTTTTTTTTTTTAATTGCCTGTAATGCAAAATGTCTGGATAGCAACTGCACTTCACGGAGGGGTCCGAAGGCAAAAAAATTATTTTCAGACGCCTTCACAATTTCTTTAAATTCAGCTCTTTTCATTGGAACGAGAAAAGTGTGTGTAAAATGTTCTCATTAATGTATCAATATCATTAGTTTAATTTCCTTCCATGTATTAGAGATCCCCAGATCCTCGCGGTGAGCCACACAGTGTTGCTGTACAAAATGTGGAACTTCCAATTCAAGTTTTGCAGCAACGCCATTAACTTTCCCCAGCATCACTGAGGCTCCGTCAGAGGTAAATATCACAATTTTTCGGAAATCAAGTTTCTTTTCCTGATAAAACGGTTTAATATCAACACAATGGAAGATGCATCACAAGCCTGCAAATGAATTATTCTTTCAAAATATGTTTTATATTCATTACAATATTTGGACCTGAACTTGAAATAGAGGATGAGGCATTTGTTAAGTTATACGAGTGCTTTCATCAATGGTTAGGGTGTGGAAATTTGCAGATGCAATTTGCTTAAACATCTCGTTTTCAACAATTAAATTTGTCGTTTCCAGAAATTCAAACACATAATTTTTGCTTTGTCAGCTGTCTGGAAATTCAAAATACTTTTCCATATGTTCATTGATATTCTGAACCGAAAGTAACGAGTTATTCATCGTAATAGCTGATATGACACTGTCAATAATAACTTTAATCCAGTACTCCTGTGGCTGGCAATGAACGATTTTATTGCCAAAGTTTGTGTACACACTTTAAATATATTTTACTTGTCAAATAGTGCTTTAAAAAGTCCAAATTCCAAGTGGCCTCAAACTTCTTTCCTTTAGAAAAATTCCCAGAAATCTTTGCATCGCGACAATAAATAAAAACAACTCAAGCTGAAGCATCGTAAGTAAATATTTCATACAGCTGAATGTTTATCAACTCGCGAGCTTTTGGCGTAGCAGTTTTCGCTATTTCATCTAGCCATTCTCTTTTAAAGCTGCTAGCAGCTAATTTTTCCCTTGACACCATTTGCTTCCTTAAAACATGACATTGGTCAACAGTTCTTTGAAGTTTTGATGGTTAAAGAATGCTTTTTACTTATTTTGCAAATTCACAAATCTACACTAATCAGCGCACAACTTGACAATTCAATAGCTGAACCAACACTAAACGCCACACCTGGCTGGAGTGTGGAAATCGTTTATAAACGTTTTCAAACGATTTCTACACTCCAGCCAGGCGGCAATGTCATTTCGTTTGCAATGGAAGCGCTAGAGTTAAAAGAGAGAGGAAAAAAAGAAAAGAAAAAACAAAGCAATTATTAGTTTGATGGTTGACAAGTTACCATATTTTTAGAGAACTTGTAAGTTGATGTTTGGGTGGAGTTTCTTTACTGAATAGATTTTGATACCTTTGAAAACCTTGTGTCCGCTCATTTTCTATTTATGTACGCTAGTTGTAAACATATGTGCGCACGCACATGCACACAGCTCAGAGGGAACGTTGGCTCTCAGTTGGCTCTCAGTTCTTGGTTTTTGGGTATTAGGTCTTGGCTTTCAGCTCTTGGCCCTCGGCTCTTGAATCTTGATTCTTGTCTCCTGGCTCTTGGCCCCCGGGTCTTGAGTTTTGGTCCCCGGTCATTGAATTTTAGTCCTCGTTTCGTGACTGTTGACTCTAGGCTCTTGACCTTTGACCTCTCTCTCTCTCTCTCTCTCTCTCTCTCTCTCTCTCTCTCTCTCTCTCTCTCTCTCTCTCTCTCTCTCTCTCTCTCGGCTCTTTGGCCATCAACTTTTGGGCCCTTGGGCCCCGTATGGGGATGTGAATACATGATTTTTGTGTTGTGATTTTAGTGCTTGGTGTATTTGTGTGGATTTGCTTAAATGATCAGGTGGTGACTCGCATGGGTACGCACATACTTTTCAGAAGGCAAAATTTGCACGCAAACAAATTTCTCCGCACACTCACAGCAACAAATTAGAGGAAATATTAGTGAAAGCCAAGAGCCAGTAGCCAAGAACCAAATTCCAATTGCTAAGAGCCAAAAGCCAGTAGCCAAGAACCAAGTTCCAATAGCTAAGAGCCAAAAGCCAGTAGCCAAGAACCAAGTTCCAATAGCTAAGAGCCAAGAGCCAGTAGCCGAGAACCAAGTTCCAATAGCTAAGAGCCAAAAGCCAGTAGCCAAGAACCAAGTTTCAATAGCTAAGAGCCAAAAGCCAGTAGCCAAGAACCAAGTTCCAATAGCAAAGAGCCAAAAGCCAGTAGCCAAGAACCAAGTTCCAATAGCTAAGAGCCAAGAGCCAGTAGCCAAGAACCAAGTTCCAATAGCTAAGAGCCAAGAGCCAGTAGCCAAGAACCAAGTTCCAATAGCTAAGAGCCAAAAGCCAGTAGCCAAGAACCAAGTTCCAATAGCTAAGAGCCAAAAGCTGAGGGCCAAGGTCCGAGAGGTGAAGTCCAAGAGCCATATGACCAGAACCAAGACCTAATAGCCAAGAGCTGAGAGCCAAGAGGTTAAGGCCAAGAGCCAGGAGCCAAGTTCCAATACTCAAGAGCCAAGAGCCAAGAGCTGAGAGCCAAGGGCCAAGAGATGAAGTCCAAGAGCCAGGAGCCAAGATCCAATAGCCAAGAGCTGAGAGTCAAGGGCCAAGAGGTGAAGTTCAAGAGCCAGGAGCCAAGAACCAAGACCTAAGAGGTGAGAGCCGAGGGCCAAGAGATGAAGGCCAAGAGTCCAGAACCAAAATCCAATAGCCAAGAGCTGAGAGCCAAAGTGAGAAGGCCAAGAGCCAGGAGCCAAAAATCAAGATCCAATAGCTAAGAGCCGTGGCCCATGAGGTAAAAGGCCAAGAGCTAAGAGCCAAGAACCAAGGTCCAAGAGGCAAGGGCCGAGAAATGAAGATCCAAAAGCCAAGAGCTGGTAGCCAAGAGCCAAGGTCCAAAAGCCAAGAGCTGGTAGCCAAGAGCTAAGTACTGCTCGTCTCCAAGAGAACTCCGCCCCACTCTGTCCCCGCCCCTGAGGCGCTCGCCCACTTTCTGCCTTTGAAACCAACTCAAACAAAGGATCATTTCACAAAGGCTAATCACCAGTCTATTAGATGTTTTTCACTTGTGTTTGTCCGTCCTGCTGAAGGAGGTGTGGGTGGAGGAAGGTGGCGGGAGTGGAGGGAGGCGGGGGGAAGGGGAGGTGGGTGTGGAGGGAGCGGGAGAAGGGGAGAATGGAGAAGGAGAAAGGGAGAAGGGGAAGGGAAGGAGGGTGTGGAGGAAGGTGGACGAAGGTGAAAGGGGGTGGAGGAAGATGGAGGGAGGTTGGGGAAGGTGGAGGGAGGTTGGGGAAGGTGGAGAGAGGCAGGGGAAGGTGAAAACGGAGGGAGGCGAAGGAGCATGGGGAAAGGAAGAAGGGGAGGGGGAAAGGGAGAAAAGGGAGGGGGAGAAGTAGGGAAGGGGAAGGGGGAAGTGAGAAGGGGGAGAAGGGAGAAGGGGAGGGGGAGAAGGGAGAAGGGGAGGGGGGAAGGGAGAAGAGGGAGGGGGAGAAGTAGGGAAATGGAGGGGGGAAGGTAAGAAGGGGGAGAAGAGAGAAGGGGAGGGGGAAAGGGAGAAGAGGGAGGGGGAGAAGAGGGAGGGGGAGAAGAGGGATGGGGAGAAGAGGGATGGGGAGAAGAGGGATGGGGAGAAGTAGGGAAGGGCAAGGAGGAAACTGAGAACGGGGGAGAAGGGGAGGGGGAAAGGGAGAAGAGGGAGGGGGAGAAGTAGGGAAAGGGAGGGGGGAAGGTAAGAAGGGGGAGAAGGGAGAAGGGGAGGGGGAAAGGGAGAAGAGGGAGGGGGAGAAGTAGGGAAATGGAGGGGGGAAGGTAAGAAGGGGGAGAAGAGAGAAGGGGAGGGGGAAAAGGAGAAGAGGGAGGAGGAGAAGAGGGAGGGGGAGAAGTAGGGAAGGGCAAGGAGGAAACAGAGAACGGGGGAGAAGGGAGAAGGGGAGGGGGAAAGGGAGAAGAGGGAGGGGGAGAAGTAGGGAAAGGGAGGGGGGAAGGTAAGAAGGGGGAGAAGAGAGAAGGGGAGGGGGAAAGGGAGAAGAGGGAGGGGGAGAAGTAGGGAAGGGGAAGGAGGAAAGTGAGAAGGGGAGAAGGGAGAAGGGGGAAGGGAAAGGGAGAATAGGGAGGGGGGTAAGTAGGGAAAGGGAAGGGGAAAGGTAAGAAGGGGGAGAAGAGAGAAGGGGGAGGGGGAAATGGAGAAGAGGGAGGGGGAGAAGTAGGGAAGGGGGAGGAGGAAGGCGAGAAGGGGGGGAAGAGAGAAGGGGGAAGGGGAAAGGGAGAAGCGGAAGGGGAGAAGTGGGGAAAGGGAGGGGGAGGGTAAGAAAGGGGAGAAGAGACAAGGGGGAGAAGAGAGAAGGGGGAGGGGGAAAGGGAGAAGAGGGAGGGGGGGAAGTAGAGAAGGGGGAGGAAGGTGAGAAAGGGGAGAAGGGTGAGGGGACAAAGGGAGAGGAGAAGGGGGAGGGAGAAAATGAGAGGCGAAAGGGGAAGGGTGAAAGGGGATGGGGAAAGAGAGAGGGGGAGGGGGAGAAATTAGGAAGGGGAAGGGGGAAGAGAAGGCGGAGAGGAGAAGGGGGAAGGGGAAAGGGAAGAAGGGGGAAGGGGAGAAGGGGGAAGGGGAGAAGGGGGAAGGGGAGAAGGGGGAAGGGGGGAAGGGGGAAGGGGAGAAGGGGGAAGGGGAGAAGGGGGAAGGGGAGAAGGGGGAAGGGGAGAAGGGGGAAGGGGAGAAGGGGGAAGGGGAGAAGGGGGGAAGGGGAGAAGGGGGAAGGGGAGAAGGGGGAAGGGGAGAAGGGGGAAGGGGAGAAGGGGAGAAGGGGGAAGGGGAGAAGGGGGAAGGGGAGAAGGGGGAAGGGGAGAAGGGGGAAGGGGAGAAGGGGAGAAGGGGGAAGGGGGGAAGGGGAGAAGGGGGAAGGGGAGAAGGGGGAAGGGGAGAAGGGGAGGGGAGAAGGGGAGAAGGGGAGAAGGGGAGGGGAGAAGGGGAGGGGAGAAAGTAAGAAGGGAAGGAGAAAAGTGAAGAAGGGGGAAAGTGGAAAGGGAGAAGGGGAAGAAAGGGAGAAAAGGAAGAGGAGAAAAGGGAAAGGGAGAAGGGGTGGGGAAGAAGAGGGAGGGGAGAAGGGGTGGGGAAGAAGAGGGAGGGGAGAAGAGGACAAGATGGGGGAGGGTAGGGGAGGAGAAACGACAATGGACTAGATAGGGGGAGGAAGAGAATGAAGGAGTGGGAGGAAACAGGAAAGAGTGGAAAAGGGGTGAACAAAAATTAAAAGAGATGAGGAAAGTTGAGATTATTTAATCATTTAGAAAAATAGATTTAGAAACTGTAGAAGCAATCAAAAAGGAGGAAGAACGGGAATATGAGAAAGATAGAGAAGTTATATGAAAAAAAATAAACAAAACAAAAAATACTGAAAAAAAAATAAACGATCAATATGTAATGGGGTCAAAGAAGAGTCTAACAACATAAACAAACGAATAAATGTAAAAAAAAATAAAAATAAAAAAATAAAAAAATACATAGACTGAATTCAAAACAAATACAGCAATAAAAGGACATCAAAAAGTGCAACAGAAGGGAAAAATAACCCCTCCCCCCTCAAAGGAAAAAAAAATGAAAATAAACAAAGGGAGCACCCTCAAAGAACGAGAAAAAGAGTGCTTGTTCGGACTACCATTTGTTGCCTGTTGACAGGACCCCAAGTACGATGCGGCATATTGGTGTATTTGT
>NC_134815.1:27077377-27082377 GCF_046742065.1 Oratosquilla oratoria
CCTCTTTCTTTCTCTCTTTCTTTCTCTCTTTCTTTCTCTCTTTCTTTCTCTCTTTCTTTCTCTCTCTCTCTCTCTCTCTCTCCTTCACCGTCTTTCCCCACCTCTCACTCTCCTTTCTTGTTCTAGAGATTTAAAAGCTCGTTAGATGAAAAGCATTTCCTTTCCTAATACTTTTTCCCACTGATCTTGCATAAATTGCTGCACGTCGCTGTATAAATTCTATGGCCTTTTGCGAGGATGCCATGACGTTCGGAAATGCATGAAGTCAGGTCTTCCACGGGGTCTTACTCATGGTACCTCCCACGGGGGACTCTACGAAAGCCTCCATGGGGCCCATCGTGGGATCCTCCGTAGCATCCAAAACAGAAACCTCTAGGGGTCTTCCAGGGTCCACGGGGTCATAATGACACTCACGGGGCATTCCATGGGGGGACCCTATGAAAGCTTCCACGGAAGGCTCCATGGTCGTCTTCCATAGGATCTAATACGGGGACCTCGACAAGGTCGTCCACGGGACCTTTGCGGGGTCCACAGGGTCCTCGTGAGACTCACGGGGTCTTCCACAGAGGCCTATAGGAAAGCTTTCACCGAAGCCTCCATGGAGTTTTTCATGGAATCCAACACAGTAATCACCATGGAGTCCTCCATGGGGTTGGGACCTTTACACTCATGTCCTCCACAGAAGAGGAACTTCTGTTCGACCTTGAGACTTTCTTGATATATTTTGTTCAGGTCAACGCTTTCAAGCTCTATTTTCGTTTCTTACGAGTACAATAGATTGTGACGGGAGTCAACGGGCAAAACATACCAACTGGAGACCTGCTGGTCCATGACAAAGTCGTCGTCGTTTTCCCTTTCATTGGCTCATTCGCTATATAAGTTTTATTTCGGGTGCCGTCGAGTGATTTTATTCAGATAGAAGCACCCACCCTTGGTTAGGTTACAAACTATTACGTACAATTAACTCTTTCAATGATGATTTCAAGCCAGACGATTTGATTCAGTTGAAGGAAATGTTTGGCCAGCTGGTGACTTAATCGGAAGCGTACTGGGCTCGCATTCACTTAGTTGTGGGTTCGAATCTCGCACTCGTCTCCGATTCTCAGCACTGACGCTTACCTGCCCTCCAACAGTCTCTAAAGGGTATATAATAAGGCAAAGATGATGGTTTCGGCCGCAGCTGCTCAGCGCCTCCTGGCGTAGGCTCCTCAACTGTATGGACTCAATAAGCCTAGCTCAACCTCAACCTAACTTTTTAACGGCTGACTAGCTTTTTCGTACATTTCCTAGCAATTCACAGAAGAGTTCATTCAGCTTTAAGAGCATCCGTTAAGGAGATAAAACACATCTGCAATGATATGGTCACGATTTACCCTGATTGCATCTGCATTATATTTAATAAAAAAGAATATCTCAGTCACATTTGCAATATCTTGATCTGCGTAATAACATATCATAATCTGTTCTCTGGTCATTAATTCACAAATTGCTTCCTGATGAGATGCAAGAAGGGGGTGGAAGGGAAGAATCTTGCAAGTCTTTCGCCAAATCCATCTCAGAGCAATAGACCAAAACAGATTTACATATTTAAGCGAAATTTGACTCAAAACAGAAACTTGAGGTTCTCCCAGACCCTTTACCATGCGTTCCTTCGGTGGTCGTGGTTAGCATCCCCCCTCCCCCCCTCTCCTCTATCCCTACCCCTCCCTTCTATCCTCCTTCCCACTTCTCCCTTCCCCCCCATCCCTCTCTCCTCTTCCCTGTGTCCCTCACTTCCTCTCCTCCCTCTCGAAGACGACAAATTAAATGTTTATTCTCGAGATACAAAGCCACGTTCATGGTTAATTGATCTTCGAAGGGTCTTCGGAGGACTTCGAGTCCAAACGCTTCTCTTTAATGTACTCTCCTCTTTCGAGGTTCCTCAATAGTTTCAATACGGTCCCCCCCCCACCCCGCCCGTCTTACAGATCTCTTCTTGGCTGTAAACGGCTTGTTTTATTCAGCATAGAGGTGGTCCCTGGGCTGAAGACGGGCTCTCAGGGACCGGGACCTTAGACGTGACCCTCATCTTCTAGCTGAGGTTAAAATCGTCTGGTTTTAACCAGAACAACAGCTACAAAGAGCGGCACATTGTTGAAGACTTCAATATACCACTTCCTTTCCTTCGTCTCCTTCATATTATCAGTTTGCGAGGACAGTAGAAAGCCTCTTCCCTACCGTGTGATCAATTCCTTTTATATTCCATATTCCTCCTTGTCGCTAAGCGATTCTAATCATCTTCGTGGTACCCTTCTCGGTAATAAAGACGTTGTACACCATCTCGCCAATTCCCTTTCCTTCCAAGTGGTACTTTCACTGATACCATGACCGGCGCCAGGCGACTTTATTCACTCCCGTGGCAACCCCCCCTTCTCCCCTTCCCCCCCCAAACTCGGAAGCGAAGGAAAGAAAAGCTTTTCTTGCGACGGGACAATCATGGAAAGCATCTCGATAAACTGTTTACTTTACTTCGGCGTTTACTGAACTTAATAGCTTTCCGGATCATTTCCTTGGATTGTACAGTTGGGGAATCATCGTTACCCATCTGGCGGTATCCGATACTTGGGATTAGACGTGTACGCGCGCACGCACACGTGCACACACTCGTACATGCGCACACTCATACGAGCGCGCACATAAGTGAAGATATGCGCATACACACACGAGTGCGCGCACACACACACACACACACACACAAACAAACACACACGTACACGGCCGTATGTGTGCACACACACATGTACACACAAACACACACACACACATGCATGAAACCAGAAAGACACATATGCTGGTCTGTTGCCAGACTTGAACTAATCAATTTCTCCTGTGTTCACTCTCTAGCCGAGACAAATATATATATATATATATATATATATATATATATATATATATATATATATATATATACATATATACCACCACGGCATCGCAAGTCGCACCTGCTCCCTTGTGTGTGTGTATAAGATAGCACTTCCCATACATAGGCCAATATATGAGCTCTGAACTCTCATCCAAAAAGACAATAGATGTTGAGTCCAGCACGTGATCCAAGACCATATGAATCACATGTATCTCTATACCCATACACTTGCGCACGCTTACGCACACACATACACGCACACACACACACACACACACGTATACATACACACACACACTATGACGGTCAGGGATCGAATCCCACCCAGGGCTGAAATAATTTCAGTATCATTGCGCTGCGTGTTGTTACGCCAACTCTCGTGGGCGGGGAGCTGGGTGTGTGTGTGTAGATCGGTTATATATGAACTCTGAGCTCTCTTCCGGAAGGGAAATAGCTGTCGATCACGAGTCCAACACGTGATCCAAGACCATGATGAATCACACACACATGCACATACCCGCTCCGTGAGCAAAAAAAAATAATCTAGTTTGCCAAAAGAACTTGCTTATCCTTGCATATCTTTGAATATATTACAAGTTGGTTCAATTGTCGTATGCTAAACGAAAACAGAATACAGGAACCCATAGACCCCTTCAACTATGGTGGATCATATGTATAGTGGCGTGAGAGAACGCTCCAAGCGCCTTTATTTAACGCCATAAATTATTCTTAAAGTTAACCAATATTAAAACTGATATGTCTCCGTAAGCGAGGTGGGGTTGGGGAGGGGGTTTCTATGTAAATATACGAGATATATGGGCGACATCTGCCCCTTTTCATCAATGACGCTTGGATCGTTCTCCCGCGGCGTCACTCACATACTATCGTTCATTCACATAAGAACATTCAATTAACATGAACATCAAAATACAAACAATTCATGCAACTTAAATTACTGAATTAATAAATGTGTCATATCACACGAAAGTAATCTAAACTTTAAAGAAAAAAACACTAGCGTGTGTCTTAGTCCCTGTTCTCACTAGCGGTTTGAACCGTACGGAAACCGCGGCGGTACCGCATAGTCAAGGAAAATCTGCACGGTTGTGTGAACGCCTCCATTAACCTACAGTGTATTTGAACCGGCGTGGCAGGAACTGCCAGTGTAAACAGGACCAATGTTTTTGCATAGTTTACTGTACAATTCGACTTCCTCACGATATTGTCAATTTTATATAGTTAATATGTGCAAACAAGACGAGAAGTACACTTCCTATAACATAAAAACTATTGTAAATACAATAACAAAATTGACAGGGAAATAGCATATTGGTTTGGTTTATGTATTATAATTTACAAAAATAATATTCAATTTTCTAATATTATATCACGTAGGTGTGCAAACTAAAATACCTTGTGTTGCAGTGTACAGCTAAATCTCCTATGATTAATTTGTAAATCTACCTTCACACGACACTGTCAATATTACATTTGTGGGGATGCAAGCTAAAGAGCGTGATGTCTGGTAGTACAGAATGAGCAAAATTACACAGTAAACAGATGTATATACTGGTCATGCAAATAAAATAAAAGAAAATAAAGATACAAAATAAGATGAAATAGAATTAGAAATAAAAATGTATAAATTTTGTTAGACAATTAACCCTGTGAATGGACATACTCGTAATTTTTTTTAAAGAAGTACTTACCCGCACTGAGTAGAGTGTGCACTTGTCACGTTGCTCTTGAATTGTTGGTACCTTAGATCTGTAGTCTTCTCATTGGTTCAAAAAATCACTTTACACTATTTGATCATTACGATAAATGTCACTATCATCTTAATTTTTCTTTTCTTTCTTTCTTAATTATCACCCGAACTCACTCACTGAAATTTAGATGGTCTGGTGCGCCAACACATCTAGTAAAACCGAACTTTAATTACACCCAACTTGAAAAGACGACTGGAACACTAATGTTCTTCTGACAGAGAACGTGTACCCACCAATTGGTTATATTCGATCTCATTGGTCTAGAACTGCCCCACCCACTCTCGGCGACCAATGACATTGCTTGCTCGACCTGGGGCGACTCTATCAAA
>NC_134815.1:27089877-27099877 GCF_046742065.1 Oratosquilla oratoria
ATCTACACCACTCTTTCTAATCAATCAATATCATTATTGAGATTAGGAAACCATATTTCGGATGTGTATGAACCAGGAATCATTGGTTGATGATGACCGGTCTTTGGATGTCGATGCCAATCCTTGTATCCTATCTGCTTAGACAGATATACAATATATAGTTGTCTTTCGGTCGTCCTTGATGAAAAGATACACACACACACACACACACACACACACACACACACACACACACACACATACACACACACATACACACACACACACACACACACACACACACACACACACACACACAGGGAAAGGTGCCGCAAGATTGGAAAGATGCAAACATAGTACCAATACATAAAGGAGGAAATAGAGAAGATCCTACAAACTTTAGACCGGTGTCCCTCATAAGTACAGTAGCAAAAATATGCGAAAAGATTATCAGGAGCAGATGGACCAAATATTTGGAAGAAAACAAAATAATAAATCACAAGCAATTTGGTTTTAGAAGTGGAAGATCGTGCACCACAAATCTAATCTGTTTTTACTCGAGACTAATTGAGATAATACAAGAAAGAGATGGATGAGCAGACTGCGCCTTCTTGAACTTGCAGAAAGCATTTGATAAGGTACCACACAAAAAATTAATAAGTAAAATTGAAAATATAGGAGGAATTCAAAGCAAAGTGTTGGAATCGGTGAAGGGTTTCTCAACTGGGAGAAAAATGAGAGTGGTACTCAGAGACAAAAATTCGGAAAGGGAAGATGTAAAAAGTGGCGTCCCGCAAGGCTCTGTTTTGGCTCCTTTAATGTTTGCCATATACATAAATGAATGGATGAAGGAGTAAATTGTTACATGAACTTTTTTGCTAACGATGCCAAATTACTCAAGAGAGTGAAAACAGAAGAAGATTGCAGATCGCTACAGGATGACCTGGATAAAGTATGGGAATGGAGCAGGAAATATGAAATGAACTTCAACATCAAGTAATGTAGCATAATGTAATTTGGAAGTGGCAAAAACAGAGTTTCGGGAAAATATACGATTTGAAATAAAGTAGTCAAAAAAGTAAACTCAGAGAAGGACCTAGGAGTAATCATCTCAAGTGATTTGACACCTGACAAACATGTAAATAAGTTATTTGGAGAGACCTACAACCTATTAAGATCAATGAAAGTGGCCTTCGACTACATGGATGAGGAGATGGTTAAGAAAATAATTATTACATTGATAAGACCGAAATTACAATATGCTATATCAATGTGGGCACCTAGCACAAAGAAAAACACAAGAAAATCAGAAAGAATCCAAAGAGCAGCGACAAAAATGGCACCCACACTATCAAATTTGACATATGAACAAAGATTGGAGAAATTACAGTTGTCAACATTGGAGCAGAGAAGGGAAAGAGGCGATTTGTTGACCATTTTCAGAATTATGAAAGGCATGCAAGTTCTCGATAGAGATGACCTATTAAAATGGGACAAGAGGGAAACAAGAGGACACGAAAAGAAACTAAAGAAAGATAGTTACAGAAGAGACCTGAAAAAGAATAGTTTCCCTCACAGAGTGATCGATGTCTGGAACAAATTGAACAGTGAAACAGTGAATGCCAGAACTATACACGATTTCAAGAAAAAACTGGATGTGGAGAGATACGAAAACGGGTCACGACGACCATAGCTCCCGTCCCGTAAAATACAACTAGGAACTAGGTAAATACACACACACACACACACACACACACACACACACACACACACACACACACACACACACACACACACACACACACACGCATACACACACACACACACACACACACACACACACACACACACACACACACACACACACACACACACACACACAATTACACGCATACACACACACACATATACACAAATACAAACACAACCACTTACAAGAAAAATAGAAATACATACACAAATACACACAGAACCACACAAAAGAAAAAAATAGAAACACATACACACACAAACGCACACACATACACACAAATAAAAGGACACATGTGGTGGCCCTTTGAAGCGTAGTGGAAGAATTTAATTGTCGGAAATATGCTCCGGAAGGGGAGCAAATAACACACGCACACACACACACACACACACACACACACACACACACACACACACACACACACACACACACACACACACGCACGCACGCACGCACGCACACACACACACACACACACACACACACACACACACACACACACACACACACTCACACACACAAATATGCACACCGTATACTCACACGGTCGCCCACATTTAGGTATACATGTATACACACAAGCTCTCGAACCCATATGAAAATACGTAAAGGCATGAATGCACGCCCACACATACAAACACACGTACACAAACATACACACACAAATACACACAGACACAGATGGATAAATGATAGATAGATGAAAGAGACAGGCAGATATATGGATAGAGGAGAGAGAGAGAGAGAGAGAGAGAGAGAGAGAGAGAGAGAGAGAGAGAGAGAGAGAGAGAGAGGAGAGAGAGAGAAAGAGAGAGAGAGAGAGAGAAAGAGAGAGAGAGAGAGAGTGAGAGATACATTGAAATGGTAAGAGAAAAAGAGAGAAGTAAAATGGAGAGACTGAGAAACGGGGGATGGGAGGGACGGTGTAGGGGGTGAGATAGGGAAAAGGGAGAGGTGGGAGGATAGAGGAGTGGGAAGGAGAGGTGGGAGGGATAGGGGGAGGGGGGCGAGGTGAGAAGAGGGTCTCAACTTTGTCTCCGAGTTGAGTTTAATCAACTCCAGGGGTCTTGGGGAGATGGAGTCTGTGACTTTATTTAGCTTCTTCTATATTGCTAGACTTGTTTATAGATGGTTTCTGTTTTGATTCTAGTTGACACACGAAGCCACCATATCAGCTCTATTTTTATTTTTGATTTAATTTTACTTTATTTTTCTTTCATTTTCATTTAATTTAGCTTTTATTTATATTCTTATTCTTATTATTTTTATTCTTATATAATTTTATTTCATTTTATTTTTCTTTCATTTTCATTTCATTTAACTTTTATTCATATTCTTTATTTCTATTATCTTATTCTTATTTGATTTGATTTGATTTGATTTTTCTTTCATTTTCATTTCATCTAATTTCTATTTATATTCTCATTCTTAATATTTTTATTCTTATATTAAATGGCAGGATATATGATTAAGTGTAGGAGGTAATAAGTTTTTGTTACCGCTTAAAGGCTTTGTTTTACATTCAAAGATTTTATTCTGGCTACAGCTGGGCCGCTTTGTTTACTACCCAAAAAATGAGTTTATATATATTTATTCATGAATCAAATAATTTGTTTGTTTATTTATTTATCTATGCATTTTTAGCTTTTATTTGTCGATTCATATATGTATCTTTTTATTCATCTATTTGTTTGTTTATTTATTCATTTCGTTATTAGTTTAGTTATTTATCTATCATTGTCGCATACGTATCCAAAAAGGAAAACAATACTTACTGTTTTCTTATGACAATACTTTAGGGGACTTATGTATAACCCTTAGGGATCAGAGTCACTCTGGGATCTCTTATGGTTAAAGCAGCGTTACTCAACCGTTATACCCTTCCGTAACCTTTAAATAAATTGCATGTTTCAAGGAACCCCTGCAAAAAAAAAAAAAAAAAAAACATATACCATGTGTTTCTCACTTTATTTTCATCGTAATAATAGGTTAGATAGGATAATGTCTATACTACATTATTACAATAACCGAGAATATGTCGTGCGTGTTTAATTATATTACGTATATGAAATTAAATAAAAGATCAAAAGTGCACTAGCTTATCTCATTTGTTCTCGCGGAACCCTTAGGGACCTTTTGCGGAACCTTAGGGTTCTGGGGAACTGGTTGAGAAACACTGGGTTGGAGACTAAACTCTACTTAAGGAAAAATCATGAACATTCTATTTTTTTTCCTCTATGAATCAATCTCTTCATCATTTACCTTATGCGGACAGGCTTAGGAACCTTAATTGACACTCTCTGGAAAGACGCAGAGTGCGGGGTGATCTAATAGAGGTGCTCAAGTGGATCAAAGGCTTTAGCACGGATGACGAAAATAAGGTCATCATATTAAGATAACAAGGCAGGACTCGTAGTAATGGATTTAAATTGGACAATTTTATATTTAAGGAGATTAGCAGGAGCTGTTTTACTAATAGGGTGGTCAACGAATGGAATAGACTTAGTGGCCATGTAGTGAGACATGAAACTATCAGTTGTTTTAAGAAAAGGTTAGACAACTTTATGGATGGAAATGACGGGTGGTAATGGACATGGAACTGCCTAGTGTAGGCCTTATGGTCTCTTGCAGTCTCCTTCATTCTTATGTTCTTATGACGATGTTCCCAAGGTCAGAAGCGATGGTTATTGGTCAACCAATCAATCAACCATTTCGAGTCCACTGCACCAACCAAGACAGACTATTCCGTGTAACTCCTGCAAACTTCTCTACCTCATCTCTCCGTCTTTTATCTGGTCCCCCTATTACACGCTTTCCATCTCGCGGCGTCCATTTTAGCAACTGGCTTAGATAATTATACTCTTCAACTTCTTGAAGACTCTCTCCATTGATTATAACCTCTTTACTTTATATAAGTACAAATATTACAACATTTACAATAAGATCAGAACGTGAAATTACTTCCTGAAACCAACGGTTGACAATTTTGTAAACGACTCCAACACAGTTTTCATTTATGAAATTAAATTTTGAAAATCCTTACGCAGAAATGCTGTTTCACCAACTCATTTTCTGAGGCGCAAAAATGAAAAAAAAAACATAAACTTTTTATTTTTTCAGTGGCGGGAATCTGAGTTAGATGGAGTGAAAATCTAGATTGCCTATGCGGGTACTCTACTTCTAAGTAGTAAAGTGTCTCATCTGACACTTAAGTGGCATTTTAAGTGAGACTTAAGTGTTACTTTAAGTGAGACTTAGGTGACACTTTAAGTGGCACTTAGTGGTACTTTAAGTGAGACTTAAGTGGCACTTTAAATAAGACTTAAGTGGTACTTTAAGTGAGACTTAGGTGACACTTTAAGTGACACTTAGTGGTACTTTAAGTGCGACTTAAGTGGCACTTAAGTGAGACTTAAGTGGCACTTTAAGTGACACTTAGTGGCACTTTGAATAAGACTTAAGTTACACTTTAAGTGAGACTTACTTTTGTGTATTATGTACATATTTTCGTTTCAGGTATTTATACTTATTTAATTCAAAAATATTGTTTCCTCTCTCAGAAGTTGATTTCTAAATTGCCCCTTCCATTAACCATGCAATTCTGTGTATTACGCGAACTGGTGGCGTAACGGGAAACGTGCTGGTCTTGCGTTCACTTAGCCGTGGGTTCGAATCCCGCACTCCTCTCCGATTCCCACAAGTGACTGTTACCTGCACCAACAGTCCAAGCACTTAGGGCAAAGGTGGCGTTTTCGGCCTCAGCTACTCAGCGCCTCCTGGTGTAGATTCCCACCTTCTTTTTCTTCTTCGGTATTTTTCTTATTTTATTTATTTTCTAAATTCGAGTTTTGTTAATATTCATAATTTATTTCTTGTTTGTTACTTTAGGAGGAGTCGCCAATTAAGTGAAGCTTTCCTTACTGTGGATGTGCTGTGCCTTGCTGCATTGCTTCTGACCAAGGACAGTAGGCGGGAGGTAGGGATGACCATTCGTCCACGAGGAGCTAATACAAGAGGTAAACAAGGGTGGTGGATGAGAGTGGAATAGGTGGAGAGAAATCGTCCTTTTGACTTGGCTACCCCTTTAAAAAGGGGGAAAACACTTGGTATATAGATAAGTAACTAATTATTTCATCTAATATTTTTTCCTCACAACTGGAGTTCTATGTTGTTCATTCTGTAAATCAGAGGCTGAAGAGCTTATTTCAGTGTGAATAAAATCATGTGGCACTTGCCAACCAGAATAAAGTCTCTAAGGTAAAGAGTTAATGTCTGTCACTTTTTATCTATCTATCGATTTATTCATTTATTTATTTTATTTTATTTGTCTATTTATTTTTTTAGGCGGGACTGTTGAGTATTCCTTCAATTGTATGATACACTTTATTTCATTTTATCTTTTATAATTCTATTTTATCTTGTTTTATTCTTATTATTCTATTATATGTTATTTCATTAGATGTTTTATTTTTTGTTGTATATTATTTTATTACACTTTTTAGCCTATTTCATTTTATATTATTTTACTTTTTTATCAATTTTATATATATATATATATATATATATATATACATATACATATTTATATATATATATATATATATATATATATATATATATAATTGATAAAAAATAAAATAATATAAAATGAAATAGATAAAAAAGTGTAATAAAATTACACACACACACACGCACACACACACACACACACACACACACACACACACACACACACACACACACACACAAAGATATATATATATATATATATATATATATATATATATATATATATATGTATATATATACATATATATATATATATATATACATATATATATATATTATATATATATATGTATTTATATATATATATATATATATATATATATATATATTACATCTAATCTCGTTATGAAACAAAGATCTCCACGTCACACAATGGAAGAGACTGTGTCAGAGTTTAAGCATTCTATTAAGAATTATATAAACAAACGTTATTAGGGCAATGACGATTATGATTGTCGTATTCAAGTGTCTCGTATTCTATTCAAATCATGAAACTCGTGACTGCCCTTTCCATACTCGAACAGGACATTCTAGTGCAGAAAGAACCCTCACTACATAGTCATTACCTAAATAGAGCCTCATTGATATGGGACTAGTTCAGTAGCCGATAGTTCTAGTGACTTGGAAACTACCCCTCCACTTGCCCAATGTGAACGGAAAGTTAGTCAACTTGCCCCCTTACTATCCTAGGGTCAACACTTACTTGGAAGCTAACTAGCAGCTTGCACTAGCGACTACTAAACTAGCCCCGTGTCAACAAGGCTTTAGTGCTTTGCTAAGCAGAGATGTTGTGATATTGAGTGTGAAGGAGTCTGTAGAATTGGATGTTGCTATCTATGTGAAATGTGACCATCCATACCCTTAGAAGCCTGAGCTTCCGTCACGCCAAGAAGACCTCAGTCTTTGTAGTACAAATGTACAATAGACAAGCTTTGTACACTGGACTTTCATTAAGCCCCAATCAAGGGGTTATCACATTGGTCTATTTTTCCTTCGACTAATATAGCAGATTTACAGCCCGAAGCTTTCGGGAAGGAATCTGATATGCTGGAGGAATATGATTTTCCTCCAGCATATCAAATGACATTATATGATTTTGTTGAGAAAACAAAATGGTTAGCCATAGTGATTCTACGGCGGAAAATGTTCTGGAGGCAACATGTTAGGCAACATCTCTTACGTTAGGTTAGGTTAGGATAGGTTAGGTTAGGATAGGTTAGGTTAGGTTAGGTTAGATGAGTAAAAGCAGCAACGAGTGCAACAGCACCGTAGGAGAGAGTCCAAACCCAGAGTTAGGTTAGGTTAGGTTACGTTAGGTTACGTTAGGTTAGGTAATTTCGCTTAGGTTGGGCGGCCCCGCTTTCTCTTGTGCCAAAAAGCGCGATGTCGGCCTTTGATCGTGAGTCCAACAGATGTTGATGAAAACTTGTCCTGAGTGACGTCGACCTCATTTGGAATATTTCGTTCATGGCACGTGTCGCTTCCTCTTTAAAAAAGTGCGCATTGTGGTGGTCATTATGAGAATTTAAAACACACGTAAACTCGTACGCATAATCTCTCCCCCACCCTTTTCTCTTGGTTATATGCATATATATATATATATATATATATATATATATATATATACATATACACATATGTATATTATATATATATGTATATATATTTATATATATATAATGTATAATATATATACACATCATATATATATATATATATAATGTATAATATATATATATATATATATATATATATATATATATATATATATATATACATATACTCGTATATATTGCGAGGTTTCGATAACTGGGTTAACTTATTCTGCCGCTGGGACTTGAACCCTTGGGTAAGGACGCTACACACTGTGCCGTGTTAGTTGACGTTGGGGAATGTGTAGGACAAGTTCCAGAACATTCCTTTTGTATGTCCTGCATAGTACAATGGTAGTGTCCCTGCCTTGTGACTATGAAGTTGTAACCCGGAGAAGCTATCGACCAGGGAATATTGAGGCCGTGGAAGATTGAGGCACAGGAAGGTTGTAGGTACAACCTGGGGAGGTTGTGACCAGTGGATATTGTAATCTGCGGAGGTTGTGGCCTATAGAGGTTGTGACCTGCAGAAGTTGTGACCTGTGGGGGTTATGACCTGAAGAAGTTGTGACCTGCGGAAGTTGTGGCCTGCAGAAATTGTGACCTGCAGAAGTTGTTACCTGCGGAAATTGTGACCTGCGGAGGTTGTGACCCACCGAATTCGTGACCTGCGGAGGTTGCGACCCACCGAATTCGTGACCTGCGGAGGTTGTAGCCTTTAGAGGTTGTGACCTGCGGAGGTTGTGGCCTATGGAGGTTGTAACCTGTGGAGGTTGTGACCTGCGAAGGTTGTGACATTCGGAGGCTGTGACCTTTGGAGGTTGTAGCCTTTAGAGGTTGTAATCTGCGGAGGTTGTGGCCTATGGAGGTTGTAACCTGTGGAGGTTGTGACCTGCGAAGGTTGTGACCTTCGGAGGCTGTGACCTTTGGAGGTTGTAGCCTTTAGAGGTTGTAATCTGCGGAGGTTGTGGCCTATTGAGGTTGTGACCTGCGGAGGTTGTGATCTTCGAAGGTTGTGACTTAGGAAGTTGTGATTTACGGGGCACCCCTCCGGGGGTTTGTGTAAAGAGGATTCCCTTTCTATTGGCCCTTCCAAGGGCACGCTGGCTTTTGTAGGGGCTTAACCCCCCCCCACACCATCTCTCCTACAGCCCCCAGCCCCCCAAACACCCACACCTCCCTTTGAGAAAGGAACATCTTACCGCCTTCAATACCGTGGTTCCCTCTGAAGAGATTCTACTGTCACGAGTACAACGCTAGCCAGCCGATTTTATTCGTTTAAATGCTAGTTCCAGGTCTTAAAATGGTGAGGAGCCTACGCCAAGAGGCACTGAGTAACTGCGGCCGAAGCCATCACCTTTTCCCTATTATGGGCTTCCGGGACTGTTGGGGCAGGTAACAAACAGTTGTTGCCGGGAATCGGAGGGGTGTACGGGACTCGAACCCACAATTTAGTGCATACGAGACCAGCACGTTTCCGATTACGCCACCAACACACCCTCGGTCTTGTAGGGGGTCTCGGTCGATAGATACGTCGTTCATGTGAGGGTTCGATCACATTTTACCTGAAGAGAATAGTCGGGTTAAAAGGAAATATATGTACAAGGGGGGGGAGGTATTAAACGGGTTACAGGAAGTGTTAAGGATTTGAGAGACGATCCCCCACACGATCTTTATTCCTTCTCTTTTTCCCCTTTTCTATTTCCACTTTCCCCTTCCCCCTCCCTCCCCTCCCCAATTTTCTCTTTCCCCCCTTTTCCTCATACTCCTTTCCCCTTTGCCCTTCCTACTTTCCCCCTTTCCCTTTCCTCTTCTTCCTTTCCCCTTCCCGCTTTTCCCGTCCTCCTTTCTTTTTCCTCACTCCGCTTTCACCCCTTCCCCTTTCCTCTTACCCCCTTTCCCATTCACCCTTCTCGAGTTTCCCTTCCCCTTTTCCCTTTTCCTCTTCCCCCTTCCCATTTACCCTTTCCCTTTCCCACTTCCCCTTTCCTCTTCCCCTTTACCCTTTCCCCTACCCATTTCCCCTTTCCTCTTTCCCCTTCCCCTTTACCCTTCCCCTTCCCACTTCCCCTTTCCTCTTCCCCCTTTCCCGTTACCTAACCTAACCAAC
>NC_134815.1:27134877-27147377 GCF_046742065.1 Oratosquilla oratoria
AACGCTGCGGCAGACCATGTCGGAGATAGTAATGGGTTACGTGGTAAGCCTAACTTAAACTGACCTAATCCAACCTGGCCTAATCTACCCGATTCTACCCTAAACTTAACGGAGACTAACCTAAACTGGGTTAAATTAATGTAAGCAAACCTATCCTCTTCTACCCTAACCTAGCTTAATCCCACCAAACCTTACTTAACCTATCCTAACCTAACCTAACTTAACTCAAACCAACCTAAGCCAGCCTAAACTGAGCTAAATTAACGTAAACAAACCTATCCTATCCTAACCTAATCTAACCTTATCTAACTTAACCAAAGCCAACTTTCTGGAATCCGGTGGATTCTATTCAACTAAGACATTTTTTTTTCCCTTTAACCCTTTCCACACCGAGTGGCATTTTATCAATTTCTATCGCTATGCGATTTCAATCACCTCCGAGGTACCCCTCGCTAGCGATAGTGTCATATTTCATGTTAAGCCCTTATGTAACAGGAGGGGCAAGGACACCTTCTGGTTCCTGTAAGACTTTTTCACTTATTTCTTTAGTATCCTCTCCCTTCTCCTCCCCCTCCCCCTCCCCCTCTCCCCTTCTCCTCCCCCTCCCCCTCTCCCCCTTCTCCTCTCCGCCCCCCTCTCCCCCTCAACCCCCACTCCCCCCTGGTGCCAAGGGGTTATGGGTGGAATATTACTTAAACTATGATATACGGTTTATAACTCCCATCGATTGTTTTATTCAGAGTCAACGACTCTAATGGTTTGTTTACACTCCGACGGAGGACAAACCTTCAATTAATTCCAGGATGATTTATGATGGAAGCGAGCGGGGAGGGTGTTATGAGTTAGAGGGAGAATGGGAGGAGGGGAAGAGGAGGACAGGAAGAGGAGGAGGGCTGAGGCAGGAGGGGAGGGGTTTGGATACGGATGAGAAGAAGAGGGTAAGGAAAGTTACGAGTTGGAGGGAGAAGAGGAGGAGGGGAATAGGAGGAGAGGAAGAGGAGGAAGAGGAGGAGAGTTGAGGGATGAGGGGGGAGGTTTAGATATGGAGAAGGATTGTAAATGATAAGGAAAGAAGGAGAGGAAGGGTGATGAAAGGGAGATGGGTAGATGAAAGGTGAATTCGAGGGAAGAAAGATGGAGAGGGAAAAGGGGGGGAAGAGGAGGAGAGGAGGAAGAGGAGGAGAGGAGGACGGGTAGGGTGCGTGTTGTAACTTAGGGGGGAGAGTGGAAGAGGGGGAGAAGAGGAGGATGGGGGTTTTCCACTAAAGTAATGAGTAATGGTTTCAGGGGGGATGGGGTGGATGTAAGTCATGGGGGGTTATTAAAGAGGGTGAGTGAGTAGGGGAGAGTAATACTTCATGGATGTAGAGTGGTTATGGGGAGTGAGTTAGAGGAGTAAGTAGTGTGATATTTTTTTTGCTAAGGGTGAGTTTTACGTGTGTAGGGTGAGGAGAATATGTAGGGTGAGTTTTGTGTGGTTAGGGTAAGTTTCACGTGCGTAGGGTGAGGAGAACATTTAGGGTGAGTTTGTGTACATTTGGTCAGAAAACTACGTAGGGTGAGTTATGTGTGAGTTGGATGATCATTGGGTGAGGGTGACGTAGGGTGACGTGAGTGTGTGAGATAATTTTGTGTGCGTAGGGTGAGGGGGGACCCTAGGGTGAGTTTTGTATTGGGTGAGATTAATACGTAGGGTGAATATAGTGTGTTGGGGGAGAGAAGTTGCCTTCATTCACCCTTTCCTTGTCGTTAGTGACTTTGAAACTCTATTCTGATGCCAGAGGGTTTTGAATAAAATCGTCTGGCGACAACCGGACAACAGGTTGTAAGGACCACGGAACTGTTCAGTGTAGGCCTTATGGTCTCTTGCAGTCTTCTTCATTCTTATGTTCTTAAATAATAAAGTGGACTTTGAGGAAGATAATCAAGAACTCTGTTGAAGGAAGTTGAGAACAAGAAGAAGACATTAGACCTTGGAGGAGCAATGGTGTTGGTGGCAGTGGAGTGTTAGTATGACTATGGGTGATACGACTAATGATGGTGGTAGTTGTTATGGTGGTGACGGTGTTAGTAGTGGTAGCGGTGGTGGGAATAGTTGTGGTGTCGGTAGCTTTGGTAGGTTTTGATAGAAACGCTGGCAGATGAGAGCCTATAATGACAACAACAATAACGAGAAAAACAACAATGACAACAAAAACATCATCGTCATCATCAACAACAACAATAACAACAGCAAGAATAATGGTGTGTTCAAAACAGCTTTTTTATTTTTATTTTCATTTTTATTTATTTATATATTCATTTATTACTATTTTTTGCTGGCCAAACAACAATAATGTTTTTTTTTTTTTTTTCTTTAGCCAACACATCCAAACAACGTCGTTTATGCAAGAAATCATGTCAGTCGACAATAAGGGCGAAGATCGTCTATCTCGCAATGTCATTTGATCCTAATGACCCCTAATTGGCAAAGATTGACGAGAGTGTTTCTGTTTCCCTTCGATAGATAATAACCAGCAATCCAAGACAAAAGATTTGATCAGCATTTGGTCGCGCAAGACAAATGAAAACTTTACAGAATTATTTTATCCAATTCATTTATCTGTTTATCTATTTATTGATTCATTTATTTATCTATTTGTTTAGTTATTCGTTTATTCATAGATTTAATAATGTATTTATTTATCTGTTTATTTACAGAATTGTTTTATCCAATTCATTTATCTATTTATTGATTTATCTATTTATCTATTATCTATTCATTTACTTATATATTTAATAATTTATTTGTTTGTCTGTCTATTTGTTTATTTACTTATTCATTTATCTATTTCATTTCTCTATTTATTTGATTATTTACTCATTCATTTATTAATTTATCTATTTATCTATATACCTATTTATCTATTTATTTATTCATTTATCAATATATCCATTAATATTCATTTATCCATTTATTAATTCATTTATTTATTTACTTATATATTTATTGATTAAGTTATTTATTAATTTTTGCTATAAGAATAAAAAAAAATTGAAGTATTTTTCTAATCTTTTGGGTTCAATGGGACAAAATTTTGGCTGAATAAAATCGCCTAGCGAAATCTAAGTTATATAACTAAACAAGCAAAACACTGCAAAATTGTTGGAGTCTACAAAATTAATTCAACAATATTCTATGCTATCTCTGAATTGTGTGGGTGTTTTATTTTCTTTTTTGATCTATGAAATAATTATTCTTAAAATAGATGTTTTTATTCAGCTCACCAAGAGGTCACAAACATATATGTATATATATATATATATATATATATATATATATGTATTTATATATATATATTTATATATATATACATATATATATATATATATATATATATATATATATATATGTGTGTGTGTGTGTGTGTGTGTGTGTGTGTGTGTGCGTGTGTATGTATGTATATATTTATATACGTATATACAGTATATACATATATATACATACATACATATATGTATATATATATATATATATATATATATGTATATAGATATATATATATACTGTATATATATGTATATAAATATATATATACAGTATATATGTATATGTATATATATATATATATATATATATATAGATATATATATATATTGTTACAGGTCCCTGTCGCCCCCACGGACCAGCGTCAAGCATCAATATTTTGAGATTAGGTAGAAGCGCCGGTTACGGGTGACGAAAAATAATTTGTTTCAGATACGTAGCGTGGTATTACGTAGCGCACACACCCACGTAACCCTCATTTAATTACATCAGTTTATCTTTAATCTGTTATCATATGGCAGAACGTAATATCGCTTTAGTTGTAGAACAAGCATAGTACACATGGAACATGCAACTGAAATACTTCAGTTAAAACAAAAGCCTTTATCATACGTGAAAGTATGATTACGCTTTTGAAGGTGGATTTTGTACACAACATGTGTATGTACACGTTTGTATGTAATACGCTCCGTGCAAGCGGTTTTGTGGTATATGCTACACACCAACATTACACACCAAGTCGATAGAGACAAAGTCAATCGGATTTGAAAATTGCAAAATGTAACAGTCAGGGCTGGCAAACTGGCCTGTGAAAGTCAGGGGAAAAAAAAAAATCATGTATAGCAAAGGGATTTATTTCTGAAAAAGAGAAATGTTAGTTGAAGGTCAAACCCCAGAGTAAGAGATGTTTTGAATTATTTGAGACCCATACATGATAATAATAACAAGTAAATATTTGTTAGTTTTAGTATTCTAGTAACATGATTAATGGTATATTTTTAGAACTGCACACCTACGTGATATAACAGTAGAGAATCAAATATAAATTTTGTTTATTTTGATACATTAATGTAATATATATTTTTCTTGGCAAAGATTATAAGAGAAAAAGTTGCTAAAAGCGATACACAAACAACTGTAATCGCTTCGACTGCTTGAGACGCCATCTTTGTTTTGATAGATGCGGAGGTCGAAGAAATTAAGGCATGATAAATTCGTCTATTCTAACCTAACCTAACCTACCTAAACTCACCTAAACTACCTAACCTACCTAGCCCAACTTACCGAAACTAACCTAACCTACCTAGCTTAACCTACCTACTTGAGACGCCATCTTTGATTTGATAGATGCAGAGGTCGAAGAAATTAAGGTATGATAAATTCGGCTATTCTAACCTGACCTACCTAACCTCACGTAATCTACCTAACCTAACCTACCTACATTTAGTAATGCGGTACCTGTAATTCTAGAGCTCATCAGAGTCTTCGTCATCATGGACGTTGAGGGTCGGTTCTGGTGTTGATCAAAACAAAGAAAAAAAAATTATTACGTTGATGTATTATAATTTACAAAATTGATATTTAATTTTCTATTGCTATATCGCGTCAATGTGCACTTAAAAAAAACTAAGTAAATAATAATTCTTAAGTTATTCAATATATCTATAGATACCCACGCATACATACACGCGTACGCACGCACACATACATGCATGGACACACACATATTTGTTCACACCCCCTCCACACACAGACACACAGACAGACAGACACACAGACACACACACACACACACACACACACACACACACACACACACACACACACACACACACACACACACACACACACACACACACACACACACACACACACACACACATGTATATATATGTATGTATGTATATATATATATATATATATATATGTATATATATATATATATGTGTGTGTGTGTGTGTGTGTGTGTGTGTGTGTCTGTGTGTGTGTGTGTGTGTGTGTGTGTGTGTGTGTGTGTGTGTGTGTGTGTGTGTGTGTGTGTGTGTGTGTGTGTGTGTGTGTGTGTGTGTGTGTGTGTGTGTGTGTGTGCGCGCGCGTGTGTAGGGATATTGAATGAAAAAAAATCTCCCCTTGCTCTGCTCTTGTCGTCTTATTGAAGGGTCCCGAGCCAAAATTACACAATGGCTATAGGATGCTTGAAGAACATATGAGACAACGTATGGGTGACCCATATGGGTAAATGGGGGTCTATGGGGCTTATAATCTTCCCCATACGACGAAGGCCATGTCCTCAACCTTGATTTATGTAATGACTTCCCCAGGATGGACCTGGTGTCTGCCCGGGAACTTGATGAAGATAATTCCACTCAGGAGAAGAAGAATGGGGACGGGATGTATGTTGTTACTGCGTTTGACTATTCATTTAATTGTCAAGAGAAGTTTGTAGGAGTGACGTGGCTGATGTTGGCGTAGTCGTATGAGTCATGGAACTGAATTGACTGATTGATTTTATAGAGATTTAGATTATATATCTTTCTCAATATTTTTTTTTCTTCTTATTAATCTATTTTTTATAGATTTATGTAATTAATCAATTATCTATTTATTAATTAATCTATTTATATCTATTCATATACTTGTTCATTTATTTGTTTATCTACTTATTTATTTATTTAATCATCTATCTATTTACTTGTTTATTTTTATTCATCTATTTATCTATATGTCTATTCAATTATCCATCAATTTATCAATTTGTATGTTTATTGATTGATTGAATTGATTACTTATGTATTTATTTAGTTATTCATTTAATTATTCATTTGTTGTTAGAACATAAGAACATAAGAATGAAGGAGACTGCAT
The DNA here is from genome assembly GCF_046742065.1 of Oratosquilla oratoria. Taxonomy (NCBI): domain Eukaryota; kingdom Metazoa; phylum Arthropoda; class Malacostraca; order Stomatopoda; family Squillidae; genus Oratosquilla; species Oratosquilla oratoria. Next base: position 27,141,050 of record NC_134815.1, read on the forward strand.
GAGACTATAAGGTCTACACTAGGCAGTTCCATGTCCATTACCACCTGTCATCCCCATCCACAAATGTGTCTAACCGTTTCTTAAAACAACTGATAATTTCAGCGCTCACTAAATGGTTACTAAGTCTATTCCATTCGTTGACCACCCTATTATTAATAGTAAACCAATTCTTGCCTATTTCCTTCTTAAATCTAAATTTGTTCACTTTAAATCAATTACTGCGAATCTTGCCCTGTTGTCTCAATATGATGACCTTGTTTGCCTCATCCTTGTTAAAGCCTTTGTTCCACTTAAACACCTCTATTAGATCACCCCGCACTCTATGTGTTTCCAGAGAGTGTAAGTTTAACTGCCTAAGCCTCTCTTCGTAAAGTAAATTTCTGAGCCTATGTATCATTTTGGTCATTCTCCTCTGTACTGATTCTAGCGAATTAATGTCCATTCTATAAGACGGAGACTAAAAGTGTACCGCATAGTCAAGGATGGGTCTAACTAACGCTAGACAGAGTTTGATAATTACCTCTGCACTTCTATTTGTAACCGTCCTAGCAATGAAACCTAATGCTCTGTTAGCTTTATTCCTGGCGCTAATGCACTGTTTCCTGGATTTAAGGTCTGGACTCACTAGAACTCCGGAGTCTCTCTCGCACTCAATTTTTTCTAAAAACGTGTTATCTAAGCTATATTCATTTTGGGGGTTTAATACGCTACATTTTGAGATATTGAAGTTCATTTGCCATTTTACAGACCATGTGAACAATTTGTTATCCTGCAGAATCTCGGCGTCGTCTCCTGACCTAATATAGGGTCTTATTTTTGTGTCGTTCGCAAACCTACTAATATTAATCCCATTGTCGAAGTCGTTTATGTACATAATGAACAACAAGGGAGCCAAGACTGAACCCTGGGGGAGCCCACTAGAAACAATCCCCCACCTGGATTTTACACCATTTATGGTGACCCTATGTTTTTTGTCACTGATCCAAGTTTTAATCCATTCTAACGCTTTTCTTCCTATGCCATGGGCTTTGGTTTCATTTAGTAATCTCTGGTGGGGCACCTTGTCAAACGCTTTGCTAAATTCAAGGTAAATAACATCGTAACTATAATCGTTATCTGATATCTTATATCCTTTAGTGAAAAAGGATACTGTAGAAGATTAGTCATACATGACTTACCCTTGGAGAAACCATGCGGTGTGTCACGAATCAAATTATGTCTCTCGATATGTTCTCTGAGTCTATTAACTGTTACTGATTCAAACATTTTACCTATAATTGATGTCAAACTGATTGGCCTGTAGTTGCATATAGACAATTTATCTCCCTTTTTGAAAACATGAACAACGTTTGCCTGCCCCTAAGCAATAGGCACAAAACCAGGGTCTACTGACTTGTTAAATATTTCTGTTAATTGGTCGCAGATTTCAAATTTACACTCTTTAAGCACTCTCGGAAAAAATTCGTCTGGACCCGGGGATTTTGTAGCTTTAAGTCTTTCAATCTACTTGACTACTTCTACCTTACTAATGCTGATATTAGATGGTCTACTTTCTTCAACCCCACTGAAAATCGGATCGCAGTTAGGTACCTTATCTAACTTCCCCTTAGTAAGCACCGAAATAGAATATAAAGTTTTTCTTCCGATTCTATCATGACATTTTCGTAATTTTGAATTAGGCCTATCCTTAACTTATTTTTTGTTCTGTATAGATGAAAGAAGTCCTTTGTGTTGGATCTCGTTTGTCTGGCAACCTTCATTTCATAGTTACGTTTCGCTGTGCACGTATTGTTTTTAACTAGTCTTGCCATATCGTCATATTTGGAACTAAGGTGTGTTTTTCCCCTTTTTTCATTCTTACGTAAAGTCCTCTTTTAATTTAAATCTCATGTTTCAGCCTATCCGTCATCCATTTGGGAGTATTGCTATTCTTCCGTATTGACTTAAGGGGAATAACTTTATTTTGTGCATTTAGTATTAAATCTATTAGGTTACTATATATATATTTCATCCAAATTGCTGACCGGGCTGTTGACCCTGCGCCCGCAAGAGACTTGACCCAAGGTATAGATACCCTCCGTTACCTGACCTCTGCCCGAGCGAATGACGTCCGGACTGACCATGTATCTGACCCCGTCACAGCCCCCTGGGTCGGTCACGTAAATAATAAAATGTCCTTCTGCCCAAACTTTCACCTTTGCCTTATGTATTTGCAGAGCCAGGGAACAAATCAGTATATTGCAGGACTCGAATTCGGACCAACACAGTTAAAAAGGTGAGCGAGAAGCTCAATCCATTTCCCAGGCACGTGTGAGGTACGAGGATAAAACAAAACAAATATTGGCCAACTGGAGGAAATTCTTTGTATTGGAAAATATTTTTATTCCATATGCATCTAAAAGTTCAGTTCACAGCCTCTCTCGACAATTAAATGAATAGACAATCTGTCTTCCATACAAACAAATAAAACGAAAAAAAAATGGAATGACAAAACTAAAGATATAGCTCAGTAAAAAAGGAACGGCATGAACGTATATGATAAAATCTAATAAGAGTGAAGTAATATGGATTAGTGAAAGATGAAATGAGAAAAAAATAAAATAAAATTATACAATAGATGAAAGTATTTTAGAATAAAACAAAACAAAATAGAACAAACTGAAACATAACAAAAGGGAAAAAAAATATTATTTAAAATTAAAATTAATTAATGAAAATAAAATAAAAGGAACCAGATAAAAGATATAAAAAAGTTTTTAGCATCTCATGTAATCTCATCAGTATGCTGACCATTGTAATTCTTAACCCAAGCTATTATTGATTCATAAATTATCATTTGATGGCTATGAATTCTTCACATCAGGTGAATTTATTTATCTGTGATCAGGATCTCGTGGCGAAGTGAGTAAAGATACTTTTTGGGGCAACTTTGCTTCCGGAAGAGGATGATGATGGTACTCATCTCTAATCAGGTGATTAGGATAAATGCACCAATTCGAACTTCAACATTAATTACTTTGGCATAAGAAAAAACATAACCCTGATTTTTTTTTTCTTTGGGCCGTCGTGGTTGGACTAATTAGCTCCATGAACAGCGATGTGTTTTTGATTGTCTTCAACGTCTTTGAGTTCTTGAATTTATATGTACATCTATATATGTATATATATATATATATATATATATATATATATATATATATATATGTGTGTGTGTGTGTGTGTGTGTGTGTGTGTGTGTGTGTGTGCGTGTGTGTATGTGTGTGTGTGTTTGTGTATGTGTGTGTGTGCGCGCGCGTGTGTACGTGCGTGTGTGTGTGTGTGTGTGTGTGTGCAAAAATCATATCATTTATAATTTTATTCAAACGGATTTTTTCTACAATGAAAAAAATAATAGTGCATATAAATCTATTATATAAATATATATGCAAAAGCCATATAATTTTATTCAAACGGATTTATTTTTTGACAAACAACGAAAAAATAGCGCATATAAATCTTATATATATACATGTCATAAAAATTATCGATATATATATATATATATATATATATATATATATATATATATATATATATATATATGAATGTAGCTAGTTAAAGTAGATCAGTAGGTTATTATCGTTAAAAACCACAAACGTCTCAGTGGGTCACGAAAAAAAATGGAACTCAATTTATGGCATCAATTCCAATCAGGTGAAGGTATTGCCATAAGGTAATTCTAAAATTTCTTAGATCTTCTTTGAAATACTTATTTCGTGTTAATCTAAAGGCTTTATCACACTGGACTATTTTTCCGCCAACCTCCAATTGATCGGCGGTACTGCCGACTTCCGGAACTTTTTCCGCCGTGAAATCACTATGGCAAATGATTTTGCTTTCTGAACATTTTACATAGAATGTTATTTAATATGCTGCAGGAATGTAATTTTCCTCCAGCATATCAAGTTTCATACCAAGTTGTATTAAATGGGAAGGGAGCTATGCTCGTAGTGACCCGTCTTTTTTATCTTTCAACATCAAGATTTTTCCTTAAAATCTTGAATAGAGGTTGCACATACTGTTTATCGCAGGTGTCCACCACTGTATGTGGGAAGATATTCTTTTCAGATCTCTTCTATTTTTGAGTTCCTTTTCATGTCCTCGTGTTTCTCTCTTGTCTCATTTTAATAAATCATCTCTTCCTTAACCAATTTATCGCAGGTGTCCACCACTCTATGTGGGAAGATATTCTTTTCAGATCTCTTCTATGTTTGAGTTCCTTTTCATGTCCTCTTGTTTCTCTCTTGTCTCATTTTAATAAATCATCTCTATTTAGGATTTCCGTTCCTTTCACGACAACGATTTAAGGAAAGGAGTAATAATGGTTTAAGTTAACCTGCTTAGTTGCCAGTCAAATAGCTACATTGCCGTCAAATGTTTTATTTATTCGCACGAAAAAAAAAAACGAAGAATATACGCCTGGAGGCGCGTAGCTTCCGCCAACTCATCACCTTTGCCCTATGAACTTGGAGTGCCGGGGAAGGTATTAGTCATCGTTAACTATAAGAGAGAGGTACGGGGACTCGAACCTGAGACTATGAAAATACGAGATCTGCATGCTTCCGATGACGTAACTATAAATTAATACATACATACATACATATAGCAAAGGCTTTTTCCCCTTTACACGGGGGGGTAGCCAAAAAGAAAAAGGCATAGAAACCACTCCCACCCATTCCAGCCCCCACATATTCCACTACCCTCCACCCTCCTCCCTACTCTCATCTTGACACCTCCTGGATGACGGGTCATCCCTGCATCCTGTCCACTGCCCTGGGTCATGAGCAGTGTCGCAAGACAGCACATCCACAGTAGGGCCGCTTCATTAATTCGGCGACCCCCCCTTTACGTCCTCTCATGCAGCCCTTCGGGCTGCGTCAAATTATTTCTCATACATACTTCCTCACAGCCCATCCCCCACCCACTCTCTCTCATGCATCACAACATCATCCATACACAACCCTTCTCTATTCACCCCTATCTTCTGTCCTCTCCCGTCCTTCCTCAACAGACATTCCTCTATTTTGTAATGCCCCTTTTACCCCTTCCATCCATCTCATCCTAGGACGCCCCCTCATATACACTCCATCCATCTCTGCCTTCCACACTTCTTTACTAATCTTTCTTCACTCATTCTTTCCATGTGTCCAAACCATCCTAATACTCTTTCATCAACCCTATCTCCCAACTCCCTTTCTACCCCTGTTCTCCTCCTCACCTCCTCATTTCTCACTCTATCCACCCTTTTAACCCCTACCATACTTCTCAGACATTTCATCTCAAACACATTCAAACTCCTTCTCTCTTCTTCTCTTATGTCCCATGTTTCTGCTCCGTACAGTGCTGTTGGCACAATCACTCCTTCATATAATCTCCTCTTAGCATTCATTCCAAGATGTCTATTCCTCATTACACTTTTTAATCCACCAAATCATTTACTCGCTTCTCTCAATCTACATTCTACCTCCACCCCCACTCCTCCCTTTCCTGCCACATTCGCACCCAAGTATCTAAAACTATCCACTTCCTCTAGTCTCTTTCCCTTAATGCTCACTTCCAGCCTGCTGTCACTCTCTCCCCTTGTACATCTCATCACCTTACTTTTGCCCACATTTATCTTCAGCTTCCTTCTTTCACACACCTCAAACTCTGTCACTAACTTCCTCAATCCCTCCTCTGATCCTGCTACAAGCGCAGTGTCGTCAGCAAACAACAACTGGCTTATTTCCCACTTTTCTCCATTTTCTTTAACCATCTCCAACCCCTGACCCACCACCCTTGCATTCACCTCTCACACCACCCCATCCATGTATAGACTGAACAGCCAGGGCAACATAACACATCCCTGACGAAGTCCCACCTTTACCTCAAACCATTCACTCTCTCCATTTCTAATCCTAACACAAGCTCTACTACTCTCGTAAAAACTCTTGACTACTCTTAACAGCTTTCCTCCTATCCCATATATCTGCAGTACCTCCCACAATGCCTTCTTGTCTACCCTGTCGTAAGCCTTTTCGAAATCCATAAAAGCCCAAAAGACATCCTTATCTTTTCCTATAGATAAATAGGTACATAAAAAGTAGATAGATAAATAACTGATTAGATAAATAGAATTATCTGTTAACAAATGATAACTAGATAAATAAATGATTATATGAATACTAAATAAACAAATAATTAAACAATATATAAAAGAATAAGTAAATACATGAATAATAGAATATATATTATATACATATATATATATATATATATATACATATATATATATATGTATATATATATA
>NC_134815.1:27157377-27162377 GCF_046742065.1 Oratosquilla oratoria
GCTGGCTTGTCTATGTTTCTTGATTTTATGCGCTTTGTTTTGTTTTATTCGTTAATTTTACTTTGTTTTGTTTTGTTTTGATTTTTTCTTTTTTCTTTTGTTTCATTTTATCTTGTTTTAGCTTTATTCTATTTTTTGTTTCTTACTTTTTTTAAATTAATTTTATTTTTTACTTATTTTATCTTATTCTATTTGACTTTCATGTATTTCATTCTGTTTTATTTTCGTTGATCTATTTATTTATCTATTCATTTATTAATTCATTTATTCATTTATTTATTAATTCATTCATTTAATGCTTTGCATTTTTTCGCTTCATGCTGTAATCTGCCTCCGACCTTGCAACTGCAATCAAGATTAAACCAAAATTGAATCTCAATGAACAAAAATCCCAAAATTGAAAATAAAAAGAAAATTAATGACTGCAAGCCTGGTTGTCATGACAGAATTCGATTCAGCAAAGTCATTAAGCTTACGAGTTTGTTTGTCTAACTTATCTACTTATTCATGACCTGCATAGCCTCGGGGGTTTGTCAATTGTGTTTGAATTGTGTTTGTTTTCGTTGCACAAGAGCCGACGAATTGCTTCATTAAAACTATCGTTTGTGTTTGACTAAAGCTTGTTGAGGTTGGTTGCATTGTAGTCCGAGTGTATATCGTCCAGTTCGTATACAGTCAGGGTTCGAACCCCAGAACCAGTTAATTCAAATGTTTTGTGTTTGACTAAAGCTTGTTGAGGTTGGTTGCATTGTAGTTCGAGTGTATATCGTCCAGTTCGTATACAGTCAGGATTCGAACCCCGGAACTAGTTAATCCAAATGTTATGATTTCACTTACACATCGAACGGCTCTCCGGAATAAAAGACTGGGTGAGTTGACGCCGGGGAATGTGTAGGACAAGTTCCAGAGTTATCCTTTGGGTATGTCCTGTACAACACAATGGTAGTGTTCTTGCTTTGTGGTAAACAGTTGCACAGCCTAGGGTTCGAGTCCCCTTGGCAGTGTCCGAAAATAGTGAATATTGACATATAGCACTACGTGAGCACAGGTACATGCACCCCCCCCACACACACACACTCGTGGCGCAGTTGGTAGAATTCCCGGCTGCCACTTCGGAGGTCCGGGTTCGAATCCCGCCCAGGGCTGACATAATTTCAGTATCGCTGCGCTGTGGGTTGTTACTCCAACTCTCGTGGGCGGGGAGTTGGGTGTGTGTCTGTGCGTGTAAGGTCACAGCATTACCCATAGACCGGTCATATACGAGCTCAGTTCTCTTCCGGGAGGGAAATAGCTGTCAATCACGAGTCCAACACGTAATCCATAGACCATGGAGAATCACACACAAAGAACACATAGATCTGAGGCAAAGTTTGATAAATGGAGATGTAGAGACAGGATATCGTGAGCATAGCTTCAATTTCGTATGTTGCAATTTGGTAAATGTAATAAACACACTAATAAACATACACACACACACACACACACACACACACATACATACACACACACACCTGTCATATAAGGAGAGACTGGCTAAATTGAAATTACCGACTTTTGAAGAAAGAAGAGAAAGAGGCGACCTGCTGACCATTTATAGAATTATGGAAGGTACAGAAGTCCTTGATAGAGAGGACTTACTAAACTGGGATAAGAGAAATACAAGAGGACATGATAAGAAACTCAAAAAGGATAGTTATAGAAGAGACCTAAAAAAAAGTTTTCCACACCGAGTGGTGGATATCTGGAACAAACTGTATAAAACAATAGTGTGTGGAAAAATTATAAACGAATTTAAGAGCAAACTAGACACTGCGATATACAAAGACGGGACACCACGAGCATAGCTCCCCTTCCCGTAAGATATAATTAGGTAAACACACACACACATACACACTTTTTTATATTGAAAAATATATACATATGCATATATATACGCTGTGAACTCTTAGATTAAATCATTCAACCAATAAAATACAAAAGATATTTACAATAATATCTAAACCAAGGGTTCCTTCTCCCTTCTAAGGAGGGGTAGCCAAGCAAAGTATGCACCCAATCCACTCCCACTCACTACCCTTTCCCCCTCCCCCTCATCTTAGCTCCTCATGGATGAAGGGTCATCCCTGTCTCCCGCCCACTGCCCGGGTCAGAGGCAATGCAGTAAGACATAGTACATTCACAACATAGGGTTTTTATACATTATGTATATTTACCCCAGCTCATAAGCCATGTACTTTTGAGCGTCATTTTCACAATCATCATGGCTGTCGCCAGGCGATTTTATTCATTTTTGTGGGACCGTTCGTTAGTGAGGGAGTTATAGTCCACCTCAATTTAATCAATTCTATAATATCTCTGTTAAGTTTTCATACTTTTAACTGGATAACAAAGTTAAATGTTCCAATACCATTACCGATGTAGCATAACAAACTTTGTAGAAAAAAAAAATATATATATATATTTGTCAACAGGTTGATATATCAAACATTTATATCTTAATTAATTTTCAATAGCCCGTGGTTAAGTAAAAACTCGATAACATATTGAAGGGCCTGTCAAAGTTGATATATATCATATATGCATATGTAATTTCAATTCGAGTCGATAATGTGTATCAATAATTCCAAATCGACACTTGGCATCATGATACACACACACGTGCAAGCGCAAGCGCACACACATACACACACACCCCACCACCACCTCGTGGCGCAGTGGTTAGAGTTCCCGACTGCCACTTCAGAGGTCCGGGTTCGAATCCTACCCAGGGCTGAAATAATTTCAGTATTACTGCGCTGCGGGTTGTTACTCCAACTCTTGTGGGCGGGGAGTTGGGTGTGTGTGTGCGCGTAAGGTCACAGCATTATCCATATATCGGTCATAAAAGAGCTCTGAGCTCCCTTCCGGGAGGAAAATAGCTGTTGATCACGAGTCCAACACGTGATCCAAAGACCATGGTGAATCACTCACACACACACACACACACACACACACACACACACACACACACACACACACACACACACACACACACACACATACAATGCACACACAAACACACACACCCATACAATACACACACATACAATCACACACACACACACATATACACATGTACACAACATGAACCAATGATGCCATGACTCATATACTTTATTCTGATGAACGCCAGGTGATTGTGTTTAACCAAATGGAAAATCTGGTAGAACGTGGGAATGCACACCAATATTGTTAATTAGAATGATGTAGTTGTACTGTATTTTGAATAAATGCAGACGATTCACTTCAGCTCAGGGTATATCCAAAGTAGTCTTAGGAGACTTCTCATCGACAAAGCCCCCCAAGTGATTAAAATCGTCTGGCGGCAGCCTAAACAAGAGATGGGTTGTATATAACCGAGATATAGTGTTTCGTCAGTAGGGAGACAGGATGTGTTCATTGTAGAATTGATGAATAGATAAATAAATGAATAAATAAATAATGAGTAAATTATAGATAAATAAATAAATTAATGAATGAATAGATAAATCAATAAACAAATAGATGAGTAAATAAATTAATTAATAAATTGTATAAAATAATTTAAGAATTAAGTAGGTAAGCATATAGATAAATAAACAAATATAAATTCACATACGAGATTCATGGCAAATTCACTTGATAATCTTGGAAGATTGCGACAGCAACAAAAACAACAACAACGACAACAACAATAATAATAAACGACAACCACAACAGCAAAAGCAATACCACCAGCAACAACAACAAATACAACAACAACTACTATAACACCAACAATAACATCGACAGGAAGGACAACAATAACAACAGCAACGACAACAGCGACAATAGCAACAACAACAACAATGACAACAACTACAACAACAATGACAACAACTACAACAACAATAATAACAACTACTATAACAACAACAACAACAATGACAACAACAATAACAACAACTACTACAACAATAACGAGGACAGCAAGGACAACAATAACAACAACAACAATAGCAATGACAACAGCGACAGCAGCAACAACAACAATGACAACTACAACAAGAATAACAACAACAATGACAACAACAACAACAATGACAACAATGACAACTACAACAACATTAATGACAACAACAACAACTACAACAACTACAACAATAACACCCAAAACTCCCACGTGGTCAGCGTTGTTGCCCCAGGGCCAAGAGGGCGGGCAGACCCGTGGGAGGCCGACTTGCTATTCGACGGCCCGATACAAAATATTTCTCTTTTATTCAAGGAGGGAAGGTTGGCTGTGCAGGAATTTAATAGCTGCGCTCGAGTTATTTACAGCTGAGGGTGTGATGGGCCACCAGCTAGCAGGCTGGCACCACGCGTCAGGGGTAGGGGTGGGGGAAGGGCTTCAAAACCAGCCTGAGTTTGTGTATCATGCAACAACTTTTAAGTGAAACACGTTTCTATTCAGGTAGGTAGGGTGTTCTCTTGTGTTATGAGAAGCTGTAATAAGAACAGAAGAACATGAGAATAGAGGAGACTGCAAAAGACCATACGCCCAGCTTGGGTTTGTCTAACATGTAAATTTTTTTAAGTGAAACACGTTTCTATTTAGGTAGGTTGTTCTCGTGTGTTATGCGAAGTTGTAATAAGAACGGAAGAACATAAGAATGGAGGAGACTGCAAGAGACCATACGGCCTACACCAGGTAGTTCCATGTCCCTTATCACCTGTCATCCCCATTCATAAAACAATCTAATCTTTTCATAAAACGACCGATAGTTTCAGCGCTCACCACATGGTTACTAAGTCAATGATATATATATATATATATATATTTTTTTTTAATAGGGGATAAAGCTGCTAGGGTAATAGGAATTAAAGTGTAAGGACAGGCAGGGGGTTCTGCAGTGAATTCCCCAGGCTTGCACATTTTCACTTTCTTGTTTCAAAATTTATTGTCGGCAGGGTGCCCAGTTTCAAAAGTTTCAAAGCATTTTCTA
>NC_134815.1:27174877-27179877 GCF_046742065.1 Oratosquilla oratoria
ACCTTCCCAAACTTCGTCATTAACTCCCTTAATTCTCTCTCTGACCCTGCCACAAGCGCAGTGTCGTCAGCAAACAACAACTGACCCATCTCCTACTTCTTTCCATTTTCTTTAACCATCTCCATTTCCCTACCCATTACCCTCGCCTCTACCTTATGAGCCACCTCACCCATGTACATACATATTGAACAGCTATGACGATATAACATCCCTGACGCAGTCCCACCTTTACCTCAAACCTCTCACTCTCTCCATTTCACGACTAGGATTGGTACCTTAATTAATTCCCTGTTTTTCTGTTAACCTGTTTATTTATTTTTTATTCATCCATTTATTCATTAACTCATTAATTCATTTATTTGTATATTTTTATCATTCATCGATGATTTATTTTCTAGTTATTCATTTCTTGTTTATTTATTAACTTATTCGTTTACTTATTCATTTATCTATTACTATCTATTTCTATCTATTTTACTTATTCATATATTTACTTATTCATTCATTTATATATCTATTTATGTAATTATTCTCGAAGAAGACTTCGACAAAGTTTAATCAAGAGATCAGTGAACGATTTGAAAAAACTGGAGGACGACTTCCGTCACAGTATTCTAGACTTCCCTAAGGACAATTCAACAATGTATCTAACGTTTCTTCTAGGTTTATCTTCTCTTAGTTCGTCATTTAGCTTGCCAATATATGACGCAAAGGTGATTTGACATTTGGAGGTTAGAAAGATTACAGATTGCAACCGAAGTCGTTCCTACTCAAACCAACTCAATTGAGTCGGGTAGGTGTGAGAAGGGTTTATGTCGCTTCAACAGGACAATGCACTTCATAGATTCTGTTCTGACCAAAACCGGACGGTTTCGTTCAACTCAAAAGTGCACACAGGAACAGAACGTGGTCTCCAACGACCGAGACCCCCTCGAACAACACAACCTGATCCAGGCCTTTCCTTTTTGCAGGATTTATATAATTTTCTGTAGAAATAATTTACTCTTTTTAAAAGAGCGCTAATTTACATAAAAATCCATTAAATTCAAATCATAATTTACACAATAATAAATATAATGATGATAATATTAATAATAATAATGATAATAATAATATTGATAATAATAATAGTAATAATAATAATAATAATAATAATGATGATGATGATGATGATGATGATGATGATGATGATGATGATGATGATGATGATGATGATGATGATGATGATGATGATGATGATGATGATGATGATGATGATGATGATGATGATAATAATGATAATAATAATAATAATAATAATGTAATAATAATGATAATAATAATAATAATAATAATAATAATAATAATAATAATAATAATAATAATAATAATAATAATAATAATAATAATAATAATAATAATAATAATGATAATAATAATAATAATAATAATAATAATAATAATAATAATAATAATAATAATAATAATAATAATAATAATAATAATAATAATAATAATAATAATAATAATGATAATAATAATAATAATAATAATAATGATAATAATAATAATAATAATAATGATAATGATAATAATAATAATAATAATAATAATAATAATAATAATAATAATAATAATAATAACAATAATAATAACAATAATAATCATAATAATAATAATGATAATGATAATAATAATAATAATAGTAATGATAATATTAATGATAATAATGATAATAATGATAATAATAATAATGATAATAATAATAGTAATAATGATGATAATGATAATAGTAATAGTAATAATAATAATAATAATAATAATAATAATTAATAATAATAATAATAATAATAATAATAATTATAATAATAATGATAATAATAATAATAATAATAATAATAATAATAATAATAATAATAATAATGATAATAATGATAATAATGATAATAATAATAATAATAATAATAATAATAATAATAATAATAATAATAATAATAATAATAATAATAATAATAATGATAATAATGATAATAATGATAATAATAATAATAATAATAATAATAATAATAATAATAATAATAATAATAATAATAATAATAATAATAATAATAATAATAATAATAATAATAATAATAATAATAATAATCTATAGATCAAGTTTGGATGCCACTGCATTGAAGGGGTAATCGGTGAAGAAATGATATTATGACGTCATGGGTGAGGGGTGGGCAGTGTTTGAGAGGTGGTGGAGGAGGGAGAAAGGCAATGAGTAAAGGAAGAGATTATGAGGATGAACGTTGGTAGATGAAAAAGTGAATGAGTAAATGAGTGGGAGTGAGTGGGAGCGAATAAGACAGTGAGGTGATCAATAAGAGAGCGAGTTAGTGAGTTAATGAGTAAGTGGGTGAGTAAATGTATTAGTGAGTGAGTGAATGAGAGAGTGTGTGTGTGAGAGAGAGAGAATGCCTGGGTGAGTGAGTGAGTGAAAGAGGGAGAGAGGGTAGGACGGAAAGAGTGAAGAAGAGCTGGAGAGAGCTAATGAGAAAAGAGAAGAAATAATGACAGAATAAGTGAGGGAGGGAGGGAGGGAGGGAGGGAGGGAGGGAGGGGAGCAGTGGGAGAGGGAATGTTGGAGAAACTGGAGGAGATGTGGAGGAAAGTGGAGTGAATATAGTAGGAGGATCAGCGTGGTCTCTGGAGAAAGAAAAACATGTTGCATAAGGCGGACGAGGTCGTAGAGGAAGAGGAGGAGGAGGAGGAGAAGGAGGAAGAACAGAGGGAAGACGAGTAGGAAGAGGAGGAGAACAAGGAGGAACAGAGGCAAGATAAAGTGGTGGAAGTCGTCAAGGAAAAGAAGGAGGAAGAGGAGGAGGAAGATTAGGAGGAGGAGGAGGAGGAGGAGGAAAAGAAAGAGGAGACAGGAGGTAAAGAAGGAGTGATAGAAAGAGGAGAAATAATAATACGAGGGGGAACAGGAGGAGGAGGAGAAGGAGGAGGAGGAAGGATAGAGGAATAATGATAAGAAGAGGAACAGGAGGAGGAGTAGGAGGAGGAGGAGGAGGAGGAGGAGGAGGAAGAGGAAAAGAAAGAGGAGACAGAGAAGGTAAAGAAGGAGGGATAGAAGGAGGAGGAGGAGGAATAATAATACGAGGAGGAACAGGAGGAGAAGGAAGAGGAGGAGGAGGTGGATGAAGGGTAGAAAAAGAATAAGAGCAGAAGGAGGAATAGAACAGAAGGAGAAGCAGTAGGAACAGGAGGAGGAGGAGGAGGAGAAGGAGGAAAAATAAGAATAGAAAGGAGGAGGGAAGGAGAAAGAGCAGAGGGAAGAATGGGAAGAGGAATAGAAGGATGAGGATAATTAGAAGGATAAAGAAAAGGAAGGGGAAGAATAGGAAGAGGGGGAGGAAGAGAGGAAAACTATGAGGAGAAAGAATTTGGGAAGGAAGAATAGGAAGAGGAATAAAAGGAGGAATGGGAGGAAAAGAAGACGGAGAAGGAAGAGGTAGGAGGACAGGAAGAAGAAGAGGAAGAGAAAGATGAAAGAGGAAAGGAGGAAGAGGAGACGGAAAAAGAAGAGGTAAGAAGAGAGGAGGAATAAGAGGAAGAGGAAGAGAAAGAGAAGAGGAGGAAAAGGAGGAAGAGGAATAAGAAGAAGAGGAAGAGGAAGAAAAAGAGGAGAGGAAGAAGACAAAGGAGGAGAGGGTGAAGAAGAAAAGGATGAAGAGGAAGAGGAGAGGAGGAAAAGGAGGAAGAGGTTGAGGAGATGAAGAAAAGGAGGAAGAGGTTGAGGAGATGAGGAAAAGGAGGAAGAGGAATAAGATAAATAAGAGGAAGAGGAAGATGCGTGGAGGAAGACGAAGGAGGAGAGGGGAAGAAGAAGAGGAAGAGGAAGAGGAAGAGGAAGAGGAGGAGGAAGAGGAGGAGGAGGAGGAGGAGGAGATGCATGGATAAGCTAGACTTCAAGCTTGAGGTACGTTGATGCTTGGATGCAATTGCGTCAATGGTTATGACTGCGACGGAGCGAGCCAACGTGGGCTTGGATATCCCGTGTCTGGCACAAATATGAGGACATTAGACCGACCAAACCGGGATCCTAGCCTCAAGAGAGTAACATCGTCTAGCCTTCTCCTGGAAATGATTAGTCAAGGGGACTAACGTGGTCTCAAGGTTAATGAAAATGGTCTTCACCTTGTTGGGTATTATTCTGTTTGGATATTAATATTTTCTGCATGAGGGGACGGAGAAGGAGGGTCGCCGAATTAATGAAGCGGCCTTGCTGTGGATGTGCTGTGTCTTACAACGCTGCTTCTGACCCAGGTTAGTGGACAGGATGCAGGGATGACCCGTCATCCAGGAGGTGCCAAGATAAGAGGGAGGGTAGAGGGGAGTGGATTATGTAGGGGATGGAATGTGTGGGAGTGGTTTCTATGCCTTTGTCTTTTGGCTACCTCCTGTGTAAGGGGAAAAAACTTTAGTATATGTATGTATGTATTTGTATGTATGTATGTATGTATGTATGTATGTATGTATGTATGTATGTATGTATGTATGTATGTATGTATGTATGCATGTATGTATGTATATGATTAAAACTGTTTCATGACAGTCCCATTTTACGTCCTCGGCGTGTGGTCCCCTCTCGGCTAAATAAAATTGTTAGTGAGTTTAGCTAAGTTGTCTCTAAGTATGGATGGACCATGTCGGCTTACGTCATCGTCTTTGCTTACAGTCATCGTCTTCACATACGTCATCGTTTCTCATGATGTCATCGTCATTGCTTACGTCATTGGCTTTGTTGACGTCATCGTCTTCGTTTACTTACGTCATTCTTTGTTTACGTTATCACATCCGCTACGTCATCGTCGTTATCTTGATTCAAATTCCTTCGATTTTAATGTTTCTTCTTTCTTTTGTCTTTTTATTTTTGGTCACGAAGGCGATGGCAATGGCGGAGTCTCAAATTCTCCCCCTCCTCCCCCTCACCCACCACCTACCACCTCCACTTCCTCCCTCACCTCTGC
>NC_134815.1:27189877-27202377 GCF_046742065.1 Oratosquilla oratoria
GGAGGAGGAGGGTTGGGGTGAGGCGGAGTATTGGGGGTGCGGAGGAGGAGGACGAGGATTGGGAGGGAGGCGGAGAATTGAGGGAAGGAAGAGGAGGAGAAAAGAGGAGGAGGACGAGGATGAGGAGGAGGATTGGAGGAGGTGGAAATTGAAAGAAGGAGGAAAATGAGGAGGAGGAGGAGGATGGAGGCGGAAAAGGAGGAGGGGAAGGAGGAAGAAAAGGAGAGTAGGAGGAGGAGTGTGAAAAGAAAGAAAGGGAAGAAGGGAATAAGGCGAGGGTAGGAGGTGGAGAAGGAGGAGCAGGAGGAGAAGTAGGAGAGGGATGAAGAGGAGGGAGATGAGGAAGAAGAGGGGAGTAGGAGGAGGAGTATCACAAGAAGAAGAAAGGGGAGAAAGAAAAGAAGGAAGAAGCGTGGAATGAGGAGGAGGAGGAGAAGGATGAGAGAGAGGAAGAGGAGGGAGAGGAGGAAGAAGAGGAGAGTAGGAGGAAGAGCGTAACGAGGAGAAGGAAGGGGTGAGAAAAGGTGAAATAGGAGGTGGAGAAGGTTAAGGAGGAGTGGAAGGAGACGGAAGGAATGAGCAAAGAAAAAGGGGAAGGTGAGAAGGATAAGAAAGAGGAGGAGGAAGAAGAGAAGGAGGGGGAGAACACACACACACACACACACACACACACACACACACACACACACACACACACACACACACACACACACACACATGAACGAGTATGCACACATATACACCACACTACTCTACGGCGCAGTGGTAGCGTTCGCGGCCGCCACTACGTCATCCGAGTTCGAATCCCGCCCAGGGCTGAAATAATTTCAGTATCGTTGCGCTGCGAGTCGTTACTCCAACTCGTGGTCGGAGAGTTAGGTGTGTGTGCGTTTAAGGTCACAGCATTACCCATAGATCGTTCATATATGATCTCTGAGCTCTCATCCAAGAGGGTAATAGCCATCAATCATGAGACCAACATATGATCTAAGACCATGGTGAATTACACAAACACACACACACACACACACACACACACACACACACACACACACACACACACACACACACACATGAATAATTGGTCATCACATTTAATAGAGACCCGAGCAATCAAACAATATATATATATATGTATATATATATATATATATATATATATATAGAAAAGAACCACATATAATTACGCGTTGAACATGAGAAAAGCAAACAAAAACAAACAAACAACAAGTGGATGACATCTGAGACAAAAACGAATACAACAAACACACTGAGCTCTCCCCAGCCCCAGGAAACATGTCAAGATGATTACATTGTAGTCTCTGCACATTCTAAGAAACTAAATTCTTCTATGAATTAAGTGAGACGGCTTAGCATTTACCTCAGGGGACTAAGAACAGAGAAACAAAGACGCAGGGCTGGAAATCTTCTTTGTTTATATCTGATAAGAAGTTTTATGTTAAAGCGAAGAGTCTCCTTAATGTAGAACTGTATAGGGATCATGTTGTGTGCGAATATTTACTTAACTGTACTTCCCTAATTGCAATATACATGGTAAGGGTCGTGGTGGTGAAGTTGTGTCTTTGTCTCTGTTAAACTAGTTTAAGTGTGTGTGTGTGTGTGTGTGTGTGTGTGTGTGTGTGTGTGTGTAAGTGTGTGTGTGTGTGTGTATGTGTGTGTGCGTGTGTGTTTGTGTGTATGTGTGTGTGCGTACGTGTGTGTGATTTAAGTTGGTCTTGGATCACGTGTTGGACTTGTGATTGACAGCTATTTCCCTCCTGGAAAAGAGATCGAAGCTCATATAAGACCGATATGTGGGTAATGCTGTGACCTTACACGCATGCACACACACACACACACACACACACACACAACTTTTATCTTATCTTATTTTGTTTCTACCATATAATCTTATTTCATTTTATCTTATCTTTTTAGTTTAATTTTATTGCATTGTATTTCATCTTATTTTATGCTAATTTAATTTCATTATACTTTATTCTTATCTACTCTATTTTATCCTCTCCTATTCTATCTAATTCTGTTCTATTCTATTTTAATTATTTTACAAATTTTCTCTAAAATGCCGTAGACTCGATGGATGGGCTTTGAGATCTAAAGCTTTCCCGTCTCGAAGCTCCGCGTCGTCTCTTTCCTCTTTTCGGTACTCTTCCCCTCTTCTCTCCTCCTCTCCCACCCCTTTCACCTTCATCTAACCCCCCACCCCCTCATCCGCCCTCTTTCCTCTCTTTTCATTTCCTCACCTTCTTCTTTTACTCTTCTCAGTTCGCAGTTCGCGTACAGATAAACGCCTCCTTCAGAGGTCATCTCGCCTCAGGATGTCTTCGTTGGTCGTCTTCTTCGGGTGTACTTGTTCCCCTCCGGAGTCTCCTCATCCCTCTTGTCCTCAACATTACCGTCACTATACACTCGTTCTTTAAGGAGGCCCAAACCTCTTCATAAGTTTCTGAGGCGTCTTGACGACGCCTTCGGCCTCTCATGAAGAAGAGGGGAGTTTTATCTTCCTCTCTATGGTTCTGACACAACCCGACCCCACCACCCGAGTCTTCTACTTCTTTTGGAAAGGAACTGAGTCTGGGGAAAAAGAGCTCCATTCAAACTTTGTTCGAGTGAATGCGGTTGGGCTGAGCCTCGTGTTCTGCTTTTAGGATTCTGGAAGAAGAGTCTGCCTCGGGGCCATTCTTGTATGGGGTCCTCTCTCTCTCTTTCTCTCTCCCTCCCTATCTTTTTCTCTCTCTCTCCCTCTCTCTCTTACACTCTCTCTGGGCTCCTCGTGAGGACACGACAAGTCATAAAGGCTTATTACCTTATAAGGACTTGTTTCTTACAGCGACCGTCCAGGCCACGAACAGAGTGACCGTGGGAAAAAAAAGTGGCTTTTGTTTAATGCCACCCGAGACTCGGAGGAACCTAAAGAGATGAGTCTTTAAGAAAATCTTTCAGATGGACAATATCTATTAACAAATAACAATATTGCCAAAATTTCTTTCCCTAAGGATAATAGCCCCTTCAATTTTAACCTAGAGTTTAACCTATACCTTTCTAATATATGATTTAACGCAGTATTACTTAACTTAGATGATTATTGTTAATGAATAGTGAATATCTATTTAGGAGTCGCATAAAACATCTCGATTAAGTTTCTCATGATGAGTGGTATTATCAAGTTCTTTGATACTTTTTCTGCCACGTGGAAATAATATTCATATCTGGAAAAGAAAAAGAAGGAGAAGAGAAAGAAAGGAAGAGAAAAAAAGAGGAGCAGGAGGAGAAAAAAGAAAAAGAGAAAAACAATGATAATAACAATTACTGTAAATGTATACATTGTGACGAATGTGGGTAGAAGGTAAAGGGAACACGGGCTGAGGGAAATACTTTTATTCCTGACTAGTTTCGTCTGAGTGGCTTCTTCAGAGGAATGGAGTTTGATTTTTTTTTTTTTTTTTTTTTTTTTAATTAGTCCCAGCGGAGGGATCCGGTTTAGGTACTGTCTTTTAGTTTCTCAATATTAGCTGTGTGTCTACATCTAGTATATCTAATTCGTCTCCGGGAAGATGTCAAGTTGGTCAATACATATATATGGCATAACAGAGGAACGTGGTATAGTGTCAGGTTGGTCCCCCACTCGACGTCATCTGTCTGTGTGACGAGTCATCGCAACGGGTGGACCAATTATCCGCCTGTTGGTCGTCGCGTGGCTGAAATCTCCGTCTGGATCAGGGGCTCTGTGTATATTGTTCATGATGACAAAGCGTGCTTCTTCTTTAGCCCATATTAAGTCTCCAGTCCTCTTATTGATGTTATCATGGATGTTGATAAAAACGGACTCCATCGCCTTTCTTTCTTGCCGTGTGATGTTATCCATAAGAATTTTTGCCTTGTCCCATTTCGGTAGATGGCCTCGTTCGTCTACATGGTTAACTATCACACTGCTAACCCTGTGGTGTCCAACATCTGCTTGGTGTTCTTTTATTCTGGTGTCTAAGTGAAGGACCTTATAATCAAGAAATAAGGCCCAACCTTAAATAAAAACAGCGTAGTATATGAAATCCCGTGTGGTGGATGTGATAGGAAATACATCGGTGAAACTAGCAGGAGCTTAGACATCAGAATAAAAGAACACCAAGCAGATGTTAGACACCACAGGGTTAGCAGTGCAATAGTTAACCATGTCGATGAACGAGGCCATCTACCGAAATGGGACCAGGCAAAAATTCTTATGTATAACATCACACGGCAAGAAAGAGAGGCGATGTAAAAAAGGTGAAGTAATTGTTGAGCCCACTTTCAAACAAGAAGTTATTGCCGAAGCTAATAAATCAAGAGGAAAATATAACAGCTATTTAATTGAAAAGAAACATATCGAGGCTGCAAAAGAGTTCAAATCAGACCATAGTATCACCATTAGGAAGGCAGACAAAGCGGCAACTTATGTATTTATGAACATCTCTGAGTATTTAGAAAAGATAGACACTATTCTCAATAATACAACAAAGTTTAAAAAGATCAACAAAAACCCTACAGAATTACTAAAGAAAAAGGTAAATCGACTAATAGAAGGGAATAATGCTGCCAGTAAAATAAAACTTGACAAACTTTCAGGCGAATATGGTATGGGTTACTGCTATGGGACAGTCAAAACACACAAACCTGGTAATAAACTCCGTCCCATAATCTCTCAAATCCCTGCACCAACGTACAAAATCGCTAGGAAACTATGCTTCATTCTAACTCCCTACACTCCCACCACCTACAGTCTACAATCCACATACAATTTCCTAGATATTATCAGGGTAAACTCCGCTAAAGGTAGAATCGCTTCTCTTGATGTAGAAGGGTTATACACTAATATTTCCGTAGATCGCACAATTAATTACATCATCAACAAAGTGTACTACGATGACACCACACCTACATTAGATACTCCAGAACTTATACTACGGGAACTGCTTGAATGCTGTACTAAAGAGGTCCCGTTCACTTGAACCCGCGGGAACAAATATTGTCAAATTGAAGGAGTTGCAATGGGATCTCCCCTCGGAGTATTAATGGCAAACTTCTTCGTGGGCTGCGTAGAATAAGAAGTATTCAGAAAAACATAAAAGCCAGATATATTGTGGATACATTGACGATATCTTCATTAAGACCAAGAACAGCAACGAAGCTGAAAAACTCCGCCACCTATGACAAGAAACATCTCAACTCACTTTCACTATGGAAGATAGCGTTGACGGAGCTTTACCCTTCTTCGACTTTCTAGTGAAACTAAATGAACATTCTTTTAATACAGCGGTATACACAAAACCCACAAACCCTGGACACTGTCTTAATGGTTCTAGTGATTGCCCTCAAAGATATAAGGACTCCACCCTCAGTGCCTATATCCGAAGAGCACTAACTCACTGTAGCACATAGAAACAAGTGCATACTGAAATAGAACGTTCTACTCAAGTACTGATTAATAACGGCTTCAGTGAATATGAGATAAACCACCAAATAGAGAAAATAATGGACGGCTGGCATAAAAACAATAATAATAATCAGAATAAAGAGAAAATTAACATCTATTACAAATCCACTTTTTCGTCAGCCTATAAAGAAGATGAACGTATAATGAAACAAATTGTAAAAAGAAACATTAAACCAGTCAATCCAGAGAAAATACTCAACCTGGTGATTTATTATAAAACTAGGAAAACTAGCCACCTCCTTATTAGAAACAACCCCTAACAAGAGAGAAAGGAACTTCAGAAATCACATGTCATCTATAGGTTCACATGTACACGAGGGAACTGTGAAGCTCTCCAATCCACCTATATTTGCATGACGACAATGAGGTTATCCCGTCGCCTCCCATGCCATCTGACATCTGAAGCCCCTAAAATCACTTAAGAGAAGCCCGTGGCATAACACTATCAAGAGAGCCCTAGAGGAAAACACTGAGATTTTAGATTTATGTAATGACCATAGACGCCTCCCAGTTTTAGAAGCATTGTATATTAAAGAGTTAAGCCCAAATCTAAATATAAAAGCAGACGACCTTAGAACCCCCCCAAGCATAAGACAAACCGTTGCAAATCCATTGCAAAGCATTCTCACTTTATTATTTACATTGGTGTTTTCGGGGATGATTGCGAGGACGTCGTCTACATATCTAAACCAGTGTGATCCCCTACCATTGATTCTGATAAAGTTTTCTTTTTCTAATAACTCCATATATAGAGAGGCCATCATAGCTAAAATAACTAACAAGAGGATAGGTGATTTAATAAAGACTTCCGAAAAGAGAACCCATTCCGAAAACAGCGTCGTTTACAAAATCCCGTGCAATAGTTGCTCAATGGCTTATTTTGGCGAATCGTCAAGAGGATTAGAAAAAAGAATTTATGAACATAAAAACGACATAAAAGCACATAGGACATCTAATTCTTTAGTGGTTCATGCGGAAAAATTCGATCATTTACCAAACTGGAGAGAAGCTGAAGTGCTACATAAAGGTTTTGATAAATTCACTAGAAGAATTGTTGAATCAGCATATATTTCAACTAATAATTCATCGAATCATCGAGGAGGGTTTATCAATTTAGCTAAAGAAACTAGTATTTTAATTCTAAAACACGCCAGAAAAACGACCTTTCCCAAGTGTCCGAAAAGATAATTAGATTTAGTACATAAACTTCAATTGCAGTTCTACATACACTCTCTGAAGAAGTTCTACGCGATCGAAACGTTAGAGTGTTTAGGGTTTCGAGCCTTCCCCTGTGTTTATGCTCTCCATCATCCAAATAATATATATATATATATATATATATATATATATATATATATATATTAAAATATATATGGATATATATATTCATGTATATATATATATATATAAATATATATATATATATATATATATCTATATATATATATATATATATATATACATATAATGAAATTATCTAGATTTTGCAATCCTAAACTCCTATTCATGTTGTTCTCAAAGGTATTTTTAATATAGCATGATTCAATAATATTCCTCTCCATAATATTTTTATCAAAGATAATTTTTTCAGCTTTATTCCATTCAATGCAGTGATTAAAATCTCTCATAGGTACAAAAAACCCATTTGATATTTGGCTTATCCTCAATTTAAAATCTTTAACAGTTTGATCTATATATTCAAAATTACATTCTTTACATGGGACGCTATAAACACACCTTTCTCTGACTTTAGTGAATTTATAATCAATAGGTTTTTTACAGTATTGTTATTTTTGAAGACAACTTATATTCTAAAGGTGCTAAAAATAGTAGAACGACTGATTAAATTCTCATGGAATGGAAGCGAAGGTATATCTTTACTGCTGAACTTTTGTCTCTGTGTTAAGCCATAGGAATTTTTCTTAGATATTTGCTGTGCATTGTCCATTACATATTTGGAATATTTTAATTTATTTCCAATGTCATCATTTTTTTTTCTATTTGTCTAAAAATTCAGGGCAACAAACTCTAAATGTTCCTAAAAACATTGAAGAAAAAAAATGATATTTTGGTCTTAAGATGGTGATATGATTAAAAAGGAATATATGAAAGAACATAAGTTGGTTTCCTATCAACATCCAACTTTAGATTCTTACCAGATCTATAAATCATAACATCTAAAAAGGGCAAACTATTATTCTGTTCAATCTCCATAGTAAACTTAACATATGGTACCAAAATATTTAATTCTAACATAAAATTGTCAAACTTTTGGTCATTAGGCCACATGTACAATATATCATCTACATATCAGGAAATAGATTCAATTTGGAAGTAGGTAGAAACAACTTTGCCAACCGTGTAGTTAATGAATGGAATAAACTTCCTGCACAGGTAGTGCAATGTAGTTCAGTTCGAAGCTTTAAGAATCATTTAGATAAACACCTAAGCAAGATGCTGTAATGATTATAATTTATTTTATATTATTTGTTTTTGTTTTGTTATCATTTGTCTGTCTGATTTTCATTTATTATTAGTTATATTATTATTTATTATTTACATGTTTGTTTATTATTTAACTATATCCATTTATGCATGTATTTTATTTTTTATTTACATTATTATATTTTTTATTTTTTATTTTATTATTATTATGATTTTTTCGCATCCGACCTAGATATGGACCGAAAGGTCTCCTGTCGGCATGCTCCGCCTTTGTAATCCTTTGTAATATCTATGCCAAACGACATTCTTTGGAAGAATATTTGGTACAATACCTTTTACAAAAAATTCCATGCACAAATTACTCAAAAATGGAGACAAGGGATTCCCCATTCCCATTCCAAATCTCTGCATATAGAATTCACCATTAAATTCAAATTACTACTCTTGTTTTTATTGTACCTTTGAAAATGTCTTAAATAGACAAAAACGTTCGGTTACCAAGTCCTCATTTTCCTAGTAGTTACTTGCACACACACACACACACACACACACACACACACACACACACACACACACACACACACACACACACACACATATATATATATATATATATATATATATATATATATATATATATGTATATATATATATATATATATATATATGTACATATATGTATATAGCCAAAATGATATATAATCACAGATATGCATGATTAAATTAATCCTACCCGTGATAATTATACTGCATATATCTCTCTACCTGTGTCACATTTTTTAAAAAACAAAAACATGTATATATTAAAGCGTTTTTCGAATTATTTGCAGGATTATAGAACAAGTCAATTGTTTGCCTAGAAATGGTTAGCGGCATCGATTGTTGACGATTTTCTAGACTTAGTTAAAAGGTTTTGGTGATATTCATTACAATAAATTAAAAGACTTTTGACACGAGCTGTATCCTCCACGACTACCTTTGTTGTCTGTCTTTCATGTTTTGAAAACTAATATAACATTACTTGCACAAACACACATATATATATATACATATATGTGTATATATACATATATATATGTGCGAAGATCTGGAGTCAGGGATCCATGTTGAAAGGGGAGAAGCGTAAACACCAGCCTCAAAGTGGGAAGTTTAATGCCCGACGTTTCGGTACTAGTCCTAGGACCGTCTCCAGGGGTGTGAAAATATACAGTGCTCAAAAGAGCTTATTATACTGTCCGTGGTTGGAATTGGGAGAGGTATTCCGCAGTGCCGAAGCTGTCCGGGTCGCACTCACGTCAAACATGAGACAAACCCGTGTGCGTTTCTCGCTGTGTACGTATTACTGCCAGTCAACAGTTGCCAGATGTCGCTAGCCATTTATAGAATCGTCCTGTTTTCAAAAAAGGATGTGTTTGTTGGATAATCATTTCACTTTGTGTTAAATTAATAATTAACAATTAGACTCTATAGGTAACGTTTATTCTAGTTCTAGTTAGGTATATAATTTCAAATATGATAATGATGCCATAAGATAGCGCTGTGCAGGAATTTGCAAATAGAAGCACGTGTATCTGCAAACATATAGTCACGTGCTGGGAGGTTGGTACGATGCATTGCATGTAGCTAGATAATGTAGGCCCTTGTGGACACTTAGTTGTAAGCCGAGGTATTTAATATATACTATAATAAGGAGCAATGTGCCTCTGTGTATACTTCTTTCTGTGTGTGGTTGTGTACGTAATGTCTGACAAATAAGATACGCCGGAAAAACGATCTTCTAGAAAAAGGGAAGATGAAAATAGTGTGATTCAAAACTTAAACATTAAAAAAGACTAGGTAATAAAATCCTTATATGTCATTTGCAGCAACTCCACTTCACTACGGGACTTAAATCTCGTGGGCAGCATTAGCTGCCAGCCGTACGACGTGTCGTAATAATACTCGCATCATAAAATATAGTCACCGCTTATATCTATCGTTCTCTCTTTCACCCGTGAATTTTGAAAACCACAGAGAATGTGATTAAGAGCAGATTAGGGAGAATGTAAAAACACAGGGGCGACTATAATAAATATAATCAAGACTCCGATATGGTAGCGTCGCGAATCCACTTGCTCCTCATGACGCCTACGTGTGCGGCACCGTATGGTAGGGGTTAAATACTTGATTTTAGATGTTTGATGTATGCAACCCACTTACTTTAGCCTTAGATTTGAGCGTAATTTTAATGTAAATTTTTAATAATAGGAATTCTTGTAATTAACAAATTCATAATTGTAATGATTATTTCCTAATTGTGTACAGGAACAAGGCACACAACGGTGCACAGCTGCTGTTGGTAATGGCTGACGTTTACAACAATTACCTTCGTCTACGGTTGTCAGATGTCCTCCTCAAAAAGGACAGTTCTTGCGAACCTTCCACCAGCACCATTCCAATGTGCGCTGTCACTCATGTTGGAGGAACAGTTTATACGGTTAAGTCAGCTTCACAAGAGGGCATTTGTTACAATGTGGACCTCTCAATCGGCATGTGCAGCTGCCTCTGTGGAAACACAGGTAGCGTTTGCAAACATCAATTAGCAGCGTCGCAGTACAGCGCAGTTCGCCTTCCACAACTATACGCCTGCACTGTTGCTGAAAAAGAAGTCTTGTATAAGGTGATATACGGCGACAAACCGATGCCGACATCGAATTTTTTAGATGGCTTATTTGCTGATACACCTGTTAATGCAGTATCTCATGGTAATAAAGAACCAGCTGCATGTGACGATGAGGAAGATGTAGCTGTCGTTATCGAGACCCCCGCAGAGACAACAAATGAAAATCAATCAATTGACACCAGCATTGATGAGTTCACAAGCATGATCAATAGAGAATTAAAGAGAACTAAAACCACCTGCATGCTCAGCTCCTTTGCGGTATTTGAACAGAGGCTGAAAGCCTGCAGAAATCCTGCGCAGGTTACTACTTTCCTTCTGACTGCAGGTTGCACTATTTTTAAGGCATCGGAGGCGGCAAAGACAAAAATTCCTCGTCAGCCAACGACCATTGCTAGGCGTCAGTTTGGCCAACCAAGAGGCAAAGCTGCCTTACTGAAAGGCAAGATAACAAAAAGGAAAAGGAATTTAGCCTTAAACATATTAAAAATGTACCAAATGCTAAAATACATTGATGTTTCCATATTACTGTTTCATTTCATATACCTAACTTATTTCAAATCAATCACAAATAAATACTAACTAATAATTAATGAAAACAATTTAGCATGAGGCATTCAAATAAATGTTCTCTAGGTAATTGCCTTTATTTTAGAATACAGTTACATTTTTATTTATTATTTAGGAAGATTATGAAATACTAGTGTAAACGCCCCTGAAAATCACGGGATTCTGATTTCTCTTAACTTCCAAATAATTCCATCATTTATAGCTTGCTATTACAGTAATTTCATTTGCGTGTTATTCGATTTCGATCTCCTTTAACTATTTATTAATAAATCAAAATGCACATTTTTTCGAAATAAATTTATTATTTCGTTGCTTAGGCGATTACTTTTGATATAACACTTCCAATTGTTATATTTTAAACCAAAAGCGCATCCTAGTCACTCTCAAATGACATAAAAGGATTTTATTACCTAGTCTTTTTTAATGTTTAAGTTTTGAATCACACTATTTTCATCTTCCCTTTTTCTAGAAGATCGTTTTTCCGGCGTATCTTATTTGTCAGACATTACGTACACAACCACACACAGAAAGAAGTATACACAGAGGCACATTGCTCCTTATTATAGTATATATTAAATACCTCGGCTTACAACTAAGTGTCCACAAGGGCCTACATTATCTAGCTACATGCAATGCATCGTACCAACCTCCCAGCACGTGACTATATGTTTGCAGATACACGTACTTCTATTTGCAAATTCCTGCACAGCGCTATCTTATGGCATCATTATCATATTTGAAATTATATACCTAACTAGAACTAGAATAAACGTTACCTATAGAGTCTAATTGTTAATTATTAATTTAACACAAAGTGAAATGATTATCCAACAAACACATCCTTTTTTGAAAACAGGACGATTCTATAAATGGCTAGCGACATCTGGCAACTGTTGACTGGCAGTAATACGTACACAGCGAGAAACGCACACGGGTTTGTCTCATGTTTGACGTGAGTGCGTCCGGGTCCGCCTCCTCTACCAGTCGCTACGAGTACCGGATGATTGGACTACATTACATACCCAATTGTGCATACATTTAATTTACAAAGAATAAATATAATACAATAAAATAAAATACAATAAAGTAAAATACAATACAATGCAATAAATTGCAATATAATCAAATGTAATAAAATAAAATAAAAATAAAATGCCACTTGTGCAACACTTGAAAGTGCACTACGCACTTGCACGCTAAGGAAATAAACAAATAAAATAAAATAAAATAAAATAAAATAAAATTAAACTAAATAATGCAATAATATAAAATAAAATGAAATAAAATGCCACTTGTGCGACCACTGAATGTTCACTAAAGCACTTGCACGAAAAG
>NC_134815.1:27207377-27209877 GCF_046742065.1 Oratosquilla oratoria
AGGACGAGGAAGAGAGAGGTAAGAGAAATGAAGAGAGGACAAGAGAAGGAAGACGAGGAGGAAGAAGAAAAGAAGTAGGATGAGGAAGAGGAAGGAAAGGAAGAGGACGAGGATAGAATAAGAGAAGAAAGGAGAGGAGGAGGAGGAAGATGATAAGAAGGACGAGGAAGAGGTTGAGCGGAGGATGAGTAATCGAAAAGAAGACAAAAGGGGGAGGACGAGGAAAAGGAAGAATAAATTGCAGAACGAAGAGGAAGACGTAGAAGAAGCAAGGAGAATGATGAAAGGCAGAAGAGGGTAGAGGAAGAAGAATAAAGAGAGTGAGTAGAGGATGTGGGGAAGAGCAAGAGAGAGAGGTGGGAAGGGGAAGAGGTATGGCGAAGGAGGAGGAGGAGGAGGAGGAGGAGGGGGGACGGGAGGGTAAAAGGAAGAGAGAGATTATGGGTGGAGAGTGATGATGAAGGAAGACGTGGGAGGTGATCGTCCACACATACGCTAAACTATTTCCGAAACTCGTTCAGGCAGTTTTGTCGTCGTCAAACTCTTCGCTACTGAGGGAGGGGAAGGGATTTTTCTTTTCTTTTCTTTCTTTGGCCTCGTAGATGATTTAAATCGCCTGGCGGCAATTAGGATAAAAGGAGCAGTGGCATTCTTTGCTACCACGGGATACAACAAAGACGAAGAAAATCATCTGGAGGTTGCTCTCGTTGCTGTTGATGATGGTATTGTTGTTATAGAGAAGGGAACAAAACATATAAAAGTTTTGTAGTGGAAGCGTGAATGCTGTGGTCAGTGTGTGTGTGTGTGTGTGTGTGTGTATTCACCTCGGATCTGCTGCAGCCTCCTTTCGAGACAGCCAGACACCACCCTACGGCAGTGAGCTCAGAGCTCATTATTAGCAGATCTCTGGGTAGGTCTGAGACCACTCACACTCCACACACCGGGACAGCAAGGTCACAACTCCTTGACTAACATCCCGTACCTACTCGCTGCTAGGTGAACAGGGGCTACACGTGAATGTGTGTGTGTGTGTGTGTGTGTGTGTGTGTGTGTGTGTGTGTGTGTGTGTGTATGTGTGTGTTTGTGTGCGTGTGTATGTAAAATCTTCTAACTGTAACCAGAATAAAAAGAAAAATATCACTTTTTTATTTTATCTTATTTATTTGCTTATTTATCTTTTATTTCACTCATCTTTTTTTCACATCCATACCATGGAGCCGTCAGCCATGGAGTCAGACCATCGACCAAGTGGTCCGCTGCTGTTCTTTTCTTTATTGTGATTTCTAAATATGTGATTCCAGTTGTATAGTACAATGTGTATGTGTTTTTATGTATTGTGATGTCATAACGGTGTTATAATATTATCTAGTAATATTATTGTAATATAATTGTAATGTAATATTATTTAGTAGTATTAGCGTTCGTTTGTATTGTACGTGCTATAGCCTTTTCATTTCTCGTTGCTCACCTCAGGAAGGATTCCATTGCATGTATGTTTGTATATGATGACTAATAAGTAGTATGTTATTTTATGTTATATGTTATATTATGCTATATGTCATATGCTATGTTATATGTTATGTTATGCTATATGTCATATGTCATGTTACATGTTATGTCAAGTTATGTTATGTTATGTCGTGTCATGTTATGCTATGGGTTATGTTGCATCATGTTATGTTATGTTATGTTATGTTATGTTATGTTATGTCGTGTCGTCATGCTATGCTTTGGGTTATGTTGCATCATGTTCTGTTACGTTACGTTACGCTATGTTATGTTACGCTACATTTCGTTACGTTGCGTTACGTTATAATGTTATTCCGTGTGCTACAAGTGCGGCGAAGATATTGTCTCACCCAAGACACACTCATGTGTCTAGAAAGCATGACTGACACTTCGGGTCAAGGTTGCAATTAGCTGCAGCTGCAAGATCACTGAAATTGCACGTTCAGGACGTTGAGGTTTTAATTGCAGCCACATTTAAATCCTAATCCGAAGAAGAGAGAGAATATTCATCATCAAAGCTGACACTTGAGTCACGAGGGTTAGGTCAAAGCGTCAAGACTTTTCAGCGTTGTGAGTTGCAGGTTTTTGGTTTTGATTTTTTTTTTCTTTTTTTTCTTCGAGTGATTTTATTTGGTTGAAGGAGGGCTGTTCAGCCAAATGGGGGAGGATTACCTGGAAAGGTCCTTTCGCTGGTGAGATTGTCCTCAAGGATAGAAGCATTGGGAAAATAAACTCCATGATGACGAGAACAACAACAATAACAATGACGATAACAAGAACAACAACGACAAAAATAATAGCAACAACAACGGCAAAAAATGTGGCAATAATAACAGCAAAAATAACAACGACAGCAGCAGTAACAACAACAACAACAACAAAGGGAACAACAACATCGACAACGGGAACAATAACAATAACAACAACAACGACAGCAGCAGCAGCAACAACAACAACAACAACAACGACGACGACGACGACAGCAACAACA
>NC_134815.1:27219877-27227377 GCF_046742065.1 Oratosquilla oratoria
AGAGAGAGAGAAACTTGGTGGAATGTGAGTGGCTATTTAAAAGATGGGACACTGCTACCTGGAGAAAAATATAATTTACAAAGAGTGTCAGCCGTCTTCGGCAGGGTATACACCTGTCCAGAAAGAAAGCTCTTCAACAACCGATAATGTTCATCATAAATGTTCTAGCGACCATTGAACAACTACTTTCAGTACTAAGAACTAATAATACACACCATAAGGACTTATAAGACAACAAAAACAGCAACATCAACAACGACAAAAAAAAACAGTAATACTGATAATATATAATCATATAATGGTACTTATATATAGATAAAATTAATAAATTCTCCTACTGGAATTCGAACCCTCGCCTGAACGGCTTGCTTATTATAAGGCGAAGGCGAGGGTTGGAATACCAGTAGGAAATTTGATTAAATCCATATGTCAGAGTAAAAAAAAAAAAAAAAAAAAAAAAAAAAAAAAAAAAAAAAAAAAAAAAAAAACCTTTGAGGTTCATCTAGAACTATAGTAACTTTATTCTACTTAGCGTCAGACGAGTCTATCCAACTTAGGGTAACGACCACAGTACTAGACGAATTCTAGATTGATCGGGAATCTTCTTGGAACAAAGATTCCTAAGGTGCTAGAAGTATGAAGAGACTGACTCGTATTGTAAAGAAAACTTAGAAACTATATCTAATCTAAAAATGAATAAATAAAACTGAAAACAATTAGTATAATCGTATTCTCTTCTTCCATTACACTGATAACATCGAGTTGAAAATGTTTTTTTTTTCCGACGGTTTAGAAGCTATCATATGTGAAAATATGTGATAAAGACGATATATACGTGAACATATATCTTCTCGCTTTTTCCAATAGCCTATATATAACAAAATAAAGTAAATTAATTCTTAAGAAAAATACTATTCCATGAACAATGATTAAAGAAATAGGTACGAAACAATAAGAAATTTCCTGCAGATATGTTCTGTCTTTTCAGCTTTCATAAGCATCAGGACAAAGAAACTGATATAATTTCTTGAAAAACACAAATATACTATGAACAATGATTAAAGAAATAGATACAAAACAATATGAAAATTCCTTTCAGCTTTCGCAAACATCAGGACAAAGCGACTGAAATAATTTCTTGAAGAATACACGTATACTATGAACAATGATTAAAGAAACAGGTGCGAAACAATAGTAAAAAAAAATTCTGTGCTTTCATTACTTTCCCATATTTGGAAGCTTCTTAGAACCATTTTCTTAAAAAAAAAAAAAAAAAAAAAAAAATCTTTTAGAAGTCTGTAACTTACGAGACACAGATGTAAAAAGTTATATTTCTTTGTTAAACCGGATGCATGCAGTAATATGAGGACTAATGAAATTATTATCATAACAGAGAGGACATTTAAGGTAATCAATAAATAGAATCAACTTCCCCGAATAACCGATTGTTAAGAGTATAATTAAAAGTTTGATTAATCACTTACATAAACACCTAAGCTTACATTCCCTTTTAGTCAGTATGCAATCTCGTTATAGACCAAAAGGTCTACAGACTGTATGATTTACCAAAGTAACCCATAAACATAGGAGATATAGAGGTGCTTCTTCCTTGCGCGCCATCCACAGACACGGCGACTGAATCCAGACCGCTGAACACGTTTGAGCGGTGTAATGGCTGTTCATAGAGTAAAGACATGGTTGAACAGACCCTATGAGCGACAGGGATAAGCATTTAGGGCATTCCTTGGCTGTATACAGACCTGGGAAATATTTTTTCTTATTTTTTTTCCAAGCGTTGTACTGGATTTTTAGAAGAGGAAGAGGACCAGGTTAAGGCCAAGAGGGGAAATGGGGTAATATTGCACAAAAAAAAGTAACTATGAAAAAGAAGAGGTAGAAGAAGAAGAAGAGGTAGCAGTAGTAAAAGATAATGAGGAAGAAGTGGAAGAAGAAAAAGTAGACGAAGAAGAAAAATTGTACATTTTTTTTTCTTGTCGTAGATTTCGCCGTCCCCTCTTCTTCCTATCGTTACATGACGCCTCAAGATAAGATGGACACACACACACACACACACAGACACACACACACACACACACACACACACACACACACACACACACACACACACACACACACACACACACACACACACACACACACACACACACACACACACACACACACCCAATCATAGATATATATATATATATATATATATATATATATATGTATATATATATATAGATATATATAGGAGAGGGAGGGTGGAGGTGTGTGGAGTGTACTCAGGGATGGAATGGGTGGGAATGATTTTATGCCTTTTCCTTTTTGGTTACCTCCCTTGTAAGGGGGGAAAAGCCTTGTTATATGTATGTATGTATGTATGTATGTATGTATGTATGTATGTAT
The DNA here is from genome assembly GCF_046742065.1 of Oratosquilla oratoria. Taxonomy (NCBI): domain Eukaryota; kingdom Metazoa; phylum Arthropoda; class Malacostraca; order Stomatopoda; family Squillidae; genus Oratosquilla; species Oratosquilla oratoria. Next base: position 27,222,287 of record NC_134815.1, read on the forward strand.
ATATGTATATGTGTGTATGTATATATATATATATATATACACATATATATATATACATATATATAAATATATACATATGTATATATATATATATGTATATATATACATATATATATATATAGACGCACACACATATATATATATATACATACATATATATATATATACATATATATGTATACATATATATATGTATATGTACATATATATGTATATATATATATACATATATATGTATATATATATTCATATATATATATATATATATATATGTATATATGTACATATATATACAGAGAGAGAGAGAGAGAGAGAGAGAGAGAGAGAGAGAGAGAGAGAGAGAGAGAGAGAGAGAGAGAGAGAGAGAGAGAGGATTCAAAATGAATGGAGAGAGGAAACGAGAGCGGCGAGAATCAAAAGGTAACAGGAGGGGGACTAATAAAAAAGAAAAAAAAAACAGGAAGGGGGAAGGGAATGGAGAGGAGAGGGGAACAATAGAGGGGAGAAAAAAGAGAGGAATTACACGAGAAGGACAACGGGCGGCCAAAAGCACAGAAAGTAAATGAATATGAGAGAGAGAAAGAGAGAGAGAGAGAGAGAGAGAGAGAGAGAGAGAGAGAGAGAGAGAGAGAGAGAGAGAGAGAGAGAGAGATAAAGATAGAGTGATAGAGAGATAGATAGATAAATAGAGATAGAGCGAGAGAGAGAGAAAGATAGATTAGATATAAAGATAGATAGATAGAGAGAGAGAGATAGAAAGATAGATAAAGAGAATGAGAAAGAGGAGGGGAGGAAGACAGGAGAGAGAGAGAGAGAGAGAGAGAGAGAGAGAGAGAGAGAGAGAGAGAGAGAGAGAGAGAGAGAGAGAGAGAGAGAGAGAGAGAGAGAGAGAGAGAGAGAGAGAGAGAGAGAGAGAGAGAGAGAGAGAGAGAGAGAGAGAGAGAGAGAGAGAGAGAGAGAGGAAGAGAAGCAAGCAAGGTGGGAGGAAGCAAGACTTACCAATGTTCAGATGATGAGATGAAGAGGAGAAGATTGGAGAAAAAAAAATGATTGGTGGACACAAATGGGGTTAGGTTAATCTACTTATGGATTTCCCTTTAATCTGATCAGAATCATTTGAGTTTAGAATTAAACTCTATCTGTACAGCTCTGGGAGAACTGGGTTAAGCGATGTAGACTTAAACCAAGTGAGGGAGATCAAGATTAACATGTAATACACAGTCATTCAAAGACGTAATAAAACATTGTATATTCTAATTGCATAGAAGGCAAAGAAATAAGTAAATGAATAGTTACAAAATAAATGAATACATATATAAATCAATGAATAATTAAATAAATAAACAAACAAATGTATAAACAAAACAATTTATAAGTAGATCAATTAAATAATTGTTTAATCAATGAATAATTTTAATTATTCGTGAATTAATAGATGGATAAAAAAATGAGTAAATTAATTAATTAACAAATAATTAGAAAAACCTATGACTCTAAATCCTTTCCTCTAGAATAATACTCCTTCCATACCGGTTGGTCCTTTTACATTTTATCATGCCTGCCGACAGGTGATTATATTTCAATGAGATAAGTGCTTTTCATTCCTATGACGTATTTTGAATATTCAGTCCGCCTGACGCTGAACGATTGTATATACATACACGTACCATAGGCTTTTTCCCCCTTACAAGGGAGGTAGCCCCCCCTCAAAAAAAAAAAAAAAAAAAACTCCCACCCATTCCATCCCCAACATACTTCACTCCCCTCCACCCTCCCTCTTATCTTGGCACCTCCTGGATGACGGGTCATCCCTGCATCTTGCCCACTGCCCTGGGTCAGAAGCAGAAAGTAGAAAGAAAACGGGATGGAAGAGAAGTAAAGGCGCTAAAAGTAGGAAGAGAAAGAAAATGAGAAGAGAAAGAAAATGGGAAGAGAATGGAAGAAAACGGAATATGAAGAGAATTTTTGAAAGTGGGAAGGAAAGAATGGAAGGGGGAGAAGCCGGGTAAGGAAGAAGAATTAAGGAGAAAGACGGGATGTGACAAGAAGAGGAAGAGGAGGGAGGGTGGAGGGGGAGGATGGAAGGAGGAAAAGGAAAGAAAGGTCCTTACCCCTCCCCCCAAAAAATAAGAAATGTAAACAAAAATAAATAAATAAATAAATACAATATCTAAAGGTGGTGACGTTCAATTATGATTTTTTCTCTTCTTTTTAATCAATTTTGCTTATTTTTACCTTTCTACTTTTATTTATTTTCATATCTTTATTAACTTATTTTTTCATTTAAACATTCATTTATTTATCTAATTATTTCTACTTTGTTTTATTCTCCTTTAAATGTGTTTATCTATTTATTTATTTACTTATTCATTCTTTTATTTATCTATACATTTATCTATTTATGTATTATTTTCATCTTTATTCTTTTCGGAAGGATTTAATCTTACTATATTTGCATTTTCTCTACTTAATTTATTCATTCATCTGTTTATTATTTTTTGTTTATTTTTTCTATTTTTTATCTATCTATTTATTCATTTATTTTATTTTTTATTTGTTTATTTTTTTGCGTGACACCACAGACGCCAAAAATTTCTATTCGCATTGAAATTGGCTCAATTCTCCGCTTCTCTGATATTTCGTCAGTTTTGAGCTCTCGTCTCGCCCGAACAATGAAAATTGAGTTAACTTTGTTCATTTCTTTTAAGACTTGAGAAAAAACTAAACCAATTAAGTATTAGTAAGTTAAGTCGTCGGATAATGTATAAACCTTGGATAGGTGAGAGATAGAAACCAGCGCACCACAGTGAAACGTAAAAAAAAAAAAAAAAAGTCACAAAAGTCCGCCAATTCTCTTCGGAGACAGAAACCAACGCGCCACAGTGAGACGTAAAAATAAATAAATAAATGAATAAATAAATAAATAAAATAATATAAAAAATAAGTCATAAGAATCCGTCAATTCTGCACAGGATCCAGCGATGTAATGACTCCACACATTCTGTTCTGTGGAATCGAAACATCATAGATTAAAAATGGTAAATATTGAAGACCTTGTTTTTGCTCACACTTCTACAGTAAGACCTTTATTAAGAAAATTAGAAAATTATAGAAACAAAATCAACAATTATGAAGATGTCATTGTGACCAATGATATATATATTGTGTATATATATATATATATATGTATATATATATATATATATATATGTATATATATATATACATTATATATATATATATATATATATATATATATATATGTATGTATGTATGAATATACATATGCATGTACCGGGATACATAAATATATATATATATATATATATATATATATATATATGTATATATATATGTATATATATATATATAGATGTGTGTGTGTGTGTGTGTGTGTGTGTGTGTGTGTGTGTGTGTGTGTGTGTGTGTGTGTGTGTGTGTGTGTGTATTACCGATACTAAATGATAATCCCTTTTGATGGCACAATTGGTAAAGTCACTGACTGCGTTTGTGACGAGCGGGCCAGGTTCGAGTCCTCAGCCCGATTACGTTTCACTTTCCGAAAATGCTTATATCGATTTACTGTTAGACTCGACAGCGTTGCAAAGAAGTAAAATGAAAAAAAAGTTTTTGAATGATAATATGAATATGAATATATATACACTGTAGACACACATACATTATATACATATATATATATATATATATATATATGTGTGTGTGTGTGTGTGTGTGTGTGTGTGTGTGTGTGTGTGTGTGTGTGTGTGTGTGTGTGTGTGTGCAAATGGGCAAAAAGATATATACCTGTAAACTTATATTTTCATTTTTTATGTTTGATTTCGTAACAGTTAAGTATTCACAAATTGCCTTAATTCTGGTAAATTACTTCCAAGTGACCTCCAATTTAACTGACTTTGCGGTATTTTGTAATTTGTTAAGAACTAACTTCCCCGCATCCGTTGAGTTCCAGGTTTCCAGTCTGGACAGAGAAACTGGATTTCTTGATTAGCTTCTCTGTCTCTCTCTTTTGAGACCAAAAGCTTTTCCAAAATGAATCAACCGACTGAGGAAAGCTTTATGAATATTCATAGAAATTGCCGATAATGAACTATTGTCTTAAAAGAGGAAAAGAGAAAATGTTCTAAAACTGAACATATTCTCAATCCGTTTAGAAACGAAAATTTTAGACCACTTTGGCTTTAAAATTTCAATAATTCGACATTTTTTTTAAACCGAATAAAACCTTCTGGTCCCAGAGCAAAATCCTTCAAATGTGACAATTATTCAGGTGAAAAAATCGAGAATATATTGGACCACCTTGTCTTTGTATTTTCATTATTTCAAAAAACCTTTAAGCTGAAGAAATTTGTCTGACGCCAAAAGAAAATCCTTCAAGTGTGACGACTTTGTTTATTATCCATTTAGGATTACGAACAAGATTTAGAAAGATTTATAAAAAAAAAAAAAAAAGATAAATCAACTTCGTCCTAAAATGACCTCAGAGTAAAATACACGTATTTTTATTTATTTTTTATTCCAAAATGTACAATTTCAAAGAATATAATTTCAAGAGAAACTGATATTGATAACACTCAAAACAGCGGCCGACTGTCCGACTGGTGTTGTCGGTGCCATTTTTGGCTCTTAACCTCTTCCATTCTGGGTGAAGCCTTTCTTGGCACCAGGCGCCAAGTGCCAAGCGATTCTAATCCTCCTCCTCAGACCTCCCCAGTAACAAAGGGGTTATAATAAACCCCCTCAACACTGGCGTGACGTCCTATCTTCTCTTTCTTCCGGCTGACGACAAATTCATTTACATTCATTTCCGTGGTAACCCCCACCCAATCCCTCCCTTCTCCTCGACATAATAGATTTCTGTATCCAGCACAGTAAAGCACTCTTTACGAAGAACTAATCACAATTTTTTTTTTTAAATTTTGCACACAATATCTGCTTTATATTCACACCTCTTCCCGGCAATAAAAAATCATCATGTTCTTTGAACCGACAAGAAATGTGTTACTACAGGGAATGCAGCAAACCAGATACAGATTATTCGATGTTGCATTTTTCCTTTTGACTCGGGGCTTC
>NC_134815.1:27239877-27259877 GCF_046742065.1 Oratosquilla oratoria
ATCGCTGTGCTTCGGGTCGTTACTCTGACTCTCGTGGGCGGGGAGTTGGGTGTGTGTGTGTGTGTGTGTGTGCCAGGTCCTAGGCTTACCCAAATGTCGGCCCGACGAGCACTGAGCTCTTTTCCAGGAGGGGAATAGCTGTCGATCACCAGTACAACACGTGAACCAAAGACCAAGTGAAGTGAACACACACACACACACACACACACACACACACACACAGACACACACACACACAAAGAGATCCTCCTACCCTACGCCTAGCTGCCTTGTTCGACCACAGCCAACCATCACCAAAGGAGAGGAAAGGAGTGGCCGTTACAGACGGTTAAAAACCGTTACAACCGAATGCCCGGCCGATCTCACCGTCGACTACGAGATGAGCCCCTGGTCGGCGGCCAAGGTCCTCCTCAGAGGCTCAGGAGTCTTGTCACGCGTGGGGTCTGATTGCTAATGCGCTTTGCCACGTAACTTCTCTTCTCGTTCGATTCCTTGCCCCCCACTCCGTCTCTCCCTGACTCCTCCCCCCGTCTCTCCTCTAGCCTCCCTCCCCCGTTACCTCTCAAACCTCCCTCCCCCCTGTCTCCCCTCAAACCTCCTTCCGCCCGTCTCCTCTCAAACCTCCCTCCTCCCGTCTCCCCTCAAAGCTCCCTCCCCCCTGTCTCCCCTCAAACCTCCCTCCCCCGTCTCCCCTCAAACCTCCCTCCCCCGTCTCCCCTCAAACCTCTCTCCCCCTGTCTTCCCTCAAACCTCCCTCCTCCGTCTCCTCTCAAACCTCCCTTCCCCCTGTCTCCCCTCAAACCTCCCTCCCCCTGTCTCCACTCAAACCTCCCTTCCCCTGTCTCCCCTTAAACCTTCCTTCTCGTCTCCCCTCAAACCTCCCTCACCCCGTCTCCCCTCAAACCTCCCTCCCCCGTCTCCCTTCAACTCCACTCCCCTCCCTCGCTCCCTTGAAACCTCCCCCTCCTTGCCCCCATCAAACCTCCCTCCCCGTTCCCCGCCGCCGCTCCCCTCAAACCTCCCTCCCCCTCCCCCCTCCCCAGCTTCCTTCCTCAGCTCCTTGTCCCTCAAGTGGGTATAATCTCCTCGGTCCCATTTGATGGACAAAGTTGAGCGTTGACGTCATTGTAACATTAAGCATCAACACATTTTCCTCATCGTGATTATTACTAACATCTCCGTGTCAATTGAGAGAGGCTACAGCACTTTCGGTACAGAGGAAGGGCCCTGAAGATGAATGAAATAGCCTGGTGGTAGCCTGGCTAAAGGGAAGAGGTCCATCGGAGCTTTGAAGCTACTATTCTTACAGAATCGTTCGAACATCCACATTTGGAATTCCTCGTTCCACCAACCTCAGCCTTTGCAGTGTCTACTTTGTTTCATCTTATTCTGCTTTATTTATTATTCTAATTTGATATAATTTTTGTCTATTTTGTTTGAATTTTATCTTATTTTGAATTAACTTATCTAATTTGTTTTTGATTCATTTTATTGATTTAGTTATGTTTTTAGTTATCTATTTATTTATCTATTTATGTATTTGTCTATTTATTCATTTATCTATCTATTTGCTTACTTATTTTATTTTAGCATTCTTTCATTGGAATGGCTTACTAAGGGCATTCTACTTTTAGATTTTTGGGAACATTTCCTGTGTATGAAAAAAAAAAAAATAAAAAAAAATAAAAAAAAAAAAACGAAGGACCCGCCCCCACCAACAAGACCCTGAGGACCACATTAGCCTCTTCGTTTCCAGAAGAGAAATTAACACGAGCGTCTTTGTCTTCGTTACATTCTCTTATGGTCCGACTCCCCCTCTCACGGAAGGCGAGGGAATCGCCCGAGACGAGAACCAATTTCGAATTTGTTCTTCGTTTACTGAGGTCAATATTTGCTCACTAATTGTCGTCGTCAGGGGGTTGGGGGGGTTGGGGGGTTGGAGGAAGACTCTCCGACGCATTTCCTTCTCTTCTTCTTCTCTCGATCTCCCACCTCGAGGGAATCTATATCGTCAATTCTCTGCGTGTATTACTTCCTCTCCAGACCCTTCTTATTCCCCTCTCCCCCCTCCTCTTCTCATACACCTCCTTTCTCTACTACTACCTCTTTCTCTTTCCTCTCCATCTCTAAATTTTCTTTCCTCTTCTCATCTTCCTGTTCCTAATCCTTCTCTTCCTTTTCCTCCTTGTCCTTCTCATTCTCCCCTTCTTCCTTCTTCTCTTCCTCCTCCTCCTCTTTTTCCTCTTATTCTTTTTTCTTCCTCTTTCTTCTCCATTTCTTCCTCGTCCACTTCCTATTCCTTTTCCTCCTCCTCCTTGCCTTCCTCTTCCTCCTTTATTTTCTTTTCTCCCTCTTTTTCCTCCTCTTCTCATACGCCTCCCTTTCCTTATTTTCCCTCTTTCCTCTTCATCTCTTTTTTTCTTCCCTCTTCTCGTGTTCCAGCTCCTCATCTTCCTCTTCCCTTTCATCCTTGTTCTCCTCATCCACATTTTCTTCCTTCTTCTCTTCCTCCTCATCCTCCTCTTTGTCTTTCTTCTTTCACTCCTCCGTCTCATTTTCTTCTTTCTATTCCACCTCCTACACCTTTTCCTCCTCTTTCTTCTTTTCTCCTCATTTTTTCTTCCTTCTCTTCACCCTCCTCTTCCTCCTACTTCTCTTCCTTTTCCTCCTCCTCGTTGTCTTCCTCTTCCTCCCTTTCTTCCTTCTTTTCCCACTCCTCTTCCTCCCTTTCTTCCTTCTTTTCCCACTCCTCTTCCTCCCTTTCTTCCTTCTTTTCCCACTCCTCTTCCTCTTCATCATCATCAGCCTAATGAGATACGGCAACACATTGAGTGGACACCTTCCGAGGATTCTCCAGAGGGTCTTCAAGAGCCCTCGAAGCCTCAAATCTTCTCTTCAGCACACGAAGTGGAGGTTGACGCAGGTTCTTCCTGTCAATAGTCAAACTTTCTCCCTAACTAACCCTTTCGAGTCAGTTAGTTAACTTAACTACATTTCCTAATTAATGTGACGTCAGGTGATTTTATTCGACTTCAAGAGAACCTCCAGGTTACAATGTATTACCAGTAACCCGATATGATATTACTTGACAGTAACCGGACACCATGGCGTTACTTTTCAGTAACGCAACACCATGGTGTTACTTTCCAGTAACACGATAGCATAGTATTTTTCGTTACACGAAAGTGGTATCACTTACCAGTAACGCGACAGTATACTCTTACACGGCAGCCTAGTATCACTTACGAGTAATACCACAGCACGTTACTACTTACCAGTAATCCACCATGGTATTACTTCCCTATTACACTACATCATGGTATCACTTACCAGTAACACCACAGGGCTATCACTTCCCAATAAGCTGGCAGCATGACGTTGTTTTCCAGTAACACGTCAGCATAGTATTTCTTCCCAGTAACATAATAGAATGTTACTACTTCTTGGTAACCCAACAGCATGGTATTACTATCTTGGTACGTGACTGGGTCTCAACCAAAAATAAGATGTATTTTATATTATCTTATTTATTTGACCTTATTTCATAGTATTTCATTATTGTATTCTACATTATTATATAATATTTTTTCTCTTATTGCTTTCCTTAATTATATTCTATTTCATGATAGTTTATTCTATTCGATACTATTTCATTCTATTTTATCATATTCTATTCTATTTCATTTGACCTTATTTTTGACCTTATTTTTGTGTTTTTTCGTGGTCGACCTTGAGGACCAGGTGGCTCCTTGTCTTCCATGTAGCCATGTCTCAACTCCCTCTCCCTCCAGATTCTTTCCTCTTCCCGATCCCTTCCTCTTGTCCCACTTTCATTCCCTCTTTATCTCTCCCATCTCCCCTCACTCTCCCACCTCCCTTACCCTTCTCTCTCTCTCTCTCCACATCCCTCCATTCTCCCATCTCTGATTTTTCTCCTTCTCTCACCTCTTCTTTCTCTTTCTCTCTCTCTCTCTCCACTTCCTCTCTTTTCCCCCTTCCCACTCCCTTTCCCCTTTCACAGGCCCTTCCCCTCCCCTCTCTTCCCTTCCTACACTCCCTCATCCTCTCTCTCCTCACATTTCCCCTACTCATCCTCTAATCCTCACAGTTACTTTGGCCTCAATGCTTCTCCCTTTCAACCTCTTCTCCCAACATGTTCATCTCCCTCTCCTCCATCCTCTTTATAACTTGTCCTCTTCCTCCCTTCCTCCCCAGAGATATTCTGCCTTGTTATCTCCTTCTTCCCCTCCTCTTCCTCTCTTCCTCCTCTCCTCTGTTTTATGTACAGTAAGTACTTTCTGGCTGCCTGTCTGTGTTGTCTTTATGTCTGTCTATCTCTGTACGTCTCTCTGTTTCTGAATGTCTTTCAGTGTCTGTATTATTCTGCTTGTCTGTCTTTCTGTATATGACTTCTGTCTGCCTGTCTGTCTGCTTGTCTGTCTGTCTGCCTGTTGCCTGCCCGTGCGTCTCTCTCTCTCTCTCTCACACACACACACACGCACAAACACACACATATACATATCACACACACGCACACACACATATACACTCAAATACACACACACACACACAAACACATATACATACCACACACACGCACACACATACACAGAAACACACACACACACACACACACACACACAAACACACGATAGCGCGGTTGGTAGAGTTCCCGGCTGCCACTTCGGAGGTCCGGGTTCAAATCCCGCCTAGGGCTGAAATATTTCAGTATCGCTGCGCTGTGAGCCGTTACTCCAACTTTCGTGGGTGGGGAGTTGTGTGTGTGTGTGTGTGTGTGTGTGTGTGTGTGTAAGGTCACAGCATTGCCCATAGATCGGTCATATACGAACTCTGAGCTCTCTCCCGGGATGGAAATAGCATGTCGATCACGAGTCCAACACGTGATCTAAGACCATGGTGAATCACACACACACACACACACACACACACACATACATGCACATTCATTTTCATTCTTTCCCTTCCTCTTTCTTTCCTTTGCCTTCCCACCTTTCCTTACTCCCCTACTTATCTATCCTCCCTTCTCTCTATCCTCCACTTAGTCCTTCTGTCGCCAGACTATTCTATTCACAACCGTGATAACCCTATCTGTATTGGAGGGCTTATGTCCTATTTCAACTGTTGTCTTAGTCTGTGCTTAGTCAGGTGCTTTGGTCAGATGTTTTGCTTTGGGAAAGTGAATTCAGCAAGATGCAAGTCTTGCTCAAGGCGAGTGCCATGTCGCATGCGTGTGGATCACGTGCGTGGTTGGTGATGGTTAGTAATGGTTTCCCTCTTCCGTACTGGGTGGTACTTTCTCTTTCAGCCTGAATGGTTCCAGGTGATTCTATTATATTCCGTGGCGCCCCCTCAGTGCCAAAGGGGTCAACATTTCACTCTATATTTTCCACCATTTATGTCCCGTGATTTTCGTTTTTCCCCCTCCCCCTCTTTCTCTCTCTTCCTCCTACTCTTCTTCCTCTTCTATTCCTTCTCTTTTTCGTTTTCCTTCCCATCCCTTTCTTCTCTTTCTGCTTTCCTATTACTCTTTCTCCTCTCTTCTCTTCCCTATTCCTTCAGTTTTTCCTTCTTCTCTTCCTATTCCTCCTCTTTCTCCTCCTTTTACTCCTGCTATTTCTCCTCCTACTCTTCTTCCTCCTTCTATGCCTACTCTTGCTTCTTCTCCTCTTCCTCCTTCAACTCCTCCAGTTCCTATTCCATGTCCTCTTTCTTTTCATTCCTCCTCTCCATCCTGTCTCCTATTCTTCCTGACCCTCAAACTCCTCCTCCTACTCCTATTTCTCTTCCTCCTCTTCACTTCTCTTTCTCCTCACCCCTCCTCCCACTGGGGGTGTTCTGATATTCCCCCCATCTCGCCCCTCTCCGCTCTCGTCTTAGTCTTCTCATCTCCCCTTCCTCTGCGCCATTTTCGATTTCCCCCCTCCCCTTCCTCCCTCCCACTCCCTCCCTCGGCCTCATCCATCTCCTACCATAATCTTCCTTTCTTCCAACGCCTCACGCTCCTCTTCCTATTTCTTGTCTTACTCTTCTTCCTCCTCCCCATCCTCCTCCATCTTCTCTAGTCTCCTCAGTGTATCCTTCTTTCCCTCCTCCTTTTTCCTCTTCCTCCTCCATTTTCCTCTTCTGGAACCTCATTCTTCTTCACCTCCTCGTCCTCCTCCTTCTCTTCTTTCTCCATTCTCCTCTTCCTACTATCTCCTCCTCAACCTCTTCCTGCCTCTGAAACCTGTTCCTTCCCAACTCCTCGTCCTCCTCCTTCCCGTCTTCCTCCATTCTCCTCTTCTTCCGCTTCCTCACGCTTCTGAAACCTCCTCCTTCTTCTCTCCTTCCTTCATTCTCCTTCTCCTCCTACCTCTTCCTCAGCTCCTGTCTGCCTTTGAAACCTCCTCCTCCTCCCCCTCCCCCTCTTCTTCCTCCATTCTCCTCCTCCTGCTTCTGAAACCTCCTTCTTCCCCACTTCCTCTTTCTCTTCTTCCTTCACTCTCCTCCTCCTACCTCTTCCTCCGCCTCCTTCATCTCTCTAATGCCACTATACGGGACACACTCCCTTCCTCTTCCGCAGTATATTTTCCAACAAAGTCTTCTTCAATTTCCTTCTCCTCTTCCTCCTCCTCCTCCTACCTTTCTTCTCTTCTATTTTCAGAATAATTTCATTTCATATATTTTATGCCTTTCCCTTCACATTGCAGTGACCATTATCAACCTCTCCTTCTCCTCCTCCTCTTCATCTTTCTCCTCCTCTTCCTCCACTTTTTGTTTTACTTCCTTCTTCTCCACTTCTTTCTATCTCTCCTTTCAATGAACGATAATAGCCGGAGGCCTTTTGGTCCATAACAATGGTGGAGCCAGGTGGAATTTAGGATCAAATGGAGTGATTTGGAGTCTGTGCTGTGAAGAGTGACTTTCCTAGTGTACGATATCTTATTGTTCTAGATTAGAACAACCATCTTACACTAAAGCATAATTCCTATTTATCTAGATAAGATTGGGCACACAGTCCTGTTGTTCAAGACTATACATATATATATATATATATATATATATATATATATATATATATATATATAAATAAGATATAAACATACATTTATATGTATATATATGTGACACACACACACACATACACACACACACACACACACACACACACATATATATATATATATATATATATATATATATATATACATACATGTATACATATATATATATATATACATATATATACATACATGTATACATATATAAATACATGTATACATACATATATATATATATATATATATATATATATATATATATATATATGAATAAATAAACAAATAGATATCTTTCTCACCTTTCTCACCAGACGCAAGGTAGGCTATGCCTGTCATTCTCCGGGCTCTACAAATCTTTGTCCAGTAGCTTCTTCCACTCACCGTGTCCATCGTTTCCTGGTGCGTCCGACCGGCCTCGTACCAGGAGGAACCCACTCCATGAATTTCTTTTACATGTCTTGTGTTTTCCATTCTTTGAACATACCCATACCATCTCCATTTGTTCTTTTCAATTATCTTCTGCACAGATGTTGCTCTTAATCTCTCCCTAATTTCTTCATTTCTTATTCTATCACGTCTAGTCACTCCTCGGATTGTTCTCAGGACTCTCATTCCTGTTGCTTGTTTTTTGAGATGATTTTGTTGACAGTGTCCAAGTTTCTGACCCATAAAGAAGTACTGGTCTTAATACTTTTTTGTAAATGTAATGGTTTTGGCCTTTGTTGGGGGTGTTTCTATCCTTAAGTATGGGATATAATGCATTGACATTTGTATTGTATTTCTTTTTGGTAACGCACGCACACCAGAACCATTTTAGGAATCGGAGGGGGAGGGGAGGGTGCAGGAGTTGGCCCAGTCTCTGGACCTGAGATATGGATCACTCCCCTAGAGGTAGGTGGGAGGGTGGGAGGTTAGGAGGTTGACGTAGGGTGGGGTGGGTAGGGATGGGATGAGAGTCCCTAGGGGGCGCGTCCCCCTAGGGAGGCGTGAGGAGTCTACAAGGGGGGCGTGAATTCATCTATTCAAAAATATTTGTTTAAATAGAATAATAAAATCATTCAAAGAAAAAATATCTGCCATTACATGCATGCAAAGTATAATTATAGCAGTCACTACAACCCGTTTTCTATGAAGCTAGTTCTCCTTAGACGTTTTGGACACGTCATCGATACCAACCACACTGACGCCACTGAGGAACTCGTCACAAACTCCCACTTCTTCGATCCTAGAATTTCTAATCTTGTGAGGAAGAAGCAGCAGCATCCATCTCACTAAATTAGTTCATAAACTGTGCCTTAGTCTCATGAGTCTTTCCGAATATTATATGCCATGTTTTCAAATTATCTATTCTTAAAATTGCAAGTCAACTTTGCCAATTTGCTAATGTTTAAACTTTTTTTCGCTCCCTTTGAACCAAAAGTTTCGTTTTTAGTTACTTAGAAAAATGTCTCTGGAATGTACTCTTATTTGTTTGAGTGGCTTTCATTATTAAAATTTGATACAAACAGAAATCTGTTTTCCTGAACAATGCTAAGAAATAGATGCAAGAATCATTTCACATGAACAAAAGGGGGAGTGGGGACGTGCGGGTCTACTGGAAGCAAAAAGGGGGCGTCAGGTAAGATAGTTTCGGAACCACTTTCCCTAGACCATTTGGGAATCACATCCCTAGGGACTACACGACTTCCCTTTGAGGCCCTTCTATTTCCGAATCCTCCTCTTTATCCATCCATCCATCCATCCATGAGCTTAGCACCTCTTCATCTATTTCAATTCGTCCTCTCATGCCTCATCTTGTATTCCATCGGTAACAATTCCCTCTTCAACGAAGGACCAGAAGATCTTTGAGACCTTCTCCAGCATGCCAGTAAGGTCACCCACAAACACACTTGACGGAAGGGATCTCCTTCTCCAACATTCTTCGACAAAGCTCCTCCTTCTCCTTCTTCCCCACCAACATCGACATGAACTATCTTGGTCGGTTTGGGCTTATGTTTTCTTGTGAGTCATATAGAAGAAGATATAAGACTTCATAAGCTTGAACAGCTTAATAAGCTTCGTACCGATCGTACTGGGTGGTCCTGTTCTTTCCTTGACACAGCTGCCGCCAGGTGATTTTATTCATATCTATGTCATCCTGGAGAGTGAGCGTGAAGCGTACTTTCTCACACTTTCTTAGTGTCCTCTTCACTCAGTCACTTTCTCAATCCTTTATTCACCAATTTACTCAGTTATGTGTGGACAGACATGAGCACACACATATACACAGACACGATGGCGCAGTGGTTAGAGTTCCCGGCCGCCACTACGGCGGTCCGGGTTCGAATCCCGCCCAGGGCTGAAATAATTTCAGTATCGCTGCGCTGGAAGTCGTTACTCCAACTCTCGTGGGCGGGGAGTTGGGTGTGTGTGTGCGTGTAAGGTCACAGCATTACCCATAGATCGGTCATATATAAGCTCTGAGCTCTCTTCCGGGAGGGAAATAGCTGTCGATTACAAGTCCAACACGTAATCCAAGACCATAGTGAGTCACACACACACATACACGCACGCACAAACACACACACACCCACATACACACGCGCGCACAAACACACATACACCCACGCACGCACAAACACACATACACGCACGCACAAATACACACATACACACACGCACGCACACACACATACACACATACATATACAAACACACACAAACACACATACACGCACGCACAAACACACACACACACACACATTCTATTGTCTTTTATCTCTCTCCCTTTCTCTTCCTATCTCTCACTCAGTCTGCCTGGATATCGGTCTGTCTATCTCTATCTGTCTGTTTCCGTCTCTTGTCTTTCTATTTATCTCTCCATCTCTCTGTCTCGATGTCTGTCTCTATCTCTACGTCTGTCTCTGTCTTTCTGTTTGTTTTTCTTTGTCTTTCCCTCTGTTTTTATTTTTGTTTTGCTCTCAAACACACAAACACAAACACACACACAAATATACACACACACAGGGAATATTTTCAATCACTTAAATGTTCCATTTGAAAATGAATATCATACATAAGTGAGCTTTTGTTACATACAAACTCTTGAAATAAATGACTTAATGTGTGCAAATGTGATTCAAATTGACACAATATTGCACGAGTTCATAAACACCTTTTTGATCTCGGCATGGATGGAATAAATTTTTAATCTTAATATTTTAATATTCGATTAAGCCAACCACTACATTTGTTGATTAGTGAAGCACAATAATAATAATTAATATTATGTCGAGAGCGACGATAAAATATAATAATAAATAAATATATAAATATATTACATACAAGCTAATTAATCAACGAATTAGTAAATGAATAAATAGAAAATGAATAAATAAATGAAATATAAGAAATTACACAAATAAGAAATAAAGATATAATAGATTAAGATATAAACAAATAAATAAAATATACAAAAAATAATAAATTAGCTAAGTAAATACACACAGTTAATAATAGAAAATCTCCATTATCCAAATCAGTAATAATATCTTTATTTTATTGTGTAATGACACCTTCATGTGTACCTCCCTGGTCATCCCCTTCTCCCGCCACTCGGTTCAAGTGAGATAAAGGACAGATAGGTCGACTTGGACGACACGACTCTCTCCTTTCATCACCAAAGATTTTATTTATCCCGGGGTATATTCACGACATATTATTACAAAGGATTACAAAAGAGGATCATGCTGACAGGAGACCTTTTGGACCATAACCAGGTCGGATGCGAAAAGATTATAATCATGATAAATTAATAAATGAATATTATAATAATATAAATAATAATAAATGAAATAAATAAATGCATAGGTATAGTTAAAGGATAAACAAACAGGTAAATAGCAAATAATAACAAATTGACAGACAATGATAAATGAAAATAAAATAAATGATAATAAACAAACAGACAAATAATAACAAACAAATGATAAACAAACAGGTAGATAATAATAACAAACAAATAATAAACAAACAGGTAGATAATAATAAATTGACAGATAATAATAAACGAAAAATCAAACAAATGATAATAAACAAAGAGACAAATAATAACAAACAAATAATAAACAAACAGGTAAATAGTAAATAACAATCAATTAACAGGTAATAATAAATGAAAAATCAAACAAATGATAACAAACAAACAGACAAATAATAGCAAACAAACAAACAATATAAGGTTTATGTTTGAGGAGCAAATGTCCGGGTATTATGACCACCCGGACACCAGCCCACTCCTACACCCCAGCCCCTCTACCCCCAACATAAATTCGAGCTCAGTCACCATAAACCAAGCACACCACGAAACGCCAACTAATGGACCAAAATTAACCTCCACAAACGGCCCTTCCGTGGACCAGCGAGACTCTGAGACGACTTTAGGGGTCCCAGATGAAGTTAAGGGTTCCCATGAATAACCAGGGGCCCGGAAGGAGACGAAGAGGAAGGGTCGGGGAAGGAAGAGGAGGATATCTGTCTCCCCGCCCCTGGGAGAAATAGTCCGCGCGCAATTAAGGATATACAGTTCATTAAGAACTTAAACCCAACAAACGATTTGTCATGTTGTCAACTAAAGCTTCAGTTTAGACTCAAGTGTATAGTAAAGAAGTTGGAGGAAGTGCTTGGGTGGGAGTAGGAGGAGGAGGAGGAGGAGGAGGAGGAGGAGGAAGACAGAGAAAACAAGATGGTGTGGGGAGGACCGAGGAAGATGGAGGGAGGAAGAGAGAGAGGGAGGGAGGGAGGGAGGGCATGAAGGCCAGTGAGAAGGATACTATATTAGCACACAAAGGAGTTCCCAAAGGGAGGCCAGGGAGGTTTATTAATCCAATTTAACACTATACTTAATTATCCTCTTATGTAGAGGCCTATTCTTGAATATACGCCTTCGGGATACTTGCACTATCTTACGTTTTTTAAAAATTCTCACTAATGTACAGCCACCACATAATGTAATATAAGATAATATAATGTAATATAACATAATGCAATATAATATAATACATATTGTAATATTATATAGCATAATATAAAGTAATACAATAATATAATATAATATAATATGATACTATATAATATAATATACATAATATAATATAATATATAATGTAATATGATATAATATAACATGATATGATATGATATGATATAATATCATATAATATAATGGTATAGTATAATACATTAAAACATGATATTGTATAATATGATATATAATAATCTATTATAACTTAATGTAATGTAATATGATATAATATAATACAGTATAGAATTATATTGTATAATTTAATATAAAAAAATCTATCATAATATGACTTAATGTAATGTAACAGAGTATCAATACAATACAACATAACAATTCAAAATAATAGATGATATGAAATTAGGGTATGTCAGATAACATTGACCATGGAAGACATATTGCCTGGATGTGCTAAACAAGAATTAGAATATTTACGTGGAGGTATAATTGTTTGCACAAGACAAAGGACCTTTAATTTACCATATTAGGTATAAGTGTATTAAAGTGTGCGCACGCACATACACACACACACACACACACACACACACATACACAAACAAACACACACACGTAAACTTACGCACATATACAAACACACACACACACACACTAACGCACATACACACACAAACACATACACACTCACGCACAGATATATATACACACACAAACACATACACACGCACGCACACACAAACACATACACACGCACGTACACTCACACACACACAAAACACATACACACACTCACAAACAAATACACACACGTAAGCGCATACACACACATATATTTATCATGACTTTATTCATCTCATGTACATTCTAGTCCTTGTCTCCCTGTTGGTCATTTGCCAAGACCCCCCTCCCTAATCCCCCCCCCTTTTCCTTATCTCCCCTCTTGTTCCTCCCCTCATTTTTGGACCACTTCCCCTCATCCACCCCTCGTCTGATCATCCATCTCTCATCCATCTCCATGGCACTCTGAGCCAGTGGACACCAGAAATGGGCCTCAAACTCTAAAGAGTCCCCAAAGACTTCCTCTTTGCCAAAAACACAAACAGACCCTGAGACCCCTCTTCCTTCACAGCAACATGACCCCACTCCGGCCCCCTTCCTCCTCAGGGGGGAAGGTGCCCCCCTTCCCCCTCTTCCTCATCCCCCCTCCTCTTCCTCATCCCCTCATCTCCCCATGATTGACGCTCCGTATCACTTTTCCTAAAATGCCTTGTCGTGTCTCATTGCTGTGGGTTGTCAACTTTCACGGTGCGGTTACTTCCCCCCCTTCCCCATCCTCCCCTCCCCCATCTCTCAGCTTCCCTCCCTCCATCTGCCCCCCCCCCACGTCGCTAGCGTCCTCCATCTCCCTCATCTCCTACTACCACTCCTTTACCTCTTTCCCTTCTTCACCTTCTTTATTCTTTCTTTTCCCTCCATCTTTCACACTCCTCTCACCTTCATATCCTTCCCTCCTTCTCTTCTTTCCCTTCATTTTTCAAATTCCTCCTTCCTTCACTTTCCTTCTTCCTTCCTTCGCTTCCCTTACTCCCTCTTTGTTTATCATACTTCTAAATCACTTCCTTCCCCCCCATCTTTCAATTTCCTTTTTCATTCCTTTTCCTCCTTCCCTCTCTTTTTCTTATCCCTCTACATCACTTCCCTCACTTCATCTTCCTTTCACTTACCTTCTTTCCTAATTTGCCTCCCCTTCCCTTTTTCTTATCCTTCATCTTTCATCTTCTTTCACTTACCTACTTTCCTTCTTTGCCTTCCTCCCTCCTCTCCCTACCTCTTTCCCTCATTCATTATCCTCTTTTATCCTCCTCCACCTCTCTTCTTTTTTTTCACCTACGTCCCTCTTTCCCTTCTCAGTATCCTTCCTTCCTTCTTTCATCTCCCTTTTCCAGATGCAAAATCATTCATAGAAAAGGTGTCGTGGTGGAACGGTGTTTACAGTGCTCGGCCAGTGTCTTTAGGTTTGAATCCAGTGGCCTTAAACTTATTTTATTTAATTCATTTATTAATTATCTATTTATTCGTTCATTTAACAATGTATGTAGTTACTTTTTATTTGCTTATTCATCTATTCACTTATTTAGGTAGTTATTTGTTTATTGATAAATGAATGAAAGAATAGATCAATTTATATATATATGTATATATATATACTGTATATATATATATATATATATATATGTATATGTATATATATATATCAGAATCGCATCGCCCGCGCCACTTCTCCGTGACCCCCCATGACCTCCTGTCTCCCTTTGTCAGGTCAGGTCAAGAAGGGTCGAAACAATTCCCGAAAACGCAACAGCAAAGCCAATAAGGACAATGAAGTTCATCCGCCGCAAGAACGGCTGTGAAGCAGTCGTTGTACTAAGATGGTGATGATGGTGATGATGGTGACGGTGGTGGTGAAGGTGGTAGTGATGTTGGTGATAATAGTAGTGGTGGTAGGGGTAATGATAGTGCTGGTGGTGGTGATGATGAGGGTGATAATGATAGTAATGGTGGTGGTAATAGTAGTGATAATGACGGTCATGATCAGGGGGATGACAATGGTGATAGTGATGGTGACGGTAGCGGAGTTGGTGTTCAGGGTAGTGGCGATGGTGATGAGAGCTCATGATGGTGGGGATGGTGTTCATGGTGATGGTGAAGGTTATGAAAATAATGGTGCTTGTTGTGGTGGTAATGGTTGTATTTGTGTCGATTGTTGTCGTCTTCCATTTTCTCCTTTCTACTCTTTGTCCTCCATCTACTCTGTCTCCTTCTCCTTCTCTTTATCCTCCACCTACTCTTTCTCCTTCTCTTTATCCTTTACCTCCACATCGTTGTTATTTCTTCTTTACATCTTCCCCTATCTTTATCCTACTGCTCTTCCTATTACTTTTCCTCCTTTTATTTCTTCTTTCCTCTCTCCTCCTCTTTCTCTTCGTCCTCCTACTTTTCGTTCTTCTTCCTCCACCTTTCGTTCTTTCTCACATTCCCCTCGTTCATTACTCCTGTTCTCCTCTTCCATCTTCTCCTTCTGCACAACCTTAATTTGCATCTCCTTTCTCCCTTCCTTCTTCCTCCTTTTCCTCCATCTTTCTCTCCCTCTATTTCCTCCTCCATTTTCTCTTTTCCTTTTCCCTACGTTCCCTCTTCGCCCTCCTTCTCCTCGTTCTCCTCTTCCTGTTTCCTCTCCTCACCTCTTCCCCATCTCTCCTCTTCCTTCCATATATTTCACCCCCTTTTTCCCAGTTTCTTCCTCCTTGTCCTCCTTCTTCCTGTGCTTCTCGTTCTCCCCCCATCATTCCTCCTACTCCTCTTCTTTCTCTCCTTCTCACATAACCTTAGCCTTATCCCCCCCTCCCCTCTTACCCCCTCCCCCCCACCACCACATCTTCCGTTTCTGTTCTTCTCGGTATTCGGCTTTTCCAGACTACAGAAGGAGTTTTCCAACGGGAGACAGGTTGACAAATCTCAGACAGGTCGGGAGGGACGAGAGGCCTGAAGAAGAGGAGAGAGACAAGGAATTGGGGGGGGGGCACGGAGGAAGGGGAGGGAGATATGTGGGGAGGGGGAAAATAAGGAAGGGAGAGAGGAGGTGGGGGAAGGAGGAGAAGAGAAAGAGGAGAGAATGGAAGAGGTGGAAGAGGGAAGGGACGAGATCCCTGAAGAAGAGTAGGGCGACAAGAAGAGGTGGAGGGCACAGAGGAAGGAGAGGGAGACATGTGGGGAAGAGGGAAAAGAGGAAGGGAGAGAGGAGGAAGGGGAAAAGGAGGAGGGGGAAGAGGAAGGGAAAGAAAAGGGAGTGGAAGAGGTGTAAGAGGGGAGGAGCAAGAAGCCTGAAGAAGAGGAGGGAGAGAGACAGGAGGGGGTAGAGGGTGTGGAGGGAAATAAATAGGGGAGGTGGAAAACGAGAGAAAGTAAAAAGGTGGAGGGCGAAGGAGAGAAGAAGGAAGATGAAGGGAAAGAGGAGGGAGTGGAGAAGGTGGAAGAGGGAAGGGGTGAGATCCCTGGAGAAGAGGAGGGAGAGGGAGATCTGTGGGGGGGGAGGAAAAAGGGAAAGAAGAAGGAATGGAGGAGGGGAGGAGCGAGAGGCTTGGAGAAGAGGAGGGAGACAGGAGGGGACAGAAGGTGTGGAGGGAGATAAATGGGGGAGGTGGGGAACGGGAGGAAGTAAAAATGAGGAGGGGGAAGAGGAGGAGGAAGAGGAAGGGAAAGAGGAAGGGGTAGAGAAGGTGGAAGGGAAGAAGGAAAAGATAAGGGAGAAGAGGGAGACAAGAGGATAAAGAGAAATAAGCAATAGATAATGGAAGAAGAGTAGAGCAGGACATAGGAAGGAGAATGATAAAGAGGAGGACGGAGAAGAGTAGTAGGAGTAGTAAGGCTACGAGACTGGACATAATGAACCAAAGATCTGGAGATACGTCTGACTTCCAGATACATTTTCATGAGATCCCCAGAAATGAGGACAGGAGCAGCCAGAACCATTGTGAACAGCCAGAGCCGCCGTGAACAGTTGAAACAGTGAGCAGCTGGCGCTGAGCAGCCCTATAGTAGTCCCACCTTCTTCGTCTCGACGGAGATCAGGAGATCTATTAGTAGCTGACGAAGGTCGGCGAGATAGAGTCTGCTCACCTTGGAGGAGGAGGTGTCGAGGAGGAGGTGTCGAGGAGGACGTGGATGAGGATGTGGATGAGGATGTAGAAGAGGATGAGGTGAATAAGAAGGAAGGGAAGAGAAGGAAAAGGATGCCGAGGAGGAGGTGTCGAGGAGGACGTGGATGAGGATGTGGATGAGGATGTAGAAGAGGATGAGGTGAATAAGAAGTAAGGGAAGAGAAGGAAAATGAAGCTGAGGAGGAGGAAATTAAGGTTGAGGTGAAGGAGGAGGGGCCCAGGAGAAGGAGGCGGGGAGGAGGAAAAGGAGGAGTAGGAGATGAGGAGGAGGAAAGGAGGAAGAGATGGAGGGAAAGCGAGGAGAAAAAGGAGGCGGGGTAGGAGAAAGAGGAGGAGACGCGAGGAGAGGAAGATGGAAGAGGAGAAGGAAGAAGGAAAATTGAGGAAGAGGAGGAGGAAAACTTATGAGAGGAATAGTAGGAGAAAAAGTAAGAGGAGAAAAATAATGGTAAGAAATGGATGAAAAGAAAAAGGAAAGGAAAGAAGAAGAGAAGGAAAAGGACGAGATGGAGAAAAAGGAGTAAGAAGGAAAGAATGAGAAGGCATGGGAGGAGGAAGAAGGAAAGGACAGAGGGAAAGGAGGAGAAGACGAAGGATGACGAGAAGAAAGAGGAACAAGAAAGAACGAAGGAAGAGGGGAAAAAGGAAGAGGATAAGGAGGACGTGAAGGAGGAGGAAAGTCCCATTCCCCCCAAAGGGGTGGGGGAAAGAGAGGGGGTGATATTCCCTAGGGGTAAAATTCCTCCCAGGTCGAGAGGCTCCTCATCTAATACCTCATCACTTCGGTGCTGTACAGAATCTTTTTCTTCTAATTTTTAGTTTCCAACTGTTGACATTTTCTAATTCCGAAATATACGCAAAGATTTTCTGTACCATTCTGTGATAGGATTTATATACAGTTTTAACATTTTACTTTGCTTTCTTTTGTTATTACAGCGTTAGCAACCTTCTTGTCACCAGTAAGAACTAAAATGTCATCACCAAGGCTTACATGAACACCATTAATGTATATTTTGAGTGTGAAGAGCCCCAACACTGACCCCTGGGGAACTCCACTGGTCATATGTCTCTGTTCTGAATACCGGTCGGTTCTATCACCACATTTTGGTTTCTATTTTCCGAACACCGCACAATTCAATTCCTGGTGCTGTTCTTGATCCCTGGTGCCCAAAATCTGTACAGTTGAGCAAAATTTATAGGTATACCTGGCCAGATATGATGCTCCCTTTCCTCAATATAGATCAGAATAAAGACATGAATTTTGTATTTTCGTAAAACAAGGAGGCATTCATTATTTATCTTTCTTGTATTTCTGTTTGGAGAAGGTAAGGATATAACTGTACAAGGGTCACGCATCAACAACTTAGTTGCTTTCTTTAAGTCCATGCAAAGTTCATTTAATGTCTTAGCGCTCTTAAGCTGAAAAAAATCGATGGAAATAAAGTAAAGGAGAAAAATAGATTAACTATATTATGATAAGAGAATAAAAGAAAAGAGAAGAGAAAAAGGAGGGCATAGAGTAAATATAGAAAAAAATACACTCGTATATAGAGGTGTAGGAGGAAAAAGAAAATGAGAACGAGGAAGAGGCGGAGGAGAATAAAAAAGAATATTAAGAAAGAAAATGAAGAAAAAGATTATATATACATGTATATATATATATATATATATATATATATATATATATGTATATATATATGTATATATATATATATATATATATATATATACATATATATATATACATATGAATAAAATAAATAGATGGATAAATAAATAAGTAAATAAATAAAAATTGAAAGACGCGACATTGAAGAAGACTGTATTCTGTCTCTGACAACTCACAAAACAATTCTATCCTAATAGACAAAATCTTGTCGAAAATTATTTTGGGGTCGACTTGTTGGGGTCGAGCGTGGTATTCTTAAAGTATGGGAATATCAGTGTGTCAGGTCAGAGACTGGGGAGTGAAGGTATAATTAAAAACACCGATTCTTCTGAGATGAAATGAAATGAAACGGTTGTTCGAGGAAGAAAGATGACCTGAGGTTGTTGAGCGAGATTGAGGTCAGGCACTCAAGTTAAAATGTTAAGTTAAAGTTAAAATGCTGTAAAGGAAACACACAAGAGTAAGAGGAGGGGCGAGGGGGAAGGGGGAGGGGGAAGGGGAAGCTGGAAGGGGGAGAGGAGGAGGTGGAGAGGAGGAGGAGGAAAGGGAGGGAGAATGTTAATACTCATGATAGTGACGTGAGTTAGACGAGTCGGTAGTCATTATAGCTGAAGTTGTCCTGTTCTTAAGCGCATTAAGGTTATCTCAATTCACATTAAGGATTAAAGAAACATATAACATAAAATATAATAGATAATAGATAGTAGATAAGAGATTATAGATAACAGAGAACAGATAATGAATAGTAGATAATAGATAGTAGATGATATATGATAGGCAACACATAATAGATAGTAGATAATAGTAGAAAATATAGAGAGAAGATATATGAGTAGATAACATATAATAGATAATACATAGTAGATAATAGATAGTAGGCAATAAATAGTAGATAAAAGAGAGTAGACAAGGAAATAAAATCTAGGAACCTCGTCACAAGGAAGGCGAATTCTATAGATGAAGGAAAGGGCCTGACGACAGTCAGATAAGTGTATAGAAGAGGATTACCCTCTCTCTCTTTCTCTCTTTCCTTCCTTACCTGGTGGTACCCTTTCTTTTATCCTTTTTTTGCCAGGCGATTTTATTCAGCCCCGTGGTATGAGTAGACATCAGCCAGGACGGTGACAGGCTGGGAGTTTCACCTGGGCCAAATCTTCAGCGAATATAGCGCTTCGTGATTGGCTGTCTCAGCGGGCCAATCAGAACACAGCGCTATACGCTCGCACACCCCCTTGAGCCATAAGGCGGGTTTATAAACTCTGTATGTTTCTAGTATGCTCATTCCTTTGAGAAAGTCGTTAGACGAAACGTCAGGAATAAAAGCTTCACCTCCAGTCCATGTTTCCTTTACCGTGTCTATACAACTTGTTCACATGGATTTTCATCTGTCTATACAATTTCTAGAGTATGTTCTGGCCAAGGAACAGACTACCTGACGCCGCATCTGAGAGGGTGGTCTCTGGTCTGAAATTGGTCTTAATTGATCGAGACCCCTTCAAGAAGGATTAGACCCATTTCGGGTGCATAAGATTGAT
>NC_134815.1:27264877-27272377 GCF_046742065.1 Oratosquilla oratoria
GGAGGAGAATGAGATGAAAGAGGAAGTGGAAGAGGAGAAGGTGGAGGAGGAGTAAGAGAAGAAGAAAGACGAAATGGAGAAGAAGGAGAAGAAGGAGGAGGAGATGAAAGAGGAATTGGAGGAGGAGAAGGAGGAGGAGTAAGACGAGAAGAAAGAGGAAGTGGAGAAGGAAGAGAAGGAGTAAGAGGAGAAGGAAGAGGAAGTGGAGAAGGAAGAGGAGAAGGAGATGAAAGAGGAAGTGGAGGAGGACGAGAAGATGAAGGAAAAATGAAAATGAGATGAAAGAGGAAGTGGAGGAAGAGAAGAAGAAGGATGAGTAAGAGGAAAAAAAGAGGAAGTGGAGGAGGACGAGAAGAAGAACGAGTAAGAAGAGTAGAAAGAGGACGTCGAGGAAGACGAGAAGAAGGAGGAGGGGGAGGATGAAATGAAAGAGGAAGTGGAGGAGGAAGAGCAAGAGGAGAAGAAAGAGGAAATGGAGGAGGACGAGAAGAAGAAAGAGGAAGAGGAGAAGAAAGAGGACGTGGAGGAGAACGAGAAGAAGGAGGAGAATGAGATGAAAGAGGAAGTGGATGAGGAAGAGAAGAAGAAGGAGGAGGAGGAGTAAGAGGAGAAGAAAGAGGAAGTGGAGGAGGACGGGAAGGAGGAGGAGTAAGAGGATACGGAAGAGGAAGTGGAGGAGGACGAAAAGAAGGAGAAGGAAAATGAGATGAAAGAGGAAGTGGAGGAGGAAGAGAAGAAGGAGGAGAAGGAGGAGTAAGAGGAGAAGAAATAGGAAGTGGAGAAGGAAGAGAAGAAGAAGGAAGAGGAGGAAGAGAAGAAGGCGAAAGAGGAGGAGGAGGGGAAGGAGAAGGAGGTGGAGATGAAAGAGGAAGTGGAGGAGGAGGAGATGAAAGAGGAAATGGAGGAGGAAGAGGAGAAGGAGTAAGAGGAGAAGAAAGAGGAAATGGAGGAGGACGAGAAGAAGAAGGAGGAAGAGGACGAGAAGGAGGAGAAGAAGAATGAGATGAAAGAGGAAGTGGAGGAGAAAGAGGAAGAGGAGGACGAAAAGATGAAAGAGGAAGTGGAGGAGGACGAGAAGAAGAAGAAGGAGGAAGAGGACGAGAAGGAGGAGAAGAAGGAGATGACAGAGGAAGAAAAGGAGGACGAGAAGAAGAAAGAGGAAGTGGAGGAGGACGAGAAGAAGAAGGAGGAAGAGGAGTGTGAGGAAAAGTCAAGAGCCTCATCATAACAACCAAACGATAAGGAAGACAAGACTGTGCGAATGTAAACATGAAAATAAACAAAGAATTGATGATTAATTTGCGTTTTTTTTTTCTTTCTTTCTTTCTTTTTTTTGTCCTGAATGAGGTTTAATTATGGTTTCACTGCGTGTTCGGGGAAAATGAATAGCAAATTACTCTTGACTGCAGGTGTTAATGAATTCTCTTTACGGCATGTAAGACATAACTACATGCAGAAAGTCAAGGACGTACATTAAGGTCATGCAGTTTTATCACGGGTCAAGCAGTCACTTCAAAGGTCAAGGAAGTATTTCAAAAGGCAGGTACTTACATTAAACATCATGCAAGTAACACGGCAAAGGTCATTTAAGTATACTAAAGGTCAAGGGGACCTATTAAAGGTCATGCAAGGTCATTACATATCATACAGATAAATACACTATTAACAGGCATATCACTAGTAAAGCAGAATCATTAAATGTCAAAGAAGTGTATTTAAGGTCAACCAAGTGTATTCAATGTCAACAAGGCGTATTAAAATTCAGATAGGTGTCTAACAATTGTATTTAGAATCATTCAGGGGTATTAGAGGACAACAAAGGGCAATAGTGTTCATAAAGGCACGCTCGCTCGCACACACGCACGAGGCTACACAAACACACATGTGCATGTATATATATATATATATATATATATATATATATATATATGTACAACACTGAATGGGTCCCAGTGATTAGAGATACATTTTAACAACCACAATGCACTTAAATTCTAAGCCATCAAAGGCCAGCATGTTGAAATTGAAATGTGGTACTGCCCAGGACTCGAACCCGGCATCCTCATGACAAGTGCGACAGTGACTTTCCAACTAGGCTATCAAGATCTCTCTTGATAGCCTAGTTGGAAAGTATATATATATATATATAATATATATATATATATAATATATATATATATTTAATATACACTCACTATCCGAGTTACGACCTGTGCGACTTACGTCCACCCGTACTTACGACCACATTCAGCAGATGCCTACATGCACATATTATGAGTTTACTGGTTTACTGTACGTTTGCACGTGGCGTCCAACATCCCGTACGACAGTTACGGCAGCACAGCATCTCACCAAGGTTGCGCTGTCTGCCATAATTATGGTATTTCTACCATAGTTTAGTGTGTGTCTACCATCTACCATACGATGTCTACCATATACCATAATTTTACTGGAATTGATATTATACCGTATTTCGATTCCCAGTTTCCACCGATAATCAGGGCAGGTGGGAATGGTCAGAAAGAGCAGTTTTGCCAGATCGGTGATACACGCTTCCCCGAAAGCCAAGACAGAGAGTCGGTTTACAGTAGTCCTGCATTCGTACTTTTCATTCTGGTTCGAGTTCTCTATTGGTCGAAAGTCGAAAGCTGTAGTGTACGAACATGGATACAAATAGCTTTAACCCAAGTCTATGATATTCCTGGAGTTCTGAAGTATAATATCTTATATTCAATAAGACAATATATCTCACTGTACTATTCCATGCATAAAATATTTATTTGATGAAATAACGTTATGCTATGATTATCATTCTTTTCTTATGAAGAGAGACCAAACGTTTTCGCATGGGAGGCGACGATTGAGCCCAGTGCATAGAAGCGAATCTTGTACTTGTTTTCATGTATATTTGAGGGAATTATTTTAAATGTTATTAAGCCTTTATTACTTCAACCTCTTTTTATTAATTATGCCTCGACCAGCGGATACCAACGGATCCCCCATGGTGCCTCACCAGACCTACTGCCTGATCTTTCCCTCGACCGTACGCAAAAAGAAAGTGTAGATGACGTGCAACCAAAAAGTGGATTTTAATTTTTTTGTTTTTTACATGCCTATTTTCTATTTTTTATATTTTGTATCTTTGTGTTGATTTGTATTTTCGGTCTCTAATAAGAATCCTGTGTAATATATTTTCTTTCTTTACCCTATCCTATTAATTCATTATTATTAATTTATTATTTAGTATAACAATCAAAGAGTATTGGATATTTTGCACTGAGAATGTTCTACAATGAGGCCACAAACGAGACATTTGAGCTGGATTTACGCTCTGCATCATATGTCCTTGAGTATACACCTCGAATGTATACGGTCCGAGTTACGACTTACGACCGGTTGGTCGGAACCGATCTAGGTCGTAACTCGGATACTGAGTGTATATATATATATATATATATATATATATATATATATATATGTGTGTGTGTGTGTGTGTGTATGTGTGTGTGTGTGTATGTGTGTGTGTGTGTCAGTGTGTGTGTGTGTATACATACAATCGTTCATATGTACATACAAGTACAAATACTCATAAACACATATGTACACATATAAACCTAAATTCAGCTACACCTACATGCATACTTATAAGTATACGCAGAGAAATATACATACGTATATACATGTGTTTGTAAATAGTCATACATTCATGTAACTGGTAGCGATAGATGTATATTTCCTTACGGATTGTCTCAAACAAAAAAGGTCGAATGTAGAATTATCAATTAGTACAGGTGTAAATTTTACGATATTATTGATATGCTAAGTACCACATTGTATTTATGTTATATTACATTTACAATTATACACACACACACACATATATATATATATATATATATATATATATATATATATAAATGTACATTAATCTCGTTTCACACGTAACTAGCTTTCTCCGTGCGCCGTCCACGACACAACGTCGCGCTCTCACCCGTGAGTGCCTATGGACCAAAGACCATATACAGAAGATAGGAAAACAAAGAGTTTTGATGTCCGTGCCAATAGTGCTATGTCAGGCCGCTAGATGGCTGTCTTCATTCAAAAGTATCGTCTGTTTGTTTACATTTTAAACTCCCGGCTTCTATTCAAAATGTATAGCAGGTCGCACTCGTGTTCTCTGCAACAGCAGAAAAGAAATAACACCAAACCATGTATTTCACGCTTTTCCAAAGGATAC
The DNA here is from genome assembly GCF_046742065.1 of Oratosquilla oratoria. Lineage (NCBI taxonomy): Eukaryota > Metazoa > Arthropoda > Malacostraca > Stomatopoda > Squillidae > Oratosquilla > Oratosquilla oratoria. The sequence goes on from NC_134815.1 coordinate 27,269,115, forward strand.
AGCAAGGTAATTTGTACCATGTGTTTTTGGTGTAATAATGTGTCATCCAATTTACCTTAGGAAGGAAATATATTTTCCCCAGACATGTCGCCAATAAGATATTGTTTTTAAGGATCATACATTATATGAACATTACATTTTTATACTATTAGAGCTTTTCTAAGGTATCTTGGGTTAATTCAAACGAATCTGACATTATTTTTTTTAGCGATCGAGCACCGTTACCCTCGTCCAGGACCCCAATAATCCTTTCCTTCTCACTCCATCCAAGAGGGAGGGTTGATGGGGTTCTTTGCCCTCCTACAAATCCTTAGGACACATTGAATCCTTGTTACATTCAAGACAAGAGAGAGCTGAAACAGGTCTTTTAAGAATTGACTATTAAAGCATAGTGTGGAGAGTAAATAGAGTGTGGATTACACAGTAATTTAGCTATTTTATTATTATTTTTAATTAATGGCAAAGTAAATAGGTAATGATTACACTTTTCTTGATTCAGTACATATTTTTGTGATATTCTATATAGTACATGGTAATCTTATTATATACATATTTGCAGATGTATGGCATGGCTGAATGTTATCCAGGTCCCACAATTATTTAAAAAATCTCCTCAGGATCTGAACAGGAGTTACAGGCTATGGAGTAGACATTTTCCCCCCAAAAAACTACACAAATGGAACAACCAGCTCTAGACTTCTCCAGAATGCATTACCTGATCAGAATCTTAATTTTATGTATTAAAGTTGTTTATTTGAATATATTGAGCATAATGAATTGTTAGAATGTTATTTAAAAGGTTTGCTATTAAACAATCAAAGAATAAGTACAGTAGGAATGTTTAATTTTGTTTCAATATCTAGGTTATGTCTAATTTCCTTTGCATGTATGTGCAGGTGTAGCAACAAGTCTTCCTATATCAAGCTCCATCACACCAACAGACAGGAATTTTATGGAGAAATCTATAAATAGTAACTCTTTAGAAAATGGTAGTGAAATTTTGAAGTATTTCGGAAATGGAAAAAGTACCAGTAATTATTTAAATCTAAACTCTTCACCAGATAAAAATGATGATTTAGATAATGTACCAGAAGAAAATGTATATATTCAAGAGCATATGTCTGGGGACAACAGTGAGGGAAATACTGCTCTTGCAACATATTTTCCCACTTTTAATCCAGAAGAAATGGACAGTGAACTTGCGAAATACTTTGCATCATTTAATCCAGAAGAGGTTATTTCTAGTAATAATAACATTAATTGTAATCAGTGTGAGATAGAAAATTATATAGTTACATATATAACTGGTTATATATGTCATAAACATTTAAAAAATCACAATTGCAATGATTGTAATGAGATTCTTCAAAAATCCGAGTCTGATTCAGAAAAAAATTATATGTATACACATTTAAAGGATGCAGGTGAGGGAAGGTATTTATATTATGCTAATAATACCATCATTAATTTTATTAAACAAATTGAGACGGTGTTTGTTGAAAATATTGAAAAACTCATGCATGAAGAAAATTTGAAGAGAAAGCTTTTTAATGTAATAAATGCCAAAGATATTATCCTTTTAAATCTATGTGATGATTTGAAAAATATGATAGTTTGCATTTACATTATGATACGGCTATATTATTTTACAAAGTTTTATAACAGGAAACTAAACAACAAAAGAAAATGTAATGACAGTGGATATAATGGAGGAAAAAAAAATAGGAAAACAATAAAAATTACGCATCAGTAATGCAGTATGAACTGAATTCAATGACTTTTGTATTTACAGAAAGGGATGTCATCAAAGATGAAAAGAATTTGGTATGTATTCTCTGGATTAGTATGCATGTTTTCACCATTTTTTTTCTTCCAGTGTTTGTCTTGCATGATATCTTGTTTTATGTTCTGTTTTTCTTTTATGTGCATATCTGGGGCCGTATACACAAAACTTGTTAGCACTAACAAATAGCTGTTAAGGGTAACAAATTCCTGTTAAGGCTAACATTTAGCTGTTAAGCACAAACAGTGATACAGAAAACTTGTTAGGGCCTTAAAAGTACTGTTAAGATAAAAGTGCTGAGGAGGACTATTAAGCTCTTAACAAGTTCCTGTTAGTAGAGAAGATGGCGGAGCAACAACAACTAAAAAGATGACTGCGAGTTTATCGACAGCGACGGGACATATTTAACGAGTACAATGACGACGAACTCGTCAAACGCTTCAGAATGAACCGTGCTGGTATAATAAAAATGGCTGATTTAGTGAGGGACAAACTTCAATCCCGAACAGAACGGAATCGACCACTGAGTCCTGAGACGAAGGTGGCAATTACCCTATGATATTTAGCCACAGGTAAAATGCAGCAGTGACGAATTTGGGACCTCGCAAGCATCAATCAGCCGTGTCATTACTCAAACAATTGATGCACTATCAGAACCAGATATTGTAACTCAGTTTGTAAAATTCCTTTTGACTCGCCAAGTGCAAGTAAAACAAGCAGAGTTCATGGAAAACTGTAGGTTTCCCGGTGTTGTGGGTACCATAGATGGCACAAACATTAGAATTGGGGCTCCAAGTGTCGATGAACATTTATATGTAAACAGAAAACAATACCATAGCATCAACGTGCTTTGTCATGCCTCCCTCTTATCCTTGTGGTTTAAACTTGGCTTGAATCGCCCATTTATTATTATTTTTTCTCCATAATCACGTTGATCAAGAGGAGTGTTTCCTCTTGTGACCAGTTTGGCTTCCTTTTCTTTTTCTGTGTTTCTTCTGCCATGTCTATGTCCTCTGAAATTATTGTTGAGTCTTCTGTCGGAAGATTTGTCTGTGGCACGGCAGCCTGTACAATGCGCCTTCGTCCAAAAATATCTGTCGTTGGTTAATAAGTACTTCTAAAAACCCATACATACGATATCTATGTGCTATCATGATACTTTATTAATAAATTCTGAACAACTGCATTTATAACACTGTTTTATGTGTGCAATTTTTGATAATACGTCCATTTACATGTTCATAAGCTGCTAACTTCAGCGCTGTTTAGCGGTACTTGACAAACAACTGTTTGCTAGCTAACAGTTGTTAGTTAAGCATTGGTGTATAACTTTTAGTGGTTTTCTGTTAGCTAGCAGAGATTGTTAAGGCTAACAAAAAAGTTTTGTGTATACGGCCCCTGATTGTTGACTTAAATAGTTTTTGAGTACACTTTATTTTCTTATCTGTTTGCTTTGAGCATGATTATTTTGTATTATACT
>NC_134815.1:27274877-27289877 GCF_046742065.1 Oratosquilla oratoria
AACCCTCCACCGTTTACATATGATTTTGAGCAAGTAGGCTACACTCATATTTACAACGACCTGTTGATCTTTATACACGACTCTGCAATTCAAATATGGCCAAAGAATCAAAGATCACGGTTATTTAGCTCATTCATTTGAGTGTATGTGTTTACTTGATGGTTCTATCAATAAATGCGGTAAATTGACCGTTAAGAGTTCAGTACGGGAGTCGACCGTTTGAGCTCGTGATCAGACTACGTACGATATCAACCGTTTTCTTTTATTCGAATCTCTGAAAGCACGTAGCCAACGATGCGTTTGATTATGATAATCATACAATTATCCAGGGCCCTCTCATGGGAGGGGGGCAGGGGGGTCATATGCCCTGGGACGGAATATTTAGGGTGGGGGGCGGCAATTTTAATCTGGACATGTCAAAGGAGCCCTGAATATTTTAACATAATATACCAATTTTGCGTTAGAATCAACAGAATATGAAATATTTTTCCTTATCCTTTCTGCAATAGGGACATTAAATACATTTTTTAAAATCCGTTTAATTATTTCGCAAGCAAATAGCTAAAACCCGGCACTTTGGTATGTAAGGGATCTCCAATTATCTCACTTGTTTTCCTACTTTATTTATTGGTAAAATGAAGAAGGAAAGTTTGATTGATTTGCTACATGATTTCTCGTAGATATACCCAAGCCACAAGACAATCTTTACCTTATTTCACCTCCCCCAACCAGCTTTATTTTAAATAGCAATCCGCAGTGTTGACGTCACAGTTACCACGCTCTCTGTTGGCAGTTGAGTAACCTACAATCTACATGCGTTAAAGAGTAAACAGTGTTGACATGCGACCTTTTTCGAAAGATTTTATTGTCAGAGGATAATGTCCCTGGAGCCAAGATAGACATTCAGCACGTTGACATTCAACTGAAGCGTTGTTTGAAATGTCGAGGACTAAAAAGTGGAAACTAAGGTCCGAAACAAAGTTCTCCATCATAGGCACATCTGTTAGTCTCGTTGACTGAATGAGAAACCACACCTAGTATTTTATAGTTAATGAAGCAGCATCACTGTTTATAGAACATCATGAGCAAGGGACATATTCGTAAGTGTGAGCCTTGATGATATAAGGAAAGAGTTACTTTGAACCGTGACATTAAAAATGAGAGCTAGGTTTGATACGTATGTGATTTTCATGGTAGCTCCCGTCAAAAATAAACTAACATTTTACATATTGCTACTGACGTTATTATCAATTTGTGGCACTCATTTTTGGGGGCTCAAAACACTAAGAATTATAGAAGCTATCCAATGACATAGACAAGAACAGTATCTATGAGACTGGCAAACAACTTTGAATTTACCGATTTTCCCTAAATAAAAAATAAGACAGTGCGAAAACATTGTAGGCACATGCAGACAACAGATTTTTATGCTTTCCCTGCCACCAGCATTTGGCTACACTTTTGTAAGATTTTTTTTAGGTTAGGTGCGGTTGTTATTCTCTATTGCAGCCCCCCGCTCCGCCAAAAAAAAACACTAAATATTTTAAAAATCGCTACTGACTTTAATATTGATTTGCGGTACCCATTTATGGTTTCAGAATATTCAGAATGTTAGGAGCTATCCAATGATATAGATAAGAATTGCATTTGTGATTCTGGCATTCTTTTTCTCATCTCCACTCAGTGTGGACATGTGTGGACACAGCTCAGCGATCAATGCGACATGCAGATCTGCAGGAGGCAGTGTGGACTCGGCTCAAGCCTCTGTAGTTGACAATAAATGAATAAACCACATTTGAATTTGAATTAGACAGCATTGTGCTCTTTCAGTGCATGGTGAACTGAAGCTATGGGCTTGAGAGGGCAGGGTCGATGTACGAGTATCAATAGGTCCAGATTCCACGTACGAAGTGTTTGCTGCATATGTATGTGTCTTTTTTGTTTACGTTCTCTGTGGTTGTGGGTGACAGTAGGTCCAGAATCACCCTCGAAGTGTATGCTGCATATGTATGTGTTTTTTCACGTTCTCCGTGGTAAAATTTTCCCTTCCAAACGCTCGAACACATCGTCGATATTCTCAAGTAACGCCCTTCATATGCAGTCTATCCTCATGACGTGAGTCACTACGACTTAATCCATAGCAGCAGTGCTTAGTGGATGGCATTTTGAAAAGTTGATACAAGGCGGACCTGCCAAAATGGCCGTCGAATGTGGATATTTTCACAAGAAAATGATTGATGTACCGGGGCGTTTGTCCACAAGTAAATTTCTCGCGCAATAACACGTGACTTCATGGCACTGTTTGTTTCTATTCTTAGGAAATGTGGTGATGTGTATGTTCATATAGGTTTTTGTAGCGTGGCTAATATACAAATATGATTAGTAAACTTGCTGTTCGAATGTATGCTCTTACTGCATTGTGGGCAGAGGGTGAGATCCAGGAATGACCCGTCATCCAGGAGGGCCCCAGCTAAGAGGGTGGATGGGAGTGGAGTGGGTGGAGGTGGAGTGGGTGGAGGTGGAGGGGGTGGGAGTGGAATAATGCCTTTTGAATCTACCTACCTCCCTTGTAAGGGGTAAGAAACCCTTGGCATATGTATGTATGTATGTATTGCATTGTGTACTTATATATACCTATTTACTAATCTTGAGTACATTGAACTAATTTATATAGTAGAATATGGTGATACAGTCACGAGCACATTTTTTATCCACCCAAAGTTCTTCATGAAACAAATTTTAATTCTTTGTCGGGCAATCTTGATCTATTCAAGAAAATTGGAAAAATATAGCACGTCCTCGGAAAAAAAAATTGACGTTGTGGGAAATGTAGCGTGTCTTAAATTTTTTGCTCGTAAGTATACATAGTCTACACTTACTTTCTAAGACGTCTTCTCTCAGGTGCCACAAATTCTCTAACGTCAGATGTAACAAGAAATTTAAAGTGCTTCACCATAACGAAGATGTTAATCAGCGATCAGGAAGGCAGAGCGTCATCGTTTCTGTCACCTTTGCACAAAATTATGACAACTAATGTCACCTAGTTTGAAACAAAGATGGAGGAAACTCGAGCTCAGGCCGAGCAAGCAACGTGATTGGTCAAGCGGGGAGGGTGGGGCAGCCCCTGACCAATGAGATCGTTAATACCCGCTTGGCGGGTATGCTTCACTGGAAGACATTTGTGTACCAGTCACCTTGGAAAGTGTGTGTGTATGTGTTTGTGAACGAAATTAATTACTCTTAGATGTGTCGTCGAACCAGACCATCTAAATATCCGGTATCGAATTCGAGTGATAGTGAAGAATGAAGAGGAAGGATTTTGTTTTGAAATGTGCATTAGCGACCTTAAAAATTAATGTGTGTTCTCGGGACCACCGACTCCCCAGTCACCAGCGCCTTGTTCAGGTAAGTACAGACAATCAATCTACAGAAAGGATGCTATATTGGTAACGCTCGATTGAGGCCAATTGACTATAAACATTGTTTAAAAATCTGATATATGTTTTATCAGATTCCAATGTATTACGAAATTTGTGTTCGATTGTTGAAACTACATATATTTTTCTCTTCACACTAACGGCTGAATGTCTTTGGTTTGTTGCTCAGGGCTATGTGTCCAACCAAATCATATCTTCAAGCATACATAGCCGAAGATAACTTAAACAATTCGAAACATTACGGGAATCTGCCAACGCCTCAAACCGATTCTCATCATATTTCGCTATCTTTGGACAAATGTGGGAAGATAGTTGTATTTCTATGTCGAACTGTAGGTCATATATTGCTCCTCTCTTTTGCAAATATAAACACACAATATTGTCGATATTGTGAGAAGGCAGCTTTATACAATATGCACAAAACCGGTAAATACACACACACACACAAAAGTGCATGTCAACCATACAACCAAGAAAAGTGTTCCGAAAGTGACAATTGTATCTTAGATATCATTTATCTATTTGAAGACTTGTAAATGACGTAACGTGTTTCTCAGATTTACTTTAAGAAATTATTTAATCCTGGCGAGGGAAGTGGGGGTGGCAGTAATGTCGAAGTTATACGAGTGCATGAACGAACGGGTGAGCCAAAACAAATTGCAAATATCGATCGTATGTCCCATTGGCCTAAGGGCCATATCTCTTGCCCCGCTTTTTCGCCTTTGCGCACGACCCATCTTGCTGTCCACGAAGTTGATGTATTGAATACGGGAGTAGTTCCAACAATCACGCTTGTATTTCGACTTGTTTGTTTATTTGTGTGTGTATACATGTGTATATATTAACTGGTTAATACATTTAATTATTCATTATTTATTTATTCATTTATTTGTTTATCAATTAGTGTTCTCGATTTGTATATCGTCTATTGGATCTTTAAGAGGGAGTTCAATAGGTTGTCATAAGTTTAGACTTAACTCGTAACAACGGCGAGAGATAGCATAGTAATAGAAGCGCTGTAAACTACAGACCATAAAAATAATAAAACATTGATATATTTTGAGGTTGAGCAACGCCATTAGGCACCTGAATGGTTGAAGATTCTTTGATTATCTCCACAAGGATGAAGAATGTAATATGTGCTTATGTGTACGTACATGTGTGATTCACCATTGTCTTGGATCACGTGTTGGACTCGTGATCGACAACTATTTTCTCTCCCGAAAGAGAGCTCAGAGCTCATACTTGACCGATCTATGGGTAATGCTGTGACCTTTACACGCACGCACACACACACACACACACACACACACACACACACACACACACACACACACACACACACACACACACAACTTCCCGCCAACGAGAGTTGGAATAACGACTCGCAGCGCAGCGATACTGAAATTATTTCAGCCCTGGGTGGGATTCGAACCCGGACCGCCTTAGTGGCAGCCGTGAACCCTACCACTGCGCTACGAGTCGGGTGTCTGTGTGTGCGTGCGTGCGTTCGTATTCGTGTGTTCTTGCCCGTTTGTTCATTTTGTATGTATTGTGTCCGTGACGTGATTGCTCTCGGGAATAAACACTATCACGCACACTCGCGCGCGCACGCATACAAAGAGAGAGAGAGTGAGAGTGAGTGAGAGTTAGTAGAGAATAAGGTAAAAATATTTGTGTATAGGAAGACTGTTTGGCATGAATAGGTTGTATTACATATGCTTCGCTTATGTGGACATAGTGTTAAGATGTAGTTAATCAACAAAGCTAGACATCAGTGGTTTCATTTGTATGTATGTATGCATGTATATACATGTACACATACGTACACACGTATGTATGTATGAACATGTGTGTGTATGCACGTATGTACGTACATACGTATATGTGTATATATGTACTCGTACACATGTATGTATGTATGGACATGTGTATGTATGCACGTATGTACGTACATACGTATATGTGTATTTATGTACTCGTACACACGTATGTATGTATGGACATGTGTATGTATACACGTATGTACGCACAGTATGTGTGTATATATGTACTCGTACATACCTATGCACGTATGAATGCACTGTATGTATGTTTGAACGTGCGTATGTACGTACGTACACATGCACTTGCGTATGCATGTACTTCGTTTGTATGGGATGGATTAATTGAATTCGGTTCAATTTCTCCGCCGCTGTCGAAGGTGTGGGGGAGGGGGGAGTACAGGACTGACCGAGTTCGTCTTGCGCGAGCCGAACGGAAGCAACAAGTGACCCTCAACGAGGAGCGGGTCAATGAGGAACAACGGTGGTTGACCTTTGATTTGTAGAAAAACCGCCGCTTCTCGAAAGGTGAGAGCGCGATCAGTTTCCTCAAAATGCGTTTGGGTTAATTTGATGAGGTGAGACTGCCACGACTATCCGTATTAGCTACGGACGCCATCGTTGGAATGGTGCGTGTTCTCAAACTGGTTTACTCTGGGCTGTTGTAGTTGTTGGTGGTGGTAGTGCTGTTGTTGTTGATGCTAAGGATGTTGCTATGGCTACTGTAGCTGTTCTTGTATCTGTGGGCTTCCTTCGTTGAGCTACAGGAGCTATTATGGTCGTTTTCGTCGCTGTTGATGATTTAGCTACTTGTCTGAGGCACATATTCTTGACCTCGTATTACTAATCTTCTCTATATCTCTCTTCTCCCTCTCCCCCTTCTCTTTTTCCCTTTATATCTTATCATTATCTATTTTTCTTTTTCTTTGTCTCTCTCTCCTGTCTCCCCCTATCTCTCTCTTTCTCTTCCCTCTCTCCCCCTCTCTTCCCTCTCTCTCCCCTCTCTCTTCCCCTCTCTCTCCCACTCTCTCCCTCTTTCTCCCCCTCTCTCTCCCCCTCTCTCCCCTCTCTCTCTCCTCTCTCCCCTCTCTCTCCCTACCCCCACTCTCTTCCTCTCCCTCTCTCCTCCTTTCTCCCTCCGCCCATCTTTCCCCTTCTCTCTCTTTCTTCTCTCTCTCCCCATCTCTTCTCTTTCTCCTCTCTTCTCCCTCTCCCCTTCTCTCTTCTCTCTCTTTTCCCTTCCCTTACATTTCCTTCCCTCTCCATCTCTCCCTCTTTCTCTGCTGTCTGGGCCTCTTCCTCTCTCTATCTCTCTCCTCTCCCATCTCTCTCTCCTTTCCCATCTCTCCCCGTCTCTTTTCATCTCTCTCCCCTCTCTCTTCCCTCCCTTTCCCCTTCTGTCTTTCTCTTCCCTCTCTCTCTCTCTCTCTCTCTCTCTCTCTCTCTCTCTCTCTCTCTCTCTCTCTCTCTCTCTCTCTCTCTCTCTCTCTCTCTCTCTCTCTCTCTCTCTCTCTCTCTCTCCCTCCCTCTCTCTCTTCCTCCTCCTCTTTCCCTCATTCTCTCTCTATCTCTATCCCAATCCTTCTCCCCATCTCTCCCTCTCTCCCTCCCCTCCCTCTCCCCCTCCTCCTCCTCTTCCTCTTTCCCCATTCTCTCTCTATCTCTATCCCAATCCTTCTCCCTCCCTCTCTCTCTCTCTCTCTCTCTCTCTCTCTCTCTCTCTCTCTCTCTCTCTCTCCCTCTCTCTTCCTCCTCCTCCTCCTCCTCTTTCCTCATTCTCTCTCTATATCTTAATCCTTTTCCCCATCTCTCACTCTCTCCCTCCCCTCTCTCTCCCTCCCCTCTCTCTCCCTCCCCTCTCTCTCCCTCCCCTCTCTCTCCCTCCCCTCTCTCTCCCTCCCCTCTCTCTCCCTCCCCTCTCTCTCCCTCCCCTCTCTCTCCCTCCCCTCTCTCTCCCTCCTCTCTCTTTCCCTCTCTCTTTTCCTCTCTCTCCCTCTTTTTCTCCCTCTCTCTCTCCTTCCCTCTCTCTCTCCCTCCCTCTCTCTCCCTCCCTCTCTCTCTCCCTCCCTCTCCTCTCTCCCTCCCTCCCTCTCCCTCTCTCTCTCTCTCTCTCTCTCTCTCTCTCTCTCTCTCTCTCTCTCTCTCTCTCTCTCTCTTTTCTCCCTCTCCCCCTCTCCCTCTCCCCCTCTCCCTCTCCTTCTCCCCCTCTCTCTCTCGTACACACACACACACACACACACACACACACACACACACACACACACACACACACACACACAAACCTTCACGTGTACCGTTCTTGTTGATTTAGTCTTCGTTCAATATTAATAAAATCATGATATCTTTTGTAATGATAAGTCTTCTTGGAGTTTCATTACTGCTTCACTTTTCGAGGAATCTTACATTCTTTCCTTCATTTATCATCCAAACGTGGAAAATGTGCTTTTAATTTACCAAAGATTTCTTCCTGGAAGGGCTTGTAAGATGAGGTTTCTCTTGATTTTTTTTTCTTGTTTCTTCAAGATTGTAGTCACTGTGAGACACCTTCTTGACGAAGCTGGAGGCACTGTGGCACTTTACCACCAGACGTGGTGTCCCTCTGACACGTGAGGAATGCAAGTTTAGGGAGACCTCGAGAAAGTCCGGGTCTTCTGCTTGGCACCGTACCGACGACACCAGAAGCTTTCTTTGACACCTTAATAACATGCACTAGAGTCACTTCCTCTCCAAGTCTAGGACTATGAAGAGGTATTAGCATGATGACAAGGCAGGAGGCAGTGTATAGGAGCTTACCTTAGAGATTATGAAGCATCTTGTGGACAAACCGAGAAGCTATGGGACATCATATTGACAAACCAGGAGGTACTATATGATCCGTTATTGACAAACCTGGAGGATGTGAGGCAGATTATTGACAAACTCGTATTTTATAAATCAACTAACTGGCAATTCCAGAGGCCCTCTATAGCATTGACAAACCTGGAGGAACTAAAGACACCATATTGACAACCACGGAAGCGCTGAAAACACCATATTGGCAAACTCGGACGAAGAGTCTCTTGTTGAGACGAGAAGAGACAAGACGAGACGCATTACATGACACCAAAATCGGTCTCTTAGGTACTTGGGGGAGGTGAGGGGAGAGAGGGAAGGGGGGGGAGAAGTGGAAGGGGGGGGGAGGAGACGGCCCCCACGAAGCTGAGTAATTGGACTATTTGTCTTCATTTATCATTTTTTCTTCTGCTCAACAAAGTGCTTTCGTGGCATTACCATCTGGGGAAAAGTCGCGAGTCAGATAGACGAATTTAAATGAAGGAGGGCCGGGCAGATAATGGTGGATCTGGTAGAGGTGGAGGCTCAGAGGATGCTTGTGGTGGTGGTGGTGGTTGTGGTGCTTTTGGGAATATTTCTGGTAGTAAATTGCCTAATTGTGGTGGTGTTGGTTGTATTGGATGAGATTTTGGGAACGTTTCTGGGGGTAAAGTGACCAGTTGTGGTAGTGTTGATGTTTCTGGTGGTTTTGGTGGTGGCTCTGACAGTGGTGGTGATGGTAGTGGTGGTTCCATTCACTCCCGTAACATTCACGACCCCTAGTGGGATAAGCCCAAAGAGCAGTGTTGCAGCGTGGATGAAATGTAGACTCGTATTTTCACTGTGTGAAGGTCAGATCTCCTATGTCTGAGAGGTACCAGGTCCCCACTACCTAAATCAACACACATACAGAACCTCGACTTTTAGCACACTGTAGTAGGATGTCGGATGAATTGGAAATTGTAGTAAGTATAGTTTTAAAAACATATTAAAAGGTTGTCGACCACAGTCATTGACGGGAGCGGAGTCAGTGAACTGTCTGTGAAAGACAGAGCTTGACTGCTTTCCCCACACAGTTCCACAAGGATGGAGGTCGTTTATTCACACACACGCGCGCGCGCGCGCACACACACAAACACACACACAGACACACACACACACACACACACACACACACACACACACACACACACACACACACACACACACACACACATATATATATACATATATACATATATATATATATATATTTATATATATGTTTATATATATATATATATATATATATATATATATATATATATATATGTGCAAGAAAAACACTGGAAGCGTGTGTTCTTGAAAATGCAAGGTTGACCACGAAGAAAGCACTCTGCTTTAATAGTTTTTCTTCGTGGTCAACCTTGCATATATATATATATATATATATATATATATATATATATATATATATATATATATATATATATATATATCAAGAGTTTTTTTCTCTTGTAAGGGAGGTAACCAATTCATAAGTAATTACCTACTCCTATCCACCACCCTTTCCCCCTCTCATCTTAGCCCCTCGTGGAACTCCTCATGAGACTGCAACTGCAACATTAGAACCTCCACCTGCAGACTCATCACCATCAATATATAATTAATCAACTATCACTACCAGAACCACCACCACCACTATAAGTATATAATATATATATATATATATATATATATATATATATATATATATATATATATATACATATGTATATATATATATATATATATATATATATTCGATTGAAGAGTTAATTCTATATCCACTATCTTCGTAGCGATTTTCTCAATTTTTCGAATAGTTTGTATCTTGAAGGGAGGTCGAACACAAGGCTTCCGAGATCCATGGTGTTATTGTAACGAAAAACATTACACAAATTTAAAATAATGTTATGTTTTTCGTTATAATAACACCATGGATCTTGGAAGCCTTGTGTTTGCCCTTCCTTGAAGATACCAAATAAACTATTCGGAAAATTGAGAAAAGCACTAAGAAGATAGTGGGTATAGAATTAGCTCTGGTCTTCAATCGAACATGTCTACAAGAAAACTTACTGCCTATTTATACTAATATATATATATATATGTATATATATATGCATATATAATTTATATGTATATATATATATATATGCATATATAATTTATATGTATATATATACATATATATATATATATATATATATATGCATATATATTTTATATATATATATATATATATATATACATACATATGGTTGTAGGTGTCGTTCTGGTAGTAGTAATTGTTCTGGTAGTGATGGTTGATTAATTAATTATATATTGATTGATGGTGATAAGTCTGCAGGTGGAAGTTCTAGTATTAATTGTAGTAGTAGTCCCATTTGTGTTTCTGGTTGTTGATCTAATTAGTATTTCCGATAATGATTCTAGTGGTGGTTTCTATATTGGTTCTGGTGGTGGTTCTTATATCCTGGTGGTTATTCTTGTGAATCAATTAATGTTCAACTTCAATTCAAGGACCATGCTCAGCCTAATCCTCCAATGCTCTGTGACACGATCTCTGCGTGAAGGAAGGAGTATGTCTGTGTTTACTCACCCTCCACACGCCCTCCACTCACTATCCACTCGCCCTTCACTCACCCTCTACTCACCCTCGTTCACCCTTCACTCACCCTTCGCACACCCTCCACTCTGTCTCCACTCACCCCTTTCTCACCCTCCACTTAGTCTCCATTCACCCCCCTCACCCCTTACTCACCCTCTACTTGGTCTCCACTCACCCCTACTTACCCCCACTCACCCTTCACTCACCGTCCACTCACCCCCTACTCGCCCTCCACACACCCTCCACACACCCTCCACTCACTCTCCATACACCCTTCACTCACCCTCCACTCAGCCCTTTTGCTCGCTTCCACATGCACATGGCTTCCCCGTTGGGAGGCGAACGCGTCAATCTTTCGCGAAGCAAATAAGCGACAGACAAATGCACTTCGAGCTCCCCCCTTTCACCGCTCCCACAGGGAGAGCCAATATTTATCTCGTGCGTCGCGCGCGCGTCCACACACACACACACACACACACACACACACACACACACACACACACACACACACACACACACACACACACACACACACACACACACACACACACACACACACACACACACACACATACTGTACACACACACACACACACACACACACACACACACACACACACACACATGCAGACACATACAGACACACACATGCGCGCGCACACACACACACACACACACACACACACACACACACACACACACACACACACACGCATCTACACTCACCCGCACTCTCAGGCGGACACTCCGCGCACACACTCCACGCACAAATACACTCTCTCGCGCGTGCGCACACACACACACACACATACACACACACACACACACACACACACACACACACACACACACACACACACACACACACACACACACACACACACACACACACACACACACGCTCTTTCTCACACACAACATCCATCATGGCTAAATATTTGAAGAGTTGCAACACTATTTCAGCCTTAGTGCAGGACTTTTTAGCACTATATGCCTCCGTTTGTCTTCGTGTGTACAAAGAAAATAGGTATCATCACCGTAATGGTATTAAAAAAAAAAAAAAAAAAAAAAAAAAAAAAAATCTATCCAACGCAGCGCGGCCATTTTCTTTTTTCTTCCACAAAAATATTATTTTCGGCTTCTCTTTCTGGCGATTCTTATCGTTAACAGACTCGAATGGCGTCATTTGTTGCTCCGTCTGCTCCCGAGGGGCTCAGCCCTTATCTGAGGACCCATCAGTCCGCGGACAAGAAGAAGAAAAACCGAAAAATACGAAGAGAAATGAGTGGTTGCAAGATAACCCACGATAAATGGTGGAAGTATCAAGGAAGTAGATTATGCTTTGGTTTTGTTGTTAAAGGAATATGTAATATATATATTCGTTTATTCATTGTTTTTAGTATTATTATTATTGTTATTGTTGTTGTTATTAGTATTATTATATCTATTAATAAGGTCATTATTAGTAATATTAATAATATTATTATTATATCTTGGTATTTTCATATTATTATCGTCATCGTTATTATCTTGCTTATCCGAAGATACACTTTTAACTTGAGATTTATTATTATTATTATTACTTTTTTTTATTATTATTATTTTTTTTTTACCTTCCCAGCCTCTGCTCCCCTCCCCTTCCCCCTTGTTTTTGTTAACAACCTCCCTCGTCCCCTAATCCCTTCCGACCAACCTTCCTTCAACCTCCCTCATACCCCTTCCCCATTCCACCTTCCCCCTTCCCCCTTCCCCCCTTCCCCCTTCCCCATATTCCTTTTCCAACCTCCTCACCTCTTCCTCGTCTTCCTCACTTATCCTCTCTTTTCCTCTCTTTTCCTCTCTCTTCTCCCTCCCATCGCTCCCCTTTATGCAACTCTTTTCCTCTCTTCTCCCCTCCTTTCCTCCCACACTCCCCCTCTGCCCCACACCCTCCCCACTGCCCCATCCCCATTTCCTCCCACTTCTCCCTTCTTCATTCCATCCTACCTTTGCCTCTTCTCTGCTTCCTCTTAGCTCTGCCCCTCTTCATTCCCTCCCACCCCTCTCCCTTTCCCACTCCCTCCCACCCCTCTGCCTTTCCCACTCCCTCCCACCCCTCTCCCTCTCCCTCCCACCCCTCTCCTTTTCCCGCTCCCTCCCACCCCTCTCCCTCCCACCCCTCTCCCTTTCCCACTCACTCCCACCCCTCTCCTTTTCCCACTCCCTCCCACCCTCTCCCTTTCCCACTCCCTCCCACCCCTCTCCCTTCCCCACTCCCTTCCACCCCTCTCCCTTTCCCACTCCCTCCCACCCCTCTCCCTTTCACACTCCCTCCCACCCCTCTCCCTTCCCACTCCCTCCCACCCCTCTCCCTTTCCCACTCCCTCCAACCCCTCTCCCTTTCCCACTCCCTCCCACCCCTCTCCTTTTTCCACTCCCTCCCACCCCTTCCCTTTCCCATTCCCTCCCGCCCCCCCCCGTCTCCACTCCATGCCACCTCTGCCCCTTCTCCATTCCCTCCCATCCCTCTCCCCTTCCCCACTCCATTCAACCTCTACCCTTTCTCCATTCCCTCCCTTCCCTTCCACCCCTTCCCCATACCCCTTCCCTTCCACCCTTTCCCCATTCCCCTTCCCTTCCACTCCTTCCCTCCAGCCCCCTTCCCCCTTCCCTGCCGCATTCCCCTTCCCTCCCGCCTTGCCCCCCCCTCCCATTTCCCCTTCCTCCTTCCCCTTCCCAGCCGCCTTCATTAGCATAACGTAGACGACACAGGAAATCGTGAAAATAAATAAAAGTCTCTTTTGCGTAATTTGGCCATGAGGACGAGCTCCAAGTCTCCCATACACACATACGTCAACTGTCCAGAAAAACGCCAAATTATCCGCCATCTCGTTTATCTTAACTTGACGGGAGATTTTTCTAGGCAGGCCTTTAAAATCTAGGAATTCGATGTGAGTATTTTTTTTATTTTGTATTGTTTTAATTGCTTTTTATTGGTCTGTGTTTACACATTTATTGATATCCATTCTATTTATTAGTTTATTCTTCATTAAAATATTTAATCCATGTTTCGTTTTTTACTTCTTTAGTTGATGTAAGGTTTATTCTTAAGTTAAAATGCAACATTTTTACGTAATGAAGATATGATTAAAACAATTATTTACGAAAAACTGAGAAGACATCGGAGTGTGTGTTTGTATGTGTACATGTGTATGCATTTACCTAGTTGTGCCTAATTGTAATATACAGGAAAGGAGAGACCCTTATGGGATCCCGTTTACTCTTCAATTTATCATACCTAGCTTCAAATTCGTGTGTGCGTGTATGTGTGTGCGTGTGTGTGTGTGTGTGTGTGAGCGTGCGTGCGTGTGTGGGTGTTGTGTATGCGTGTGTGCGCGTGTGTGCGTGCGCATGCGTGTCCCTATGGTGAGAAAAGGGAAAAAGTTTGTGGTTAATAATGAGTTCAGGAAATGTCATTACCCAGAATTTTTATTCGGTATTTTTCAGAATTGTAAAGAATAAAAATTTACCTCGCAAAAGTTGAAATCTTTAAGAAAACACTTATAATAGAAAAATGCTGAGACAATGTGCATTTTTAACAGAAATATGAAGTGTGTATATGTCTGTGTAAAGTATATGTATACATATATATATACATATATATCATATATATATATATATATATGTACATATATATATATATATATATATATATATATATATATATATATGTCAGACAAAATGTTGTAGCACATTTGTAAATAATAATCACGAAGAACCCACAGTCAGAATAAAAGGAAACTTTAGAAGAAAGTGTAACTTCTATATTTTGGCTAATAGCTATAGCCCTCTTCAGGAAAGTACAGATTACAAGAATTTGCAGAGACATAAGTACAATTGAGATGTGAGTAGAAGGGGAACACGCAGAGCTAAAACAGGACAATCCGTCACGCAGGGCGGAGTCAGAGGTAAGGGGATGTGTGGGTGGAGGTGTGAGGTCAGGAGGGAAGCGGGCTGGAAGCGGGGTCAGGAGGGTGATAATTCTTAACCAAGCGGCTCACAGCTAACCGTGAGATTATATATATATATATATATATATATATATATATATATATATATATATATATATATATACATATATGATTAAACTTTGTAGCAGCTTCTGCATTCACGAGTTTCTTGCTGATATGTTCAACTTTTCTAATACTTGAACGTTGAATATCGTTGAGTTTTTTTTTGTGTCCAAATTACATTTGGAATGAATGTAAAGACAATATTAGCTTCTTGATTGTACTTTAGGCATCTTCAGTACAAATTGATT
>NC_134815.1:27297377-27304765 GCF_046742065.1 Oratosquilla oratoria
TCAAATAGGAGGGTTTTATGGGTTTTGTGGATTGCTCTTGTTTTTGTTGTATGTGCGTGGCAAAATCTGTTTATTGATTTATTTATTTATTTATTTATTAAATTCAATTTCATATATATATATATATGTATATATATATATATATATATAAATATATATATATATATATACATATATATATACTGTATATGTGTGTGTGTTTGTCTTGTTCATCTATTAATCTATTCTGTCTATTCAGCAATTTGTTAGTTAATTCTTCATCTGTTTATTCATTTACTTATAATTTTCATTTTTATTACTATTTAATATTTTTCTTATCTTGCGAGACATATTATTCAGTAAATATCGTGCGGACAAGGTCACAAAGGTCATTCAATCATCTAATCAACCATTCACTTAATCATCCACCCAACCAAACGACCTATCATTCTATCACTCAATTCACAATTCAATATCTGTGGGTACATATATAATGCGACAGTGAATGGATGACCCAAGGTACGTGCATTAATGGTATTTTGTAAACAATACCTATGTTGCCACATCTACCCTCCAAAACAAAGAAATTCTTTTAAGGCTTTGCTGCGTTGCCAAATTTCCTTAACAACACCAAGACTCTTAAGTGTAATTCTCTATCCCTCATAAATAAACAATTAAAAAATGAAAGAATATACAAATAGAAAACAAATAAAAATAAATATAAATATAAATGAAATACACAGTCAAACAGCTGATTGCCACCAGGGAATAAGCGGAAGCTTTTTTCTATTTCTTTATTCTATTAAATTGTTTATTAATCTTATTCATTTACGTTTACTTTCGTATCATTCTATTTTCATAAATATTCGTCTTTATTGCAATTCAGCCAAAAACCGGTGGGGTAGTGGCGTAATACACCAAACCACGAATTACTGATGTTTATCTATTCATTATTCTGTAATTAAGTATTGCCAATAAATCAATGGTCAAATGAATAAATAAATAAAGACTGTGCCGTAATGAGGTGACACCAATAAACTGCTGTTGACCCCAAGTAACCTGCATTGGGAGGTCAAGGAAAGAGAGAGAGAGAGAGAGAGAGAGAGAGAGAGAGAGAGAGAGAGAGAGAGAGAGAGAGAGAGAGAGAGAGAGTGAGAGTTTGATATTAAAATGATATAGTTAGTGAGATTAGCTCTCACACACACACACACACACACACACACACACACACACACACACACACACACACACACACACACACACACACAGACACTCGATAGCCCGGTTGGTAGAGTTCCCAGCTGCCACTACGAAGGTCCGGGTTCGAATCCCGCCCAGACCTGAAATTATCAGTGTCGCTGCGCTGCGGGTTGTTACTCCAACTCGTGGGCGGGGAGTTGGATGTGTGTGTGCATGTAAGGTCACAGCATTGCCCATAGATCTGTCATATACGAGTTTTGAGCTCTCTTCCGGGGGGAAAATAGATGTCGATCATGAGTCCAACACGTGATCCAAAACCAATCACACACACACACACACACACACACACACCTCCCCTATGCCCTGATACATAATATGATGAAGACAAATCTGTCTACAGTTGCTGAATTCCATGACCTTTCGATAATCTTATCAGTCCATCATTGCCGCATTGAAACAGTCTGTAGACATGCAAGTGTCTATATTAGTTCTTGTACCAATCCCTGTATCAATTCCCAATCGATAACCAACCCCTTGCATACCTGGTGGTGCTTTTCAGCGTCTCTGCCGCCAGGCGATTTAATTCACTCCGGTGGCACGTCTTAGGCCATGAAAGAGTGATTACCTTACGTGCCGTGTAGTCCTTTTTCTTTTAGTATTCTGCTTGCAACTGGTTTTATTCATTTCCCTGGGAGCTCCCTCTGGGGGGGAGATTAGGTCGACAAGGTTGAAGCGAGGAGCTCGTCGCAAAATAGAACAAATACCGTAATTCTCAAAAGTTGAGCTATAATCACCAAAGTGGAAGAAATCGTTGGGTCAATGAAGGGTTTAATGAGTCAATTAAGAGATGTTATTTTCCAATAGAGCGTTCGCTCTCTCTCTTGCTGAACAAGTGCTGTTCTTATTGGAGGGAACGAAGAGGGGATGACAATATGTGTATATATATATATGTATATATATATATATATATATATATATATGTATATATATATATATGTAATATATATGTATATATATATATATGTAATATATATATATATATATATATATTATATATATATGTGTATATATATGTATATATATATTGGCTCCATTAGGGGCCATAGCCCCCAGGTTGAGAATCACTAGATTGAACTCTTCTCAACACGAAGACCTTCACTTAACTGAATGAAATCGCCTGATGTTACACAGAATAAAGTTAAATCATGAAGTCGTAGCATAGCTCAGCTCCGAGATGTATTTTGGTTCAATGACCTGATGTCTCTCTGTTGGTCGCTTCTTCGTAACCTTAGGTCGCCACCTACTGCCTGTTACCAAGAACTCGCTTCGCACTTCGCCTACGCCAGCTCTGCTAACTCTATTAGTTACATTATCTAGATCGGGACGATGTTACGTCCAGTCAATGTAACATGGTAACTTGGCTTTTGCTAGAATATCTTATGGATGGGGATAGCTGGTAATGGTGCTAACCTTGTTAGTTAGATAACCTACATCCGTAACCTTCAAATACCTGAGTCCGGGACGGGGTTCCGGCCGGTGAATTTAGCATGGAAACTATTGTTTGTTGCTACAATATGGATGGGGATCATAGCTGATAATGGAGATGGAACTGTCTAGTGGAGGCCTTATGGTCTCTTGCAGTCTCTTTCATTCCTATGCTCTTATTCATTCAAGTCTGATTATTTCTATTTTCGTATTTTTTTTTAATTTATTCTTTTTGTATTTTACCATAATTTTCTTGTGCCAGCTCGATTTACCACATTAAACAATTTTGTTCAATTGTACGACTTATGCCTTTATTTATTTATTTATTTATCTATATATTCATTATTTTCTTTTTCCGTCGAGAGATTTTATTTAGGTGAAACTTTGCGCACAGGAAAAGGGATATGCTTGTCCCATTTTTTTTTTCTGATTTTTATTCCGGCTGCCGTCATTTCAATAAATTGAAATAGCGCCTCACATGCCCATAGCTCCAGCACAAAAATATAATAATGATGATAATAACAGTAATACATGTATACATATACCAAGGGCTTTTTCACCATTACCAGAGAAGTAGCCAAAGCCGAAAGGCATAATTCCACTCCCACCCATTTCATCCACACCCATTCCACTCCCATCCACCATCCCTCCCTCCGTCTCATTTTAGCTCCTCATGGGTGACGGGTAGTTCCTGCATCTCACCCATCACCTGGGTCAGAAGCAATGCAGCAAGACACAGCATATCCACAGCAATCCGCTTCACTTAATCGGCGACCCCCTCCCCGTCCCCTCATGTAGAAACATAAGACGGGGAGAAATCTTTTTGGGCTGCGTCAAAGTATCATTCATACATAGCCACTCCCTAACCCCCCTATCCCCCACTCCCCTTCATTCATCACCGTATCATCTATACACAACCATTCTCCACTCACCCCTATCTTCTGCCTTCTCCCTTCCTTCCTCAACAGACATGCTCCTTTTGCTCAACGCTCCTTTTTCCCACCTATTCATTTCGTCCCCGGTCGCACCCTTATGTCACTTCATCCACCTCTTTTACTAATCTTTCTTAATATAATAATAATTATTATGATAGAAATAATGACGATGATATATGACGATAATGATAAGGATGATGATGACGATGATAATGATGATAAGGATGATGATGACTACGATAATGATGACGATAAGGATGATGACGACGATAACTATGATGATAAGGCTTTGTGATTTCCGTGATCACGAACGAAACGGTAGGCTGAAGCTTTCTCTGAAAATCTGAACCTGCGGCTGATTCCGTTGCCGTATTCAGACATATCCAGACATAGAGCCTAATGGGATTTTTATGAGAAGAGGAAGAAGAAATGGAGGAGAGGAGGTATAGAGTGAGGGATTTCCTCTCTGACAGCAAATGATATCAATCATATGGACGATTGCTCTTTACTCTTTTCAGTTTCTCTTTTTCCCAATCTATATGAAGCCGCAGACTTCAGTACGGCTGTGCATATTCTGAGTTATCTTTTTAGGTTAATCCTAAGAGATTTCATTCATCTCGTGTATGTACACTGGGGGACATAACTTGAGCCATGCTGATTTCGCTCTAGCTTAGTCGTGGGTTCGAATCCCGCATTCCTCTCCGATTCCCGTCAATGATATTTACTTGCCCCAAGAGTCCAAGTGTGACTGCTTCGGCCGCAGCTACTCAGCTCCTCCTGGCGTAGTCTCTTCACCTTCTTCAGTCACTTGAGAAAGAGGTTGACTTGGAGAACATGTGTTAAAGCTTCGTGTACTTCAGAAGTGTGTTGCACGACAGAGGTGAGTCATGGCAGGAAGTCCATCGAAGGACTGGCATCGCTTATAACTGAGCTTATGAATTGCTGTTCTTTAACCTCGTGGAGATGACGTCAACACCAGATTTAATCATTTTATATCCACTAACCACTAATGATCTCCGGTTTGTGACCCCAATTATAAATCCCCCGTGACCAATTAGGTGTTCCATGAGCCACATGCTGGAAACCCCTGGCCCATAGTGTTATGGCCTCAACGAGAGAATATAGTTCGAATTTCAAAATCGCTTAAACGCCCTGCCGTGCAGAACACCCGTGAAATATGAGCCTTGAGATCTGATTTTCAAGACTCCAGCGCCTCCACGTCCTTGGTGCCAAGCGCCTTCGGGAAATCGTGTTGCTGGAATGATATAACCTCGATCTCGCGACTGTTTTAGGAGAATCAATCAATTCCTCTTACTGGCGTAGTCTGTGAACGTCAACACCGATTGTATAGACGCCAGACACGCTTCTTTGATGGTGGCTACCAAGCGTCTCTGATGTTGATCCCACGCGCAGAGGGTGACTTCCATATAAGGAGGCGACCGTCGGGAGACAGAGGTGACGCCCACACAACTCGCGGCGATGGCAAGTCGATCCAGTCTCCGGAGAGCTGTTTGTAGTTGGAAGACTGGCTCCATGAAGTCCTGCTTCGAGATTAGCGTTGGCATGTGACTCAAGTGACACGCCTCCCCCTCCCGTCCCCTTCCCCACCGGTATACAAGAACAGAAGAATGAAATAGACTGCATGAGACCATAAGGCCTACACTAGGCAGATCTCTGTCCATTACCACCTGTCATCCCCATCCATAAAGTCGTCTAACAGTTTTTTTTTAAAACAAACAGATAGTTTTTCATCAGCGCTCTAGTACATGGTTACTCCCACGGTATTGATTCCATTCGTTGACCAGGCCAGTTGAAGCGAGTAGTCGTCACTCAGCGTCAGGTCAAACCGGGTAGCTGCTTCAGTTAGCGATATGGCGAGTGGAATGTGTCACTGGTGTATCAGCGCCGAAGAGTAACAATCTCTACTTAGTAGAATTGAAGCCCTTGGAGGATGCTGTTAAGTGCCTTTAAAGAGGAGAATCCGAGTTCTCCGCTCCGCCAAGGCCCATGATACGGAAGGCAAATATTAGCGATGAGCATGGATGGATACGGTGAGAAATAAGAATGGCGGAAAAGTGGAAAAAAAGTCCTCACCAGTCCCACTGAAAATGCAACAAAACTCGTTTTCAAGTGCTGGCAAATCTGCAGGAAGAAGGAACTAAATGAAATCCAAGAGAAGAAGGAAAGGGCAGACGCTGGATCCCTGCGGGGGTGTGGGCCAACAAGGTAAGATTTTGGTAGTAGGAGGACAGTCAAGTGAGGTATTTAGACAGGGTTTTCTGCGGACAAGATAGGAAGCATTGGACGCTGGTTTGTTTCCCCGGCGCGGTCATAGGTGATGTTAGAGATAGTTTTGTAGAGTGGTCTAGTAGGGGAAGGTAAGGACCCAGTAGTTTGCTTAAGGTTGCCGGAGGTAGGAAATGATATAGGTAAGTTAGGGAGTGGAGGAATTATTTGCCGCCTTTGGTACCGAGATGCGCTAGACTAAGATCAGAAATAGGGGAGGTGTTCCTGTAGTATGTGCAATCCTTCCTGAGGCGTACGAGTTGGAGGCAATGTGGCATTCCAACCCCAAGGGCTAGTTGCAATGAATTGCCAGGCTGGCAAAAACATTGTAAGGCTAATGGATGGGCATTTGTCGAACAACTGGGACCGCTTTTATGGTAAGATATCACCTATACACAAGGGACGGAGTGCACTTGTCCTCCCCAAAGGATTTCGGCTCCTTGCTGAACTTCCCGCTTAGAGCGAGAAGTAGGCATCCTACAGGGTTCTTTTCGGGTAGATTATGTGGGGAGGTAGGGGGGGAAATATCGGAAATATAGTTTAGGCAAATAGAAACAACTTTAGAGGACTGTACAAAAAATCACCAACCAATGCATGGTGGATGGAAGATAAACTTAAAGTTTACTATACAAATAGTAGGAGCATATATTAACAATAATTGATTTGCTGCGAGGTAAAAGCCATGCGTAGAAAATTTTCGATATTATAGCCATTACTGAATCCTGGATCAACATGGCTGATAAACATTTCCTCTCGGCAAATCGAATAGAAGGATATAAGTTTTTTCATAAGGATAGGGTCGGCGAGGAGACATGAATGGGGAGGTGTAGCACTTTTCGTTTAAAAATACATTAAACTGTAATTATCAACAATTCGATTAAAGAAGAGGACATTGTATCGGAATTCTAGCTTTAGGGTAGAGATTATAGGCATATAATAAAGAAAAGTGTATTATTGGGCGTCTTGTATAGATCCTCCCTAACCTTAGCATTGTAGCATACTGATTCCCTAATTTCATGAAATTCACAGGCGAGCGTCCCAGTACAAAAACGTTGTAATCATGGGAAATATTTTAACTATATGAAACCATTGACTGGGAAACTTTAATTAGGAGATCATGGAAGCGAAAAAATTCCTAGATGTGGTGCAGGATAATTTTCCTAAAACAAATGATTACCGATCCTACGATGGGGACAAAATACCCTGGACTTAATTCTAACAAATAATGAGCACCAAATTAGCAGCGTATATTAGGTGGGCGATAGTCCTAGGCTTTACGCGATCATCAAGAAATAAGATTTAATTATTATTTGGGAAAAAATAAAAAGTACAAATTAACGTTCAAACGTACCAGACTTCAGGAAAGCAAACTTTGACAATATAAAACCCTATTTGATATTGAATACGATAAACAAATCCGGACTTTCCCAACATTCTTGATTCTCGTTGCGGGGCTTATAATCAGAAGTGTGTCAAGGAGGATACGCGTTACTTGGGTCAGGT
>NC_134815.1:27305265-27330265 GCF_046742065.1 Oratosquilla oratoria
GAGAGGGATGGAATGAGTACGGAGAGGCGGAGTGAATGACTGACAGTGAGAGAGAGAGAAAGAGAGAGAGACGGAGATAGAGAACTGGTTTGTTCGTAGATGGTTGATTCAGGAATAAATGTAGAAAAAAAAAACACGGAAGGGCGCAGGAAAAATCTGCTGGAAGGAGGTAAGAATCTTTGAGAACTTCCTAAGGCGCAGTAAGGCCGAAGAAAGACTTCCTGTACCTTATCAGCCATCTCTCCTCCTTTTTCCCCTTTCCCCCTTTTTCCTTAACCCCCCCCCCGCTCAGTTCCATTAGTCAGATTAAAATTTGAGTTTGGTGGGGGTGGGTGGGTGTTGGGGGAGAGGGCGTGGGTGAGGGGGGGGAGGAAAGCCATGGAAGACTTTGAGGTAGGGAGGGAGGGAGATGGGGGTTAGAGATGGAGAAGCGGGTGGAAGGGGGGGTAAAGTAAGTGGAGGGAAGGGGCGAGTTGGGGAGAGTGGAAGCGAGTTGAAGGCAAAGGGCGAATTGTGATGGGGCGAGGGGAACGATGACCGACTAGGGGCGAGGCGGGAAGGGGGGGGGGCGGGCGAGGTGAAGGGCGACGGCCAAGCGAGGAGGACTAGGGGGGCGAAAAAGTTGCCCAAAAAGGGGCGAAGAGTTGATGTCGTGGAAATTGAAATGAACCCAGGTTGAAGCGGGAAGGTACTGAAGGGAGAGGAAAGGCAAGGGAAGGACAGGGAAAGGACAGAGGAAAGGTAAGAGAAGGGAAGGATAGGGAAAGGGAAGGGCAGGGAAAGGAGAGCAAAGGAAAGGCAAGAGAAGGGAAGGACAGGGAATGGGAAGGAAAGGGAAAGGAAAGGAAAGTGAGGGAAGAAGAAAGGAAAGTAATGGCGAAGAGAGGAAAGAGAATGGAGAAGAAAGGGAAGGGAGGGGAATAGGAAGGAAAGGGAAGGGAAAGGAAGGGTAAGGGAAGGAAAAATAAGGAGATGTAGGAAAGCTAAGAAAAACGAGGGTAAGCGAATGAAGAAAAGGGAAGGAAGGGGATGGAAGGAAAGGTAGGGAAAGTAAAAAAGGGAAAGAGAAGGTGAAGGAAATTTAGGTAATGGGTATATAGGTAAAGGGCGATGGCAATGATCTGAAATTAATTGGGGTCGCTTTGCCTTGTCAATGTCATTTATTAAAGCTGTTCATTATGGGATTACACACTCCCCCTCTAACCCCACCCACCCCCTACTCCCACCCTCAAAAAAAAAAAAAAAAAAAGGCTCCCCCTCTACCCCCACCCCCTACTCCCACCCCCCTAAAAAAAAAAAAAAAAAAAAGGAGGGAGCGATCAAATTACCTTACCGTTACCGCATCACCGCCGAAGACCCGGAGAGAAGCCTTGGCGCAGAATCTTAATTTTGAAAAAGAGGAAGGGGGAGAAAAAGAAGAAGAGGAGAAGGAAGAGGAAGAAGAGGAGGAGGAAGAGGAAGAAGAAGAGGAAGGAGAAGAGGAAGAAGATGAGAGAGAAGAGGAAGATGGGAGGAAAAAGAGAAGAGGAAGAAGAAAAATAGAAAGAGGGAAAAGAAGGGGAAGAAGAGGAAAAATAAGAGAAGGATAAGGAAGTGGAAGAGGGAGAACAAAAAAAGGAAGAAGATGTGAGAGAAGAGAAAGATGTGAGAAAAAAGAAGAGGAAAAGGAAGAGGGAGAAGGAAGAGAAAAAGAGGAAAATGAAGAGAAGAGGAAAAAGGGGGAAGAGAGAAGAGGAGGAAGATGAGAGAGAAGAGGAAGAAGGGAAAAAAGAGACGACTTTTTTAAGGAGTGTGGAATAAAATGAAGATGTTTTTGTATGAGGTGAGGGGATTAGTGGATTTTTTCTGATGTGTATTTATTATTCGTTTATTTTTTATTTTTCATTGATTAGTTCAGTTTTCATTAGGAGGGTTTTATGGGTTTTGTGGATTGCTCTTGTTTTTGTTGTATGTGCGTGGCAAAATCTGTTTATTGATTTATTTATTTATTTATTTATTAAATTCAATTTCATATATATATATATTTATATATATATATATATATATATATATATATATATATATATATATAATATGTGTGTGTGTTTGTCTTGTTCATCTATTCATCTATTCTGTCTATTCAGCAATTTGTTAGTTAATTCTTCATCTGTTTATTCATTTACTTATAATTTTCATTTTTATTACTATTTAATATTTTTCTTATCTTGCGAGACATATTATTCAGTAAATATCGTGCGGACAAGGTCACAAAGGTCATTCAATCATCTAATCAACCATTCACTTAATCATCCACCCAACCAAACGACCTATCATTCTATCACTCAATTCACAATTCAATGTCTGTGGGTACATATATAATGCGACAGTGAATGGATGACCCAAGGTACGTGCATTCATGGTATTTTGTAAACAATACCTATGTTGCCACATCTACCCTCCAAAACAAAGAAATTCTTTTAAGGCTTTGCTGCGTTGCCAAATTTCCTTAACAACACCAAGACTCTTAAGTGTAATTCTCTATCCCTCATAAATAAACAATTAAAAAATGAAAGAATATACAAATAGAAAACAAATAAAAATAAATATAAATATAAATGAAATACACAGTCAAACAGCTGATTGCCACCAGGGAATAAGCGGAAGCTTTTTTCTATTTCTTTATTCTATTAAATTGTTTATTAATCTTATTCATTTACGTTTACTTTCGTATCATTCTATTTTCATAAATATTCGTCTTTATTGCAATTCAGCCAAAAACCGGTGGGGTAGTGGCGTAATACACCAAACCACGAATTACTGATGTTTATCTATTCATTATTCTGTAATTAAGTATTGCCAATAAATCAATGGTCAAATGAATAAATAAATAAAGACTGTGCCGTAATGAGGTGACACCAATAAACTGCTGTTGACCCCAAGTAACCTGCATTGGGAGGTCAAGGAAAGAGAGAGAGAGAGAGAGAGAGAGAGAGAGAGAGAGAGAGAGAGAGAGAGAGAGAGAGAGAGAGAGAGAGAGGGAGAGTAGGAAAGGAAAAGGATATAGTTAGGGAGATTAGCACGCACACACACACACACACACACACACACACACACACACACACACACACACACACACACACACACACACACACACACACACAGACGACTCGATAGCGCGGTTGGTAGAGTTCCCAGCTGCCACTACGGAGGTCTGGGTTCGAATCCCGCCCAGACCTGAAATTATTTCAGTATCGCTGCGCTGCGGGTTGTTACTCCAACTCGTGGGCGGGGAGTTGGGTGTGTGTGTGCGTGTAAGGTCACAGCATTGCCCATAGATCTGTCATATACGAGTTTTGAGCTCTCTTCCGGGGGGAAAATAGATGTCGATCATGAGTCCAACACGTGATCCAAAGACCATGGTGAATCATACACACACACACACACACACACACACCTCCCCTATGCCCTGATACATAATATGATGAAGACAAATCTGTCTACAGTTGCTGAATTCCATGACCTTTCGATAATCTTATCAGTCCATCATTGCCGCATTGAAACAGTCTGTAGACATGCAAGTGTCTATATTAATTCTTGTACCAATCCCTGTATCAATTCCCAATCGATAACCAACCCCTTGCATACCTGGTGGTGCTTTTCAGCGTCTCTGCCGCCAGGCGATTTAATTCACTCCGGTGGCACGTCTTAGGCCATGAAAGAGTGATTACCTTACGTGCCGTGTAGTCCTTTTTCTTTTAGTATTCTGCTTGCAACTGGTTTTATTCATTTCCCTGGGAGCTCCCTCTGGGGGGGAGAATAAGGTCGACAAGATTGAAGCGAGGAGCTCGTCGCAAAATAGAACAATTACCGTAATTCTCAAAAGTTGAGCTATAATCACCAAAGCGGAAGAAATCGTTGGGTCAATGAAGGGTTTAATGAGTCAATTAAGAGATGTTATATTTTCCAATAGAGCGTTCGCTCTCTCTCTTGCTGAACAGTGCTGTTCTTATTGGAGGGAACGAAGAGGGGATGGCAATATGTATATATATATGTATATATATATGTATATATATATGTGTATATATATGTATATATATGTATATATATATAATGTATATATATATATATGTAATATATATATATATATATATATATATATATATATATATATATATGTATGTATATATATATTGGCTCCATTAGGGGCCATAGCCCCCAGGTTGAGAATCACTAGATTGAACTCTTCTCAACACGAAGACCTTCACTTAACTGAATGAAATCGCCTGATGTTACACAGAATAAAGTTAAATCATGAAGTCGTAGCATAGCTCAGCTCCGAGATGTATTTTGGTTCAATGACCTGATGTATCTCTGATGGTTGCTTCTTCGTAACCTTAGGTCGCCACCTACTGCCTGTTGCCAAGAACTCGCTCCGCACTTCGCCTTCGCCAGCTCTGCTAACTCTATTAGTTACATTATCTAGATCGGGACGATGTTACGTCCAGTCAATGTAACATGGTAACTTGGCTTTTGCTAGAATATCTTATGGATGGGGATAGCTGGTAATGGTGCTAACCCTGTTAGTTAGATAACCTACATCCATAACCTTTAAATACCTGAGACCGGGACGGGGTTCCGGCCGGTGAATTTAGCATGGAAACTATTGTTTTTTGCTACAATATGGATGGGGATCATAGCTGATAATGGAGATGGAACTGTCTAGTGGAGGCCTTATGGTCCTTGCAGTCTCTTTCATTCCTATGCTCTTATTTATTCAAGTCTGATTATTTTTATTTTCGTATTTTTTTATTTATTCTTTTTGTATTTTACCACAATTTTCTTGTGCCAGCTCGATTTACCACATTAAACAATTTTGTTCAATTGTACGACTTATGCCTTTATTAATTTATTTATTTATCTATTTATTCATTATTTTCTTTTTCCGTCGAGAGATTTTATTTAGGTGAAACTTTGCGCACAGGAAAAGGGATATGCTTGTCCCATTTTTTTTTTTCTGATTTTTATTCCGGCTGCCGTCATTTAAATAAATTGAAATAGCGCCTCACATGCCCATAGCTCCAGCACAAAAATATAATAATGATGATAACAACAGTAATACATGTATACATATACCAAGGGCTTTTTCACCATTACCAGAGAAGTAGCCAAAGCCGAAAGGCATAATTCCACTCCCACCCATTTCATCCACATCCATTCCACTCCCATCCACCACCCCTCCCTCCGTCTCATTTTAGCTCCTCATGGGTGACGGGTAGTTCCTGCATCTCACCCATCACCCTGGGTCAGAAGCAATGCAGCAAGACACAGCATATCCACAGCAATCCGCTTCACTTAATCGGCGTCCCCCTCCCCGTCCCCTCATGTAGAAACATAAGACGGGGAGAAATCTTTTTGGGCTGCGTCAAAGTATCATTCATACATAGCCACTCCCTAACCCCCCTATCCCCCACTCCCCTTCATTCATCACCGTATCATCTATACACAACCATTCTCCACTCACCCCTATCTTCTGCCTTCTCCCTTCCTTCCTCAACAGACATGCTCCTTTTGCTCAACGCTCCTTTTTCCCACCTATTCATTTCGTCCCCGGTCGCACCCTTATGTCACTTCATCCACCTCTTTTACTAATCTTTCTTAATATAATAATAATTATTATGATAGAAATAATGACGATGATATATGACGATAATGATAAGGATGATGATGACGATGATAATGATGATAAGGATGATGATGACGATGATAATGATGATAAGGATGATGATGACTACGATAATGATGACGATAAGGATGATGACGACGATAGCTATGATGATAAGGCTTTGTGATTTCTGTGATCACGAACGAAACGGTAGGCTGAAGCTTTCTCTGAAAATCTGAACCTGCGGCTGATTCCGTTGCCGTATTCAGACATATCCAGACATAGAGCCTAATGGGATTTTTATGAGAAGAGGAAGAAGAAATGGAGGAGAGGAGGTATAGAGTGAGGGATTTCCTCTCTTGACAGCGAATGATATCAATCATGGACGATTGCTCTTTACTCTTTTCAGTTTCTCTTTTTCCCAATCTATATGAAGCCGCAGACTTCAGTACGGCTGTGCATATTCTGAGTTATCTTTTTAGGTTAATCCTAAGAGATTTCATTCATCTCGTGTATGTACACTGGGGGACATAACTTGAACCATGCTGATTTCGCTCTAGCTTAGTCGTGGGTTCGAATCCCGCATTCCTCTCCGATTCCCATCAATGATATTTACTTGCCCCAAGAGTCCAAGTGTGACTGCTTCGGCCGCAGCTACTCAGCTCCTCCTGGCGTAGGCTCTTCACCTTCTTCAGTCACTTGAGAAAGAGGTTGACTTGGAGAACATGTGTTAAAGCTTCGTGTACTTCAGAAGTGTGTTGCACGACAGAGGTGAGTCATGGCAGGAAGTCCATCGAAGGACTGGCATCGCTTATAACTGAGCTTATGAATTGCTGTTCTTTAACCTCGTGGAGATGACGTCAACACCAGATTTAATCATTTTATATCCACTAACCACTAATGATCTCCGGTTTGTGACCCCAATTATAAATCCCCCGTGACCAATTAGGTGTTCCATGAGCCACATGCTGGAAACCCCTGGCCCATAGTGTTATGGCCTCAACGAGAGAATATAGTTCGAATTTCAAAATCGCTTAAACGCCCTGCCGTGCAGAACACCCGTGAAATATGAGCCTTGAGATCTGATTTTCAAGACTCCAGCGCCTCCACGTCCTTGGTGCCAAGCGCCTTCGGGAAATCGTGTTGCTGGAATGATATTACCTAGACCTCGCGACTGTTTTAGGAGAATCAATCAATTCCTCTTACTAGCGTTGTCTGTGAACGTCAACACCGATTGTATAGACGCCAGACACGCTTCTTTGATGGTGGCTACCAAGCGTCTCTGATGTTGATCCCACGCGCAGAGGGTGACTTCCATATAAGGAGGCGACCGTCGGGAGACAGAGGTGACGCCCACACAACTCGCGGCGATGGCAAGTCGATCCAGTCTCCGGAGAGCTGTTTGTAGTTGGAAGACTGGCTCCATGAAGTCCTGCTTCAATATTAGCGTCGGCATGTGACTCAAGTGACACGCCTCCCCCTCCCGTCCCCTTCCCCACCGGTATACAAGAACAGAAGAATGAAATAGACTGCATAAGACCATAAGGCCTACACTAGGGAGATCTATGTCCATTACCACCTGTCATCCCCATCCATAAAGTTGTCTAACAGTTTTTTTTAAAACAACAGATAGTTTCAGCGCTCAGTACATGGTTACTACGGTTATTCCATTCGTTGACCAGGCCAGTTGAGCAGTAGTCGTCACTCAGGTCAGGTCAAACCGGGTAGCTGCTTCAGTTAGCGATATGGCGAGTGAATGTGTCACTGTGTTCAGCGCCGAAGAGGTACAATCTCTACTTAGTAGAATTGAAGCCTTGGAGGATGCTGTTAAGTGCCTTAAAGAGGAGAATCGAGTTCTCCGCTCGAAGGCCCATGATACGGAAGGCAATATTAGCGATGAGCATGGATGGAATACGGTGAGAAATAAGATGCGGAAAAGTGGAAAAAAAGTCCTCACCAGTCCCACTGAAATGCAAAAACTCGTTTCAAGTGCTGGCAAATCTGCAGGAAGAAGGAACTAATGAAATCCAAGAGAAGAAGGAAAGGGCAGACGCTGGATCCCTGCCCACAGGTAAGATTTTGGTAGTAGGAGACAGTCAAGTGAGGTATTTAGACAGGGTTTTCTGCGACAAAGATAGGAAGCATAGGACGCAGGTGTGTTTCCCCGGCGCGGGCATAGGTGATGTTAGAGATAGGATTGAAGAGTGTCTAGTAGGGGAAGGTAAGGACCCAGTAGTTTGCTTAAGTGCCGGAGGAAATGATATAGGTAAGTTAGGGAGTGAGGAATTATTTGCGCGGTACCGAGATGCGCTAGACAAGATCAGAAATAGGGGAGGTGTTCCTGTAGTATGTGCAATCCTTCCGAGGCGTAGAGTTGGAGGCATGTGGCATTCCAGGGCTATTGCAATGAATTGCAGGCTGGCAAAACATTGTAAGGCTAATGGATGGGCATTTGTCGACAACTGGGACCGCTTTTATGGTAAGAATCACCTATACACAAGGGACGGAGTGCACTTGTCTCCCAAAGGATTTCGGCTCCTTGCTGAATCCCTTGAGCGAGAAGTAGGCATCCTACAGGGTTTTTTCGGGTAGATTATGTGGGAGTGGGGGGAAGTATCGGAATATAGTTTAGGAAATAGAAACAACTTAGAGGACTGTACAAAAAATCACCAAAGCAGGTGGAGGGAAGATAAACTTAAAGTTTACTATACAAATAGTAGGAGCATAATTAACAAAATTGATTTGCTGCGAGGTAAAGCATGCGTAGAAAATTTCGATATTATAGCCATTACTGAATCCTGGATCAACATGGCTGATAAACATTTCCTTCCGGAAATCGAAATAGAAGGATATAAGTTTTTTCATAAGGATAGGGTCGGCAGGAATGGGGGAGGTGTAGCACTTTTCGTTAAAAATACATTAAACTGTATTATCAACAATTCGATTAAGGAAGAGGACTGTACGGAATCTATTTGGGTAGAGATTATAGGCAATAATAAGAAAGTTATTATTGGCGTCTTGTATAGACCTCCTAACCTTAGCATTGAGCAGACTGATTCCCTAATTCATGAAATTCACAGAGCGTCCTAGTACAAAAACGTTGTAATCATGGGAAATTTTAACTATAGAAACATTGACTGGGAAACTTTAATAGGAGATCATGAAGCGAAAAAATTCCTAGATGTGGTGCAGGATAATTTCCTAAAACAAATGATTACCGATCCTACGAGGGGACAAAATACCCTGGACTTAATTCTAACAAATAATGAGCACCAAATTAGCAGCGTAATAGTGGGCGATAGTCTAGGCTTTAGCGATCATCAAGAAATAAGATTTAATATTATTTGGGAAAAAATAAAAAGTACAAATAACGTTCAAGTACCAGACTTCAGGAAAGCAAACTTTGACAATATAAAAACCTATTTGAAATTGAATACGAAAAACAATCCGGACGTTTCAAACATTCTTGATTCTCGTTGCGGGGCTGATAGTCAGAAGTGGGTCAAGGAGGATACGCGTACCTTGGGTCAGGTCTGGGTCAAGGAGAGAAATACGCATACCTTAGGTCAGGTCTGGGTCACAGAGAGTGAATGCGCGTGCCTTGGGTCGGGTCGATTCGGGGCGAGGGCCCAAAAATCAGGTCAGTACTTTGGATGAGATGTATAGCAATCTGGCAGATCTAATTATTAATGCACAAAACACATTTATCCCCCTAAAGTCAATACGAAAAAATAGTAATACTCCCAAATGGATGACGGACAGATTGAAACATGAGATCGGAATTAAAAGAGGACTTTACGTAAAAATAAAAAACGGGGAATCACACCTTAGATCAAGATATAACGAAATGGCAAAGCTGGTTAAAAGGAATACACGTTCAGCGAAACGTAATTATGAAATCAAGGTTGCCAGTCAAGCAAAATCCAACCCAAAGGGTTTCTTTCACCTCTATAGAACAAAAAATAAAGAAAGAATAGGACCAATTAAAAACGATGAAAATGTCATGATAGAATCGGAAGAAAAAATGAGTGAGGAGTTTAACAATTATTTTCTATCGGTGTTTACTAATGAGAGGTTAGATAAAGTACCTGACTGCGATCCGATTTTCAGAGGGGATGAAGAAAATAGCCTAACTAATATCAGCATTAGTAAAGAAGAAGTTATCAAACAGATTGACAGACTTAAAGCTACAAAATCTCCGGGTCCGGACGAAATTTTTCCAAGAATGCTTAAAGAGTGTAAATTTGAAATCTGCGACCTGTTAATTGAAATATTCAATAAATCGGTAGACACTGGTTCTGTTCCAACTGCTTGGAGGCAGGCAAACGTTGTTCCTGTTTTTAAGAAGGGAGATAGATCGACCATATGCAACTACAGGCCAATCAGTTTGACATCGGTTATAGGAAAAATGCTTGAATCAATAATAGTAAATAGACTCAGAGAACACATTGAAGGGTATAATTTAATTCGTGATTCACAGCATGGTTTCTCCAAAGGTAAGTCATGCGTGACTAATCTTCTATCCTTTTACACTAAGGTATATAAGGCGTCAGACAACAATGAAAATTACGATGTTATTTACCTTGACTTTAGCAAAGCGTTCGACAAAGTGCCACACCAGAGACTACTAAATAAAATCAAAGCCCATGGCATAGGAGGAAAAGTGTTAGAATGGATTAGAGCTTGGATTAGTAACAGAAAACAGCGGGTCACCATAAATGGAATAAAACCTAGGTGGGGCAATGTTACTACCGGGGTCCCCCAGGGCTCGGTTTTGGGTCCCTTATTGTTCATTATGTATATAAACGACTTAGACGATGGGTTAAATAGTGATGTTAGTAAGTTTGCGGACGACACTAAAATAGGACGCCTAATTAGGTCAGGAGAAGACGCCCAGATTCTGCAGGATGATCTTAATAAACTGTTAACATGGTCGGTGAAATGGCAAATGAACTTCAATATCTCTAAGTGTAGCGTGTTAAACGTAGGGCTACACAACCCCGAAAATAGATACAACTTAGATGACACGTTTTTAGAAAAATCTGAGTGCGAGAGGGACTTGGGAGTTCTGGTGAGTCCGGACCTTAAAACCAGGAAGCAGTGCATTAGCGCCAGAAATAAAGCAAACAGAGCATTAGGCTTCATTGCTAGGACGGTAACGAATAGAAGTGCAGAGGTAATTATCAAACTCTATCTAGCGATAGTTAGACCCATCCTTGACTATGCGGTACAGTTTTGGTCTCCGTCCTACAGAATGGACATAAATTCACTAGAATCAGTACAGAGAAGAATGACCAAAATGATACAAGGACTCGGAAATTTGCCTTACGAAGAGAGGCTTAGGCACCTAAACTTACACTCTCTGGAAAGACGCAGAGTGCGGGGTGATCTAATAGAAGTGTTCAAGTGGATCAAAGGCTATAACAAGGGTGATGCAAACAAGGTCATCATAATAAAACAACAGGGCAGGACTCGCAGTAATGGGTATAAACTAGACAAATTTAGATTTAAGAAGGAAATAGGCAAGAATTGGTTTACAAATAGGGTGGTCGATGAATGGAATAAACTTAGTAACCACGTAGTAAGCGCTGAAACTATCAGTTGTTTTAAAAAACGATTAGACAACTTTATGGATGGGGACGACAGGTGGTGATGGATACGGAGCTGCCTAGTGTAGGCCTTATGGTCTTTTGCAGTCTCCTTTATTTCTTATGTTCTTATGTTCTTATTGGTAAACCAGTTCTTGCAAATTTCCTTCTTAAATCTAAATTTGTTAAATTTAAATCCATTACTGCGAGTCTTGCAGAATTGAAGAAATATGATATGCCTCTACCGGTCCACACAATAATCAGTCTCATTAAGTTATGTGTTAGATTCAAAATTTGAATTTAATGGTAAATTTTATATGCAAAAGTTTAGAATGGGAATGGGTAATCCTTTATCTCCTGTTTTAAGCAACTTGTATATGGAATTTCTTTAAAGATATTTTGCCTAAAATTATTCCTAGCAAAGCCATTTGGCATAGATATGTTGATGGTATATTGTGCATGTGGCCTATTGACCAACCTTTACACGATTCTTTATTAAAGTTAAACAGTTTGGTACCATCAATCAGATTTACAAAAGAAACTGAACAGAACAATAGTCTGCCCTTTTAGGATGTTATGATTTATAGATTTGGTAATAAGTTTAAATTAGATGTTTACAGGAAACCTACCAATGTCCTTTCTTATACCGGTATTCATTAGTATTCTTATCACCACCTTAAGACTTAAGTATCAGTATTCACTTCAATGTTTCTAAGGGCTTTTAGAGTTTGTTGCCCAGAATTTTTAGACATTAAGGAGAGGAATATCATAGAATCATGTTGCATAAAAACTTCATTTGAGAACAACAGGAATATGAGTATGGGAATGTATAAATTAGATAACTTTATAACATACAAAATTGTTGACAGTAGCCGGCTCAAATGTCCGGTAGTGCTGAGAGAGTGAGGTCACAATGGACCTGTCCTAATTCCCCCCTTAGTGTGCTTCTTTTGTATATATATTGTCACTGTTTCGTTACTCTGTACCTTTGAAAATGTCTTAAGTAGACGAAAACGTTCGGTCACCTTTCATTTTATTTTCCAAGCGGTTATATCACACACACACACACACACACACACACACACACACACACACACACACACACACACACACACACACACACACACATATATATACACAAATTTCACAAGTCACACGCGAATCACAAATATGCAGAGTCCACTAGGAAAAGGAAAAACACACGGAGTCCGAGCGCTTTCGTGATATATTCACATTATCAAGGAGTACGAAAGATAATGTGAATATATCACGAAAGCGCTCGGACTCCGTGTGTTTTTCCTTTTCCTAGTGGACTCTGCATATATATATATATATATATATATATATATATATAGTATATATATATATATATATATGTGTGTGTGTGTGTGTGTGTGTGTATGTGTGTGTGTGTGTACGTGTGTGGTGTAGTGTAAATGGTGATAGGGGGTTCGAACATTGGTAAGCGCGATTGCACGTTTATATGTACTTCTCATTCTATCAACCTGCATCTTTTTATCCCATAATTTCTCTCTCTCTCTCTCTCTCTCTCTCTCTCTCTCTCTCTCTCTCTCTCTCTCTGCTTTAGCCAGACTAAAATGTTTAAAAGCGGCTTAGTTAAAAAAAAACGCTCAAAGGACTGCCACAGGCACCACTACCACCATTGCCACCACCGATACTACCGTCACTATTTTTTTTTCTCTACCTCCTCTTACTCCTCCTGCCTCCTCCTTTTCTATCTTCTCCTTCTGCCTCCTCCTTTTCTATCTTCTCCTTCTGCCTCCTCCTTTACTCCTCCTTTTCCCCTCCTTTACCTCTTCATTCTTTCCCTTCATATACTTCTTCATTTTCATCGTCATACTCACATTCAATCTCAACGTCAATTTCATTTACATTTTCATATCTATTCTCATCATACTCTACCTCGTCCTCCACCTCCTCCTCTACTTCTTCCTCTGCCTCCTCCTCCATTTCTTCCTCCACCTCCTCCTTTACATAATTCCTATCCTCCACCTTATCTTTATTCTCTTGCCCTAGTGATGTTAGTAAGTTTGCAGACGACACCAAAATAGAACGCCTAATTAGGTCAGAAGAAGATGCCGAGATCCTGCAGGATAATCTTAACAAAATGTTCACATGGTCGGTGAAATGGCAAATGGACTTTAGTATATCAAAGTGCAGCGTGTTAAACGTAGGGCTACGCAACCCCGAAAACAGATATAGCATATATAACACGTCTTTAGAGAAAACTGAGTGCGACAGAGACTCCAGTGTTCTTGTGGGTCCTGAGCTTAAATCCAGGAAAGGTTGCATTAACGCCAGAAATAAAGCTAACAGGGCATTAGGTTACATTACTAGAATAGTTACGAATAGAAGTGCAGAGGTAATTATCGAACTCTATCTAGCGTTCGTTAGACTTATCCTTGACTATGCGGTATAGTTTTGGTCTCCATCCTATAGAATGGACATCAATTCACTAGAATCAGTACAGAGGAGAATGACCAAAATGATACATGGACTTAGATATTTACCTTACGAAGAGAGGCTTAGGCACCTTAACTTACACTCTCTAGAAAGACGCAAAGTGCGAGGTGATCTAATAGAGGTGTTTAAGTGGATCAAGGGCTTTCACGGGTGTGACGCAAACAAGGTCATCATATTAAGACAGCAGGGCAGGGCTCGTAGAAATGGATTTAAATTAGACAAATTTAGATTTAAGAAGGAAATAGGAAAGAGCTGGTTCACTAATAGGGTCGTCAACAAATGGAATAGACTTAGTTTCAGCGCTCACTACATGGTTACTATCTATTGTTTCATGAAACGGTTAAACAACTTTATGTAAGGGGATGACGGTAATGGAAACGGAACTGCCTAGCGTAGGCTTTATGGTCTTATGCAGTCTCCTTCATTCTTATGTTCTTATTCTCCTACTCATCCTTTTCCTCATCTTCGTGTATTTCATCCTTATTCTCGTCTTCTATTTCATTTTCTATCTCTTACCCCCATCTCCTTTACATCCTTCTCATCCTTTCATCCTCATCTCCTTCCTTATTCTCATTCTCTATCTTATCTTTTTTCTTGGCTCCTACCTCATTCTCATCAGCATCCTCATTCCCTCAGCCTCAACATCCCCTTCGTCATTATTATATACATCATCCTCAACCTCACACTCCTCATCCTCACGTTCCTCATTCTCACCTTCCTCATTCTCATCCTCGTCCTCATCTTCGTCATCATTTTATACATCATCCTTTTCCTCATCTTCACCTTCCTTCTCACGTTCCTCATCCCCACTCTCTTTCTCATCTTCATCTTCGTCATTATTCCATACATCATCCTCATCCTCACCTTCCTCCTCACGTTCCTCATCCTCACCTTCACTCTCTTTCTCATATTCATCTTCGTCATTATTCCGTACATCATCATTATCTTCACCTTCCTCCTCACGTTCCTCATCATCACCTTCACTCTCTTTCTCATATTCATCTTTGTCATTATTCCGTACATCATCATTATCTTCACCTTCCTCCTCACGTTCCTCATCCTAATCCTCACTTTCTTTCTCATCTTCATCTTCGTCATTATTCCATACATCATCCTCATCCTCACCTTCCTCCTCACGTTCCTCATCCTCACCTTCACTCTCTTTCTCATATTCATCTTCGTCATTATTCCATACATCATCCTCATCCTCACCTTCCTCCTCACGTTCCTCATCCTAATCCTCACTCTCTTTCTCATCTTCATCTTCGTCATTATTCCATACATCATCCTCATCCTCACCTTCCTCCTCACGTTCCTCATCCTAATCCTCACTCCCCACTCTCTCATTATTCCATACATCATCTTCTCACGTCATTATTCTCATATTCATCATCCATACATCATCCTCATCCTCACCTTCCTCATCCTAGTCCCCACTCATCCGTCACCGACCTGAAGAAGGTCATCCCGTGTAACATTATACCCAGAGACACTAGTAGACTAATTACTTCGGTGGTGCCACCGGCCAGAACAGGTTGCGGCACTCAGGCTCTGCAACAACAAACGTGACATTAGCGATAACCTATCTGATGGGTATTAATAAAAAGCGTCCCGGAAGGTTCTTGGGAACGATACATCCTGATTATGATGAAAGATGATCTCCATTAAGGATCGGCTTCTGAAAAACAAAGGCGGCCGTGATGAATAATATTAGCCAGCAGTATCACGTATAAAATATATTAGATAAAGAAATTTAGAAAATTAAATAATTAGTGAAAAAATGGAAGGTGGCACAATGACAGGAAATAAATAGATAAATAAATAAATGAGTAAATGAATGAATAAGCTGGTTAGTAAAGCGAAGGTAGTACAGTGACAGGATACTGATTAGTAATAAGAAATCCATCAGGTTTGATATGGTGTTGATATGAAACAATTACCTTTGTGAATGTTTCTATTTTATATATGCAAGCACCTGGCTACACCAGCCACGGCTGCGCCGTGGATGCTTGGCCTGCGGCGCTGCTCGCTTTGCTTCGCTCGCGGGGCGCTTCGCGCCCGGGCTACGCCCAGTTTTACCCGACAAAGTAATGCTTCATAAAACCTTCAGAAACACTGTCTTCAATTTGTCCATCAAAAAGTTCAAGACTCAAACATTTCATCGGAATATTGAAAATCTTTGTTGTTTCGTAGAGAATCATTGAACTTAATCACCTTTCGATGAAATTTCCTTAACACAAATTTTTTTGACAGCCTGGTATAAGCTTGGAAAAGTCTGGGCATGTTCATTCCGTAGTCGGCAACTCAAACTCTTTATCATTTTGTAAAGCGGCTTTTGAAATTTTCCGAGTACCTGTAACCCAATTCCAAAAATGTCTTTGACGCTTCTTTTTGTCGGCTTCGGTTTCTAAAGGCATTGTTCCTGGTGATCTAATCGTAAGATTTGTTGCCCTCCTTTTTTAACGGTTAAAACTTTTATTACACACGTGTCCCTTTTTGCCGGTTCAGTTGGGGACAAACATACACCCGGGTTCATTAAAAGACAGCCGGGAGTCACCCGGGTTCATTAAAAGACAGCCGGGGGTCATTTTTTTTTTAGTTATTCTTATATATATATATATATATATATATATATATATATATATATGTATATATATATATATATATATATATATATATATATATGTATATGTATGTATGTACATATATATATATATATATATATATATATTACAGTAAGATTGTGAAACTAGGGATTTCGTGAAATCCCTAAACCTTTCATCGAATTCGTAAAATTACCGTTTCACTTAGACTTCATGAAATTACCAAAATATCTAGGGATTTCATGAAATCCCTGATGATAGTAAATATATAGAACAACAGAAGCTTTATTTTGAATTTTTTATTCATAAATCATCATATAAAAATCATGTATAAAATCAAGTAGAATGTATTAGCACATTAAAGCTAATGCTTATTTTTACAAGTCAGACTGCTGTGGCACCTGCTATTACTAAGTTTCTTTGCTTTAAAACACCTGCATCTGTTTGTATGACACTGTTTGCTACAGTCACAGTGAAAGAACCCTTGCCCACCAGAAGCTGTGGACCTGAGGGTTTGACGGAGTGTAATGGTACAGTCTGTGTTGACATCAGTTTCATTTAAAAGTCTCTGAGGACAAAGATCAGACTGATTCCTGGAATAGTTTCTGCTCAGTATCCCAGCTTTCACTGCAATTCTGTACAAGTCATTTTCATCTCTGTCAACAATAACTCCAATAATGTTTCTTGGGTTACCTCTCCCTCTGTCAATCATAGGAATTGGAAGAGCAACATTGTCTCCAACTTCACCAGCTCAGTGGTTCTTAACCTTTTTTGGCAGCGACCCAAAATTTTGCACAAATCAAGCATCGCGACCCAAGCCTACATAGATATACGAATTGTTTTTATAAGTAATATGATTATGCTTTTAAAAGCGGGTTTTATCTATTTTTTATTTAATCATAGTCTGCTTAGAATCCTAAAACTAGGCATCATGTATTTTAATTATTACAGTATATAATTATAATATATTTGTAGTGGGAAAATAATTATTTTCTGCAAACCCTTAGCGACCCAATAAAATGGCTTGGCGACCCAAATTTGGGTCGCGACCCAGGGGTTAAGAACCACTGCTTTAGATCAAAACGAGAGCGCTTTACCATTCGTTCTGCCTAGGATAACTGTGAGTCACGTGCTCTTTTACGTTGATTGCTTATGTCTTCAAGCCGCTTGTCAACGGGTGCAGAATTCTCGCTCACTGCTGGTGGCTGGTTGGTTGCAGGTAGTGATCTTGACTCACTGACAGGAGCAGGTGGTTGTTCACCAGAGACAGAAGGTTGCTTATCAATTTCTTCATGTGTGGCAGATACTTGCACATCAGTTTCGTCAGATGTTGATTCAGTATTAGTAGATGATAGTGGCTGAGGTACTGCCAGAAGATCATCTTCAGATTTTAGCCTTTCAAGTATTTCAGGCCCGAGACTAGACGATGTCAGGCCAACTTTAGGGTCCTCTCTAAACATGGCTTTGTATGGTGTTCTATTTATTCCAGCATGGTGAGCACAACTCTTCTGTTGCTGAACAAATTTAAGTCCAGCTGTCCAGTCCTGCGTGTTATTGTCACTCATCCATGCTAATAGAATGACTTTGTTATCAGCTTTTGCTCTTTCCACAGAGCCCTGGCTTTGCGGATGTCTGGGTTTGTCATGAACTAGTTGAACTGAGGCCACAACACCTTTAGTTGTGTGATAACTTGAGCTGTAAATTCTGAACCATTTTATAAATTATTTTTATGATATGATGATTTATGAATAACATTTCAAAATGTATTTACTATCATCAGGGATTTCATGAAATAATTGGATTATCATTTCAGAAAATACATGAAATCCCTAGATATTTTAGTAATTTCATGAAGTCCCTAAGTAAAACAGTAGTTTCACAAATTCGCTGAAAGTTTTAGGGATTTCACCAAATCCCTAGTTTCACAGTCTTACTGTAACATTATATATATATATATATATATATATATATATATATATATATATATAGATATATATATATATATTACACACACACACACACACACACACACACACACACACACACACACACACACACACACACACACACACACACACACACACACACACATACATACATTCCATACACAAATATAGATGCATTCTGACGAATTAACATGAATGGGAAGAGGAAAAAACGAGAGTAATCATGAGTTCGATCTCAGTGTTATTGAAATATGTGGTAATAAATATTTGAACGAAGAAAATCATCAGAGCATTTAAGAAAGCCAAGAAACCCTGAGGACTTGCCAAAGACGCTTCCCTGGAAGCCCTCAAGTTATATTGAGGAGTTTGAGGGGAAGTGAGACTTTGAATGGCTTATGCCCTTGACTTTTGAGTTTTCCAATATGTTTAAGCTCGACGCTACGACCCACACACTCGGAATAGTCAACGTCATGGTAAAGAGCTTTGGTCATTTCATTATGAAGGAACAGAGAAGGAAAAAAAGAGGATGAGGAGCATAAGCCAGGAGACGCGTACCTGCGGCCGAAGCCGTCACCGTTCCCCTATAATGCGACAAGTCTGTTGGGGCAAGGAAGAGTTACTGCTGGAAATGGGAGAAGAGGGTGGGATTCGAACCCATAACTAAGATAATGCGTGATCATGACTCCTCCGATTATGACACCAGTGTACAGATAATGAATAAATAAAATGAAATTAGAAATTAGAATCAGACAGTAATACTAATATCCCGTACGATGTGGTAGATGCGACGCGATTACTACGGTGAAACAATGGACTCACAGACTTGAGGAACACAAACCGGACATCAGGCACCAACGCGAGTCATGCGAGTTTGAAAACCCCATCGATTAACAAAGTCGAAGGACGCCACAGTATTAGCAAAAGGTCTGGATAGGAAACTGCGGGAAAATCGTGGAGCCACTCCACTTAGCAAGCGACAACAACAACAACAAGAACGACAACAACGACGTCATCAACAACATCAACAACATCAAAAACAACATAATCATCATCAACAACATCAACAATATCAACAACAACAAC
The DNA here is from genome assembly GCF_046742065.1 of Oratosquilla oratoria. Classification (NCBI taxonomy): domain Eukaryota; kingdom Metazoa; phylum Arthropoda; class Malacostraca; order Stomatopoda; family Squillidae; genus Oratosquilla; species Oratosquilla oratoria. The sequence continues at coordinate 27,324,611 of NC_134815.1, forward strand.
ATCATCAACAACAACAACAAAATGGGAAACCCCAAGTGGACAAAAGCCACCAAGACATTTGACATTCTTGAGTGGAATCCTGGCCCATGTTCCCAGGTGGCCAGAGTTACTTAACCCATTAAACTCCGATGACAAGATGTCTTGTCATTTGGTCAAATAAAACAAAAAATTATAAAACACCAAAATGTTTGATCCAACACCAGAAAAATATGACGTCAGTCCTCGCTTCGCTCGCTCGCGAGCGAAGCGAGGAGAACTGACGTCATATTTTTCTGGTGTTGGATCAAACATTTTGGTGTTTTATAATTTTTTGTTTTATTTGACCAAATGACAAGACATCTTGTCATCGGAGTTTAATGGGTTAATAAATCATTATCATTACCACTATCGTTGTTTATTTATTTACTATTATACTGAATACATTATAACTTGTCACCCGTTTTGTTTGTCATTGTCTTCACATCATTGTGTTCATAATTATTTTCTTTATTTCGTCTGTCGGTATGTTCTCATGTGTGTGTGTGTGTGTGTGTGTGTGTGTGTGTGTTATAAAGATGTAGATTATGTAGTATATTTATAGAGATGGTGACATACATCCAGTGGGAGAACAATCAGGTCATTGGCACGGAACCTAAGAAAAACCTGAAGACAAAATGGAAAGACAAGATACATTGAGTCCGGGTTTGATTCCTTCTGGAAGGTGAAGGTTCCTCTTCTTCACCACAGAAATGGAGAGAAAATCACACAGAGTTCGAGTCATAGGGTCCCCACCTCTTCATTTTCTCTCTTTCTCTTTCTTTCTCTTTTTATTTTATTTTTTCCTCTGGGTGGTCACAGAGGTCAGGGAGCTCAGGGAGGGGAGTGTCACGTGAGGGGAAGAGGGAGTGAGGGGAGTGTCACGTGAGGGGAAGAGGGAGTGAGGGGAGATCACGTGAGAGGAAGAGGGAGTGAGGGGAGATCACGTGAGAGGAAGTTGGGTAAGGGGGAGGGATCTCTGTCCAGGAAAGGAAAAGAAAAAGGTAAATGAAGGAAATTAAGGGGAGGAATATAGAGAGGGGAAGTGAAGAGAGGAATAAAGAGAGGGGAAGTGAAGAGAGGAATATAGAGAGGGGAAGTGAAGAGAGGAATATAGAGAGGGGAAGTGAAGAGAGGAATATAGAGAGAGAAAGTTAAGAGAGGAATATAGAGAAGAAAGTGTAGAGAGGAATATAGAGACGGAGAGTGAAGAAAGGAGTATAGAGAAAGTGAAGAGAGGAAGATAGAGAGGGAAAGTGTAGAGAGAAATATAGAGAAGGGGAGTGAAGAGAGGAATGTAGAGAGGAGAAATGAAGAGAGGAATATAAAGGGGAAATGAAGAGAGGAATATAGAGGGGAAGTGAAGAGGGGAGTGGAGGGAAAGGAAGTGAAAGAAAGAGCCCGAGGGGAAGTAGAGAAAGGAATAAAAAAAAATACGGCGAATGAAATAGAAGTAACGTCAAGTGGAAGCGAGGAGGAAGAAGTACGAGTATGAAGATTGAAGGAGGAGGAGGAGGAGGAGGAAGAAGTACGAGTATGAAGATTGAAGGAGGAGGAGGAGGAGGAAGAAGTACGAGTATGAAGATTGAAGGAGAAGGAGGAGGAGGAACAGGGAGTGCGAGGAAGACTTCTAAGGATGATCTGGGAGTGAAAAGGAGTAGTGGGGAACAAGTTTTAAGACTGGGGAGTCATAAAGGGAAGTAAGGAAGGAGAGGGAGGCAAGAGTGGGAGTTGTGGAGTTGTGGGAGTAGGGAGTGTGTGTGTGTTGGGGGAGGGGAGGAAGGGGTTTGGGGAGGAATAGGGGAGAGGGAGATAGGAAAAAGAGATCTCGAGCGATCGAATACGTCCGGGAAATGTCAAGTAATGATGGATTTCAGAAGTCTTTGAGGGAAGTATCCAGCACTTTTTTTTTTTTCTTTTACTACTCTTTTTTTTTCTTTTACACTTTTTGTTTTCTCTGCCGTGTGTGATTTCTGTTTTGGTTTTCCTTGTTTTCTCTTTCTTCTTTTTATTTTTCTTTCATCTATTTTTTACTTTGTTTTTTATTTTATTTTTATTTTTTATTTTCCAGTTTAAATCTAACTTTTTAAATCTTATTTTTTAAGTCCTTAACTCTGTAAGTTCTTAACTCTTTCAGCCCTTAATTAACTGAGTAAGTCTTTAACTCTTTCAGCCCTTAACTCTGTAAATCCTTAACTCTTTCAGCCCTTAACTGAGTAGCCCTTAACTCTTTCAGCCCTTAACTCTGTAAATCCTTAACTCTTTCAGCCCTTAACTCTGTAAATCCTTAACTCTTTCAGCCCTTAACCGAGTAGTCCTTAACTGTTTCAGCCCTTAACTCTGTAAGTCCTTACCAAAGTCATCTAAATTGTTTGCAAACATCAAAATAAAAGTCAATGACACAATTACCAGATTATTTTTCTAACAAAACCGTAATTCTTTTTATCGGAAAACAGTTTTACTCAGTTACTGAACTATCTTCAGTAAGTGTTGTAAGGCCCTGTTCACATTAGCGTTTAAACCACCGCGGTTCAGTTACAATGTAAGTCAATGTACGCGTTCACACACAACCGTGGATTTTTTTCTTGACTATGCGGCATCGCCGTGGTTTCCCCGCGGTTCAAACCGTTAGTGTGAAAAGGGCCTTAGTGTCAGTGTTCGTGTAGTTAGAGCTGAAGAATGACACTAATTATCTGATGGTCTTTAGTGGTGTCGTCATCGAGAACGAAGTTGGACATCGGCGCGGTCTCCAGTTGTGAAGTTGAGACTCTTGAAGAACGAAGAACTGACAGAGGCGACCTCGCTTTTCTTGAAGACAAAGATGCGTCGTTTCCAATAAGGCCAAAGTCGAGAGCTGAGGGTTTCGAGGGGTGATTAATCCCTTCGAAGATCCAGACGAAGAAGGTGACTGAGTAGGAGGAGGAGGAGGAGGAGGAGGAGGGGACAACGGCACCTTATGGTGATTTGGCTGATGGCTTTAGTCGAGAGGCGTTCGGATTTTTTTAAATGTGTTTTTTTCTTTTCCCTCAAAAGCCTTAAATATTTTCTCTTTCTCCACCCCCCCCTTCCTCCTCCTCCTACTTCACCTACTTCTCTTCCATCTGCTACTACTTGCCCTCCTCCTCCTCTTCCTCCTCCTCCTCCTCCTCCTCTTCCTCCTCCTCCTCCTCCTCCTCCTCCTCCTCTTCCTACCACTACTACTTCCCCTCCTACTCCTCCTCCTCCACCTACTTCCCCTCTTCCCCTTTTCCTCCTCCGCCCTCCTCCCCTTCCGCCCTCCTTGCCTTCCGCCCTCTTCCACCTTCCCTTCTTCCTCACCTCTTCCTCCTCCCCCTCTTCCTCCTCCCCATATGTCCCTTTCCTTCCCCTCCTCCTCCTGCTCCCCCTCTCATATTTCCCCATATGCTTCTCCCCACCCATTCCCCCTCCTGCCCCTTCCCCTCCCCTTCTCCCCTGCCCCTTCCCTTTTGCCTCTATCCCTCTCCCTCCCCCTCCTACTCCTCCACACCATTTCCTCTTCCTGACCCCTCCTCTCCCCTTTCCCTTGCCCCTTCCCTCTTGCCTCTAGCCCTTGCCATCCCCCTCCTGCCCCTTCCCCACCCTTTCCCTCTTGTTTCCCCTTCCCGTTTGCCCCCCTATTACCCTTCACCTGTCCCTCCTCACCCCTTCTCCTTCCACACCCCTTCCCCCTCCGTACCCATTCCCATTCCTGCCCCATCCCCTCCCCTTCCTACCTGCCCCTTCCCTCTTGCCTCTACCCTTCTCCATTCCCCTACTTCCCCTTCCCCATCCCTTTTTCTCTTGTCCCCCTCCTATCTGTCTCTTTACCCTCCCATCCTGTTCCTCCCCACTCCTTTCTCCTCCTGTCTCTCTCCACCCCTCCATCTCGTGTCCCTCCCCACCCATTCCCCTTCCTGCCCCTTCCCCCTCCCCTTCTCTCCTGCCCCTTCCTTTCCCCTTCCCCTTACTCCTTCCTCTCCCTTTCCCCTTACTCCTTCCTCTCCCTTTCCCCTTCCCCCTACTCCTTCTCCTCCCTTTTCCCTCTGCCCCTCCCCTTCCCATTCCCCTTACTCCTTCCTCTCCCTTTCCCCTTCCCCCTACTCCTTCCCCTCCCTTCCCCTCTGCCCCTCCCCTTCCCACCTGCCCCTTCCCTTCCCACCTGCCCCTTCCCTCTTGCCTCTACCCTTCCCCATCCCCCCTTTCTGCTCCTTCTATCCCTTTCCCTCTTCCCTACCCTTTCTGCCTATCACCCTTGTTTCTTTCTTCTCTTCCTCCCCTTCTCCTGCCTCTTCTCCTCTTCCTTTTACCTCTCCTCCTGCTCCTCCGCCTTGGCTTCTTCCTCCTCCCCTTCATCACCACTTATTCCTTCTCCTTTATTTTTTCTCATTATTTCCTCCATCTCTTTATACACCATGTTTTCCTTCATCTTGTCCACCTCGTTCTCCTCTTTAATCCTCTTGTTCCCTCTCTTCCTCTATCCCCTTGCCCTCCACTTCCTCTTCTTCCTCCTCCACTTCCTTTTTTCCTTCCTTCCCTTCCTCTTCCTCCACTTCCTTTTTTTCTTCCTTCCCTTCCTCTTCCTCCACTTCCTCTTTTTCCTTCCCTTCCTCTTCATCCTCCTCCACTTCCTCTTTTTCCTTCCTCATCATTCTCCACTTCTCGCCCTCCGACTCTCCGTCCTCTTTCTTCCTTAACACCCACACTCCCTATTACCGCGTCCTCCAGTTCTTCTTTCTTCTTCTTCTTCTTCTTCTTGGGGAGCCACGCGCTCACTCGAGACCCTTTCTCACTCTTCGGCAGTTCTCGCTGGACTAATGGAAGCTTCTCCCCTTCTGGTTCTTCTTCCTTAAGAGGGTTTCCCTCTCAAAAGGGAGCATTTTCTCGAGTAATTACTTATTCAGAAGTCTTGTTAAGCAAAGGAAGACTCTCATTTGGGTAATGGTATAAGTTGACATTTTTAATGAAAGGGGTGACCTATTGTCGAGCATTGATAGGCAGGTTATTGATAGGTCAGGTGTTGACAGGTCAGCCACTGACTGGTAGGTCGGTCATTGACTGACGGGTCAGCTAAGGCATTGACAGGTCAGGCATTGACTGACAGGTCGGGCATTGACTGATAGATCGGGCAGGGCATTGATAGGTCCGGCTATAACAGGTCTTCCTCTCCCTTTCCCTCCTCCTCTTCTTCCTCTCCTTCTTCTCCTTCTTCTTTTCCCTCTACCTCCTCCCCTTTTCCCTCTTCCTTTCCTTCTCGCGCCTCTCCTTTCCATCTTCCTCTTTCTCTCCCTCCTGCCCCTTTTCCTTTTCCTCTCCCTTCTCCCCCTTTCCCTCTCCTTTTCCCTCCTCCCCCTCTCCCTCTCTTTTTCCCTCTTCCTCTCCCTTTCCCTCATCCCCCTTTCGTCTTCCTCTCCCTTTCCATCATCCCCCTTTTCCTCTTCCTCTTCTTCTCCCTTCTTCCCCTTTCCCTCTTCCTCTCCCTCTCCCTCCTCTCCCTTTCCCTCTTCCTCTCCCTCTCCCTCGTCCCCCTTTCCCTCTTTTTTTCCCTCTCCCTCCTCTGCCTTTCTCTCATCCTCTGACCTCTCCCTCTCCCTCCTCCCACATTCCATCTTCCTCTCCTTCCTTTCACCTCCCTCTTTCCCT
>NC_134815.1:27342765-27372765 GCF_046742065.1 Oratosquilla oratoria
CCACTACTACTACCACCACTACCACCACCACTACCACCATCACTACCACCACCACTACTACCACTACAACCACCACTACTACCACCACTACCACCACCTCAACTACCACTACCACCACCACTACTACCACTACCACCACCACTACTACCACTACCACCAATACCACCACCACTACCACCAATACCACCACCACCACCACTACCACCACTACCACCACCTCCAACACCACCACCGTCACGACCACCTCCACAACCACCACTTCCACCTCCACCCTCTCCAACACCACCATCATCACTACCACTGACAACAACAAAAACAACAACAACAACACAACAACAACAACAACAACAGCAGCAACATGAACTGCAACGACGACAACAACAACAACAACAACAACAACAACAACAACGGAGACAACAGAAACAACAAATGGATGTACCTTGTCATACTTAATTACTACCACTAACAATAACAACAACAAAAACCACAATAACAAGAACAGCAACGATGACAACAACAACAATAACAACAACAAAACAACAACAACAACAAATGGATGTACCTTGTCATATGTCATACTTAATTCCTTGCATATCTCGCAGCCCGATGTACGTTCATTTTTTAGAATTAGTTCATAATGATAATTTACGCCCCACGCTGATGCAACATAGTATTCCAATTCATCACTTTTGTTATATCTTTTAGCATCATCTTAGTGACATTTTTTGAATGTCATTAGATTTGCCTTGTCATTTTTTAATATCATTAGTCTTGCCATGACATTGAATACCTTTAAACTAGCCCTGAACTATTTTGTCCTATCATCAAGTACTATTAGCCCTGTCACGAAGAACCTTAATGATCATCATCCTTATCATATTTATTATATCAGTGATATTAGCTTTATCGTGATATCTTCTGATATCATGTGAACTCTGTTTCATGACTCGATCGGTTAGTCTGGACCAGAAGAAGGATCCATATTGCATTTGAACTTATCGATTACATTTGTCTCCATAAAGCCGATTTAGCACAAGACGTCCTACGGGAAGAGATTGAACGGCCCAAATCGTGACTTGTCCTTCGCGGACCTCGTTCGGGGGCCGTAGGGGGGGGGGGGAGAGGGGGAGGGGCGAGGGAGGTGGACGGGGGGGGGGGAGGCATCAGCAAATTGAAATCGAAATTGAAAGGGATCCCATACAAATGGCCTGTCATGGTAAAGTCTTGGACATAAGTCCTGGCCCAGCTAATAGATTTCATTTTGCAGATGTGGCGGTTGGTGCCACATGTTCGATATGGATATATATTTTTTTCGATAAAAAAACGTTTTATTATAAAGCCTCGTTGACACAGGGCTAGTTTAGTAGCCGCTAGTGATGGTTGCAAGTTAACTTACCCAGCAAGTAAGTGTTGACACTAGGATAGTTTGGAGGCAAGTTAACTAACTTAACGTTAACATTGGGCAAGTAGAGGGTTAGCTTACTAGTCTCTAGCACTATCGGTTAGTGAACTAACCCCGTGTCACCGAGGCTTTGTAACCATAATCTCTCAGATCACAACACAATGGAAAACTACACAGCAACACACATACGAACACACACACACACACACACCACCCAACCTCTTCCTTCACGTGACCAAACCGTGAACTGCCCCTGATTCCCAAGAACACCTTTTATACATATCCAATATACTATATGACCTAGATTAATAACCATAATATATTTATAAGCAGACAGAACTAATCATTCAATCTATTGTAGAATAAATACAATAATATCTAAGACTTATACACTGTAATGTGATAATATTAGAATACCATGTACCATTCATTATTGCTGATGTAAGGAAGTTTGAAGAATGTACAGCTACCCCCGAGAGGCGACAGTTAGTCAATCCTTGAGGTGGCAGCAAGGCAGACCTGGAAAAGTCTGCGCAGTGTAATCTTTGGAAATAGACTTGTTTAAAAGGGCCTTTTGCAAGTTTAATTAAACCACCAAGAAAGGATAGAACATTTACAGGCTTAAGATGAATGATTTATGAAACACAAAAACATAAAACAATAAAACATAAGGCGTAAGCAACAACAAAACCCGATTGAATGTTTAGATTCTTTGATTCTTTGATTCTTTCGTACTTTTATTCTTTCGTACTTCTTTTGATTCTTTGATTCTTTCGTACTTCGAGTCCCCTTTAAGTGTATAATTCAGCGTTTCTCAACCAGGGTTCCCCGGAACCCTAAGGTTCCGCAAAAGGTCCCTAAAGGTTTCGCGAGAACAAGTGAGATAAGCTAATGCACTTTTGATTTTTTATTTAATTTCATATACGTAATATAATTAAACACGCACGACATATTCTTGGTTATTGTAATAATGTAATATAGACATCATCCTATCTAATCTATTATTACGATGGAAGTAAAATGAGAAAGACAGTATATGTGTTTTTTTATGCAAGGGTTCCTTGAGACAAGGTAGTTCTTGGGTATGTGATGTCGGAAGACCCAACTAGAGGTATACTAGTTGGATCTAAGGGAATCTATAACATTCTAAGAGAAACTTCAAAGGCTCCACTGGATTCAGTTGTAGGTACTACACGAAATCACTTCTTCCGAACGGATCATGAAGCCTTGGTTTCGGTAATTGTGGATGTGGCTCCATTTTTAATAAAGCATATGACTTTTGCATGTATATGTATGTGCATTAGTATGTATATGTATACGCATGTGGATGTATGTATATATGTATATGAATGTATGCATATGGATGTGTATTAATGTGCATGTGCATACATATATATGCATGTGTATGTATATGTATATGCATATGTATATATATGTAATATATGTACATGCTTGTCTGTATGCATTGGTATATAATATATATATATGCTTGTGTAGATATATCTATGCATGCTTACACACACACACACACACACACACACATATATATATATATATATATGCATATATGTATATGTATATGTATATATGTGTATGTATATGTATATGTATACATGTGTATGTATATGTATAAATGTATATATATATATATATATATATATATATATATATATATATATATGTGTGTGTGTGTGTATAAACTCTTCTGCTAGGATTCGAACCCTCATCAGAGCGGTTTGCTTCTTACAAGGGTTCGAATCCCAGCAGAAGAGTTTATTTTCAAATGTCAAAATGACAGACATATGTATATATATATATATATATATATATATATATATATATATATATATATGCATCTGTATATATGTATATATATATATACTGTATATGTATTATATATATGCATATGTATATATGTATATATATATATATATATGTATTATATATATCCATATGTGTGTATATATATATATATATATATATATATATATGTATTATATGCATATGTATATATGTATATGTATATATATATATATATGTGTGTATTATATATATGTATATATGTATATATATGTATTATATATATGCATATGTATATATGTATATATATATATGTATTATATACATATATATATATGTGTTTGGTTAAAGACCAGCGCAAATTCAGTATCAACTAACTTCCTAGTAGTTTTCTCTAACTTCCGAATAGACTTCTTGTAATCAGAAGGGAGGTCAAAAACGAGGCTGCCGAGATCCATATTGAATTATTAAGAAAATACTATACAATAATACATAATGCGAGCTTTCGGTTGATGCTTTCAACCATCTTCAGGCGAGAAAAGAATCTAATACATAAAAAGAATGCTAACAATTTAAGTACAGAAATTTGGTGTATACAAGGTATTGGGAGAGGTCACAGTTGCTGCCTAGGTTGGCGCACAATGGTGTATACATGGTACTGGGAGAGGTCACAGTTGGTACCTAGGCTGGCGCACAATGGAGCTACGTGTGGTGGGTCTGTTGTGGATTGGTGAGATTATGTCCGGTGGGATTATGTCGGCTGCGCTGGGAGGATGTCTGCTGGAACTCCGTAGGATGGGTCTGTTGTTGATTGGTGATATTATGTCCGGTGGGATTATGTTCGGTGAGATTATGTCGGCTGCGCTGGGAGGATGTCTGCTGGAACTCCCTAGAGGATCTGTTGTTTCTGGGAGTTGCGATGCTCGGAGGATGTCTTTGAACAGTCGAGTTCTTATGCAATAGGAGGGCACCGAGTGTGTCAGTCTGTATATTGATGAGTGGAGTCTGTTGTGAAATGTATACTTTCTCAAAAATGTGTAGTTTTCTGTGATTGCTGCAGTGTCTAAGTATTTTCGTGTTATCCACCAAATGTGGCCTTGTGAGGGTTTTGTTGTGAGCTTGTTTCATGTGTTTTTGTATGCTGCCCTCACGAGCATGCATTGTAAGTCTCCTGCTCAACGAAGTCGTAGTGACACCAATGTAAGATACATTATTTAGAAGTTTGCAACCTTCTTCGGGACAGGAAAATTTGTATATCACAAGCTTGTGATATACAAATTTTCCTTTCCCTAAGATGGTTGCAAACTTCTAAATAATGTATCTTACATTGGGAGAGAGATAGAGAGACCGAGAGTCGTCTTGGAAAAAACGAGGTTTTGTCGGAAATAGACCCTTTCCGGACTCCACTCGTGGAGCAACGGAGTTTTTTTTTTTTCGAATTATAAGCAACAGTGGAATCCTTACCATTGTCTTGTCTAGTTGAAACCTTTCTGCAAAATGCTCATAAAGAAGTCGAGGAGGAGAGGAAGATGAGGAAGAGAAAGAGGTGGGGGGGAAGAGGAAGAAGAGGAGGAGAAGTTACATGGAGGACAAACGAAGAGCAACAGACCTATTGGTCCTTCCATGTCTGTTTCGGTTTCTAAACTAATCTAATAATACCTTTTTAACCATATAGGAGTAAATAATAAGAAGGAGGGAGATGAGGAGGAAACTGAAGAGAAACAGGAAGATAGTTTTCAAAGGGAGGAAGATATTTAGTACGAGAAAGTTAAGGAAGAAGAAATAGGAAGTTGGGAAGATGATTTTGAGGAAAACTACAAATTATAGAATAATGTTTTTATTAAACGTGTGTGGGGGGGAGGATTATGTGGGGGAGGAGGGGGAGGGAATGTGGGAGAAGAGGGGGAGGGTGATGTGGGGCAGGAGGGGAGATATTTCTTGGCCTAAAATAAGACATTTTAGAAAAAAAAATTTAATCAAAATATCTGTAAAGAGCTTTCACCTCCTATGCAGTTCATATGTATTCAGCTTCCTTGTTATCTCCTCTTTCTCCCTCACTCCCACTTTCCCCTCACTCCCACATTCTCCCTCACTCCCACTTTCTCCCCCTTTATCCCCCTTTTCCCCCTTCTCTCCCCCTCACTCCCCTCTCCCCCTTTCCTTCCTCTCCCTTTTCTCTCCTTTTTTCCACCTCTCACACTTTCTCCCCCCTTTTCTCCCACTCTTTCCTTTCTCCGCCTTTCCCCCTATCCTCCTCCTCTTTCTCCCCCACTCCCCCTCCCCAACTCTCCCTTTTCCCCCTTCCTCACCTTTTCTCCCCTTCTCTTCCCTCTCCAATTTTTCCTCTCCTCCCGCTCTCTCCTCCCTTCCTCTCTCCCCTCCCTTCCTCTCCCCTCTCTCTCCTCCCTTCCTCTTTCCCCTCCCTTCATCTCTCCCCTCTCCTTCCCCTCTTCCCTCGTCCTTCCCCTTCCCTCCCTTCCCCTCTCCCCCTCTCCACCTCTCCCCCTCTCCCCTCCCTTCCTCTCTCCCCATCTCCTCCCGCTCTCTCCTCTCTTCATCTGTCCCCATCTCCCCTCCCCTCCTCTCTCCCCCTCTCCTTCTCCTCTCCCCACCGTCCCTCCCTTCCTCTCTCCCTTCTCCTTCCCCTCTCCTCTTCTCCTTTCCCTTTCCCCCTCTCCTTCCCCTCTCCCCCTACCCCTCTCCCTCTCTCCTTCCCCTCTCTCCCTCTCCTTCCCTCACCCCCTCACCCCCGCACCCTTCACACACTCTCCCTTTTTCCTCCTTCCTCACCTTTTCTCCCCTTCCCTTCCCTCTCCAATTTCCCCTCTCTTCCCGCTCTATCCTCCCTTCCTCTCTCCTCCTCTACTTCCCTTTTTCCCCATCTCTCTCCTCTCCTTCCCCTCTCTCCCCTCCCCACTCCTCTCCCCCCCCCCGTTCCTCACCTTTTCTCCTCTTCTCTTCCTCGAATCTCCCCTCCCCTCCCGCTGTCTCCTCCCTTCTTCTCTCCCCTCTCTTCCTCCTCTCCCCCTCTCCTTCCTTTTTCCCCATCCCCTTCTCATCAACCCCCCTCCCTCTCTCAATCTCTCCCTCCCCTCTCCCTCTCTCCAATCTCCCCTCTCCCGCTGTCTCCTGCCTTCCTCTCTCCCCTCTCCCCCTCTCTACCTCTTTCCACCTCTCCTTCCTCTCTCCCGCTCCTTCCTCTCTCCATCTCTCCCTTCCCTCTCCCCCTCCCCCTCTCCCCCTCCCCCTCTCGTCTCCCCCTCCCCCTCCCGTTCCTAGTCCCCACACTTGCCTCCTAAACTCTGAAACTTTTAATTCCCTTTCAATACAAAGCTCCTTATCGCCGTTTTTCCTCTTCCCACTCCTCACACTTTTGCTCCTCCCTCTCCCTCCCTCCTCCTCCCTCTCTCCCCCCTATCTCCCCCTCCCTCCCCCTCCCCCTCTCTGCCTGTTTCTCTCCCCTCTCCCTCTATATCCCCCTCTCCGCCTTTCTCCCCCTCTCTCCCCTCCCCCTCTCTCCCCTCCCCCTCTCCACCTGTTTCTCTCCCCTCTCCCGTCTCCCTCTATATCCCCCTCTCCGCTTATCTCCCCTTCTCTCCAACACTCCCCCTATTATGCCTCCCCCTCTCTCCCCCATTCCCTCTCCCATCTCCCCCCTCTTCTCCTCACCCCCTCTCTCCTTTCCTGCCTCCCCCCTCTGCCGCCTCTCCCCCTGCCCACTATTCCCCTCCCACTCTCGCCCTCCATCTTTCCTCTCCGCCTCTCACCCTTTTCCTCCCTCTCACCCTTGTCCTCCTCTCCCCTTCTCACCCTTTCCCTCCTCTCCCCCTCGCCGCCGCAGCCCTTTCCCCCTCTCCCCCTATCACCATTTTCCCCCTCTCCCCCTATCACCCCTTTCCCCTTCTCCTACCTCTTTCTCTCCCTCCCTCTCTCTTCAGATTAACTCCTTTGTTATAATCTTTCCTCCCCCAACCTGTCTACCCCTTCTCATTCCTTCAGTCTTCATCATCCCATTCTCTCCCCCTCATTCTCCTTTCCATTCCCCCTTTCCCTTCCCCCTTTCTCTTTTCCCTTCCCCCTTTCCCATTTTTATATCTTTCCCCCTTTTCTCTTTCCCATTCTCCCTCCCTAAATTTCCCTACTTCTGTCCCTCTCACCTCCTCTTCTCTCTCATCATTCTCCCTCTCACCACCCTCTCCCTCCTGCCTCCCTCTCCCACCTCTTTTCCTCTCTTCGCTCCCTCTCTCTCTCTCCCCTCCCTCCCTCTCTCCCCTCCCTCCCTCTCTCCCCTCCCTCCCTCTCTCCCCTCCCTTCCTCTCTCCCCTCCCTTCCTCTCTCCCCTCCCTTCCTCTCTCCCCTCCCTTCCTCTCTCCCCTCCCTTCCTCTCTCATCTCCCTTCCTCTCTCATCTCCCTTCCTCTCTCATTTCCATTCCTCTCTCACTTTCCTCCCTCTCTCCCTCCCCCCTCTCTCCCCTCCCTTCCTCTCTCATCTTCCTTCCCCTCTCATCTCCCTTCCTCTCTCACTTTCCTCCCTTTCTTCCCTCCCTTCCTCTCTCCCCTCCCTTCCTCTCATCTCCCCTCCTCTCTCCCCTCCCCTCCTCTCTCCCCTCTCGACTTCCTTTACTTTTTTGACTTCTCTCATTGTTTTCCAACCTCACTCTCCTCGTTCTCTTACTCTCTTTGCTCTTTTCCTGAACCTCCTCTTTTCATTCCGTCTCCATCTCTCCGTCTCTTCCCTTCCCTGTTTTCCCCTCTCCCTCCCTTCCCCTCTCCTTTTCTTTTCTTCCCTTTCTTTCCCTCCCTCTCTTCCTCTCACTCTCCATCTCCCCCTCTCCATCTCCCCCTCTCCATCTCTCCCTCTCTTCCCCTCCCTCTCTTCCCCTCCCTCTCTTCCCCTCCCTCTTTCCCCTCCCACTCTTCTCCCCCCTCTCTTCCCCTCCCTGTCTTCCCCTCTCCCTCTCTTCCCCTCCCTCTCTTTCCCTCCCTCTCTTCCCCTCCCTCTCTTCCCCTCCCTCTCTTCCCCCCACTCTCCATCTCTTCCCCTCCATCTCCATCTCCGTCTCTTCCTCTATCTTGCTTCCTCTCCCTTTCTTCCCCTCCCTCTCCTCCCTTCCCTCTTTTCCCCTCTTTCTCTTCTCCTTCCTCACTTCCTCCTTACCCTCTCTTCCCCTCTCTTCCCCTCTCTTCCCCTCCATCACTTCCCCCTCTCCTTCTCTTCCCCTCCCTCTCTTCCCTTCCCTTTCTTTCCCTCCCTCTCCTCCCCTCCTTCTCCTCCCTTCCTTCTCTTCCCTTCATTCCCTTTCCCTCCCTATTTTCCCCCCTCTCACACTTCTCCCTCTCATCCCCTCCCTCTCTTCCCCTCCCTCTCTTCCCCTCCCTCTCTTCCCTTCCCTCTCTCCCCTTCCTTTTCTTTCTCTCCCTTTCTTTCCCCCCTCTCACACTTCTCCCTCTCATCCCCTCCTTCTCTTCCCCTCCCTCTCTTCCCCTCCCTCTCTTCCCTTCCCTCTCCCCCCTTCCTTCTCTTCCCCTCCCTCTCTTCCCCTCCCTCTCTTCCCTTCCCTCTCTCCCCTTCCTTCTCTTTCCCTCCCTCTCTTTCCCCCCTCTCACACTTCTCCCTCTCACACTTCTCCCTCTCTTCCCTTCCCTCTCTTCCCCTCCCTCTCTTCCCCTCCCTCTCCTCCTGCTGTTGCCGTCCATGAGCCCAGTCTTCTGCTCCCACGTCTTCCTTCTCCCTCCTCCCTCTTCCTCTCCCTCTCCCTTGTCCCTCCTTCTCTTCCTACTATGCCCGTCCCTTAATTCCTCCTCCCTCTCTCCCTCTCTCCCTTCCTAGCTCCCTATGCATCTACTTCCTCCCACTCCTACCCCTCCTCCCTCATGTCTCTCCCGCCTCCCTCCTCCCTTCTCCCTCTCTCCGTTCCTTGCGCTCTATCTACCTCCACCTTCCCCCTCTTCCCTCCTCCCTCTCTCCCTCCTTTCTTCCTTCCTTACCTTCCTGTCCTCCTCCCTCTCACTCTCCTCCCTCTCACACTTCTCCCTCTCTTGCTTCCCCCTCTTCACTCCTCCCTCTCACCCTGCTCCCTCTCTCCCTCTCTTCCTCCGCCTTTGTTCCTCCCTCTCTCCCTCCCCCCTCCTCCCTCTCTCCCTCCCCTTCTCTCTCCCCTCCTCCCTCCCCTCCTCCCTCCCTCCTCCCTCCCCTCCTCCCTCCCCCTCCTCCCTTTCTCCCTCCCCCTCCTCCCTCTCTCATTCTCTCTCCCTCTGTCCCTCCCCCTCCCTCTTCCTCTCTCCCTCCCCTCCCTCTCTCCCTCCCCTCCCTCCCTCCCTATCTCCCTCCCCTTCCCTGTCTCCCAACTCTCTCTATCCCTCCCTCCTCCCTCTCTCCTCTTTCACCTCCCACTTCCCACTCTTCCCCCTCTCTCCTTCCTCCCTTCTCCTTTCTCCCTTTCTCCTTCCTCCTCTCTCCCTCCTTCTCTCCCTCTTTCCCTCCCTCTCACTCGCTCCCCTCCCCCTCTCTCCCTCCCCCCTCTCTCCCTCCCCCTCTCTCCCTCCCCCCTCTCTCCCTCCCCCCTCTCTCCCTCCCCCTCTCTCCCTCCCCCTCTCTCCCTCCCCCTCCTTCCCTCTCCCTCCTCTCTGTCTCTGAGTTCCTAGCTCTCTATTTATCTACCTCCACCTCCCACTCCTCCCCCCTCCGTCCCTCCCTCCCGATGCTAATTAGGCAGCGCGAACTGCCGCACCTTTTCATTGACGACCATGGCTCTCTTGAATGGATTATAATTAATGGAGAGGATAATTATCATTGTTAGGGAGGGGGACGAGAACGTGACTTGCATGGTAGTCGTGGGGCCATGGTGGGAGAGAGAGAGGGAGAGGGAGAGGAGGTAGGGAGGAGGGGGAGGAGAGAAGGAGGAGGAGGAGTAGGAGGGCAGGGCAAGGAGGAGGAGGGGGAAGAGGAGGAAAGGGGAGGTGGAGGAGGGAAAGGGGGAGGGAGGAAAACGGAAGGAAGAGGAGGAGAAGGAGGAGGAGGAAGGGAGGTGGAGGAGGGAAAGGGGGAGGAGGGAGGGGGAGGAGAGGGGGAGGAGAGGGGGAGGAGGAGGAGGAAGGGAGACCATGAATATTAGAGAAAGGGAAGGAAATGGAGGTAGGGTAAATAGAGAAGGCAGTGGAAATAGACAAGGTAGGAGGGCAAAGGAAGGGGAAAGAGGCAGAGGCAAGGAAAAGGAGAATGGAGGGAAATTAGTGTAGAGAAGGGGGTGGAAGATAATGATGGGGATGACGTAGAGGGGAAAGAGAGCAGGAGGTGAAGGAAGAGGAAGGAGAAGAGGGGGAGGAAGAGGAGGAGGAGGAGGATAGGGTGTGTGTTGGCGGCTACAGAAATAGTAGGGAACCAAAAGTGTACGTATGAATGGAGACGAAGAAAAATGAAAGATGAAAGAGAGGGAGAGAGAGAAAGTGTGTGTGTGTGTGTGTGTGTGTGTGTGTGTGTGTGTGTGTGTGTGTGTGTGTGTGTGTGTGTGTGTGTGTGTGTGTGTGTGTGTGTGTGTGTGTGTGTGTGTGTGTGTGTGTGTGTGTGTGTGTGTGTGTGTGTGTGTGTGTGTGTGTGTGTGTGTGTGTGTGTGTGTGTGTGTTAGAGAGAGAGAGAGAGAGAGAGAGAGAGAGAGAGAGAGAGTGTCTATAGGTTTATGATTTTATTCAGGATGTGAGCAGCTCCCTTTGTGAGCTTCTACTCCACATGACTATCTTAAGTCTTTATTCTACATATCGTCTGTTTATGTTATTGTAAACAAAGAAGAAGAAGAAAAAAAAATCCAGCAAAGAATTTTTAATTCATCATCAAGTAACCTTTGGACTCGTGTTGCCATTTATATATTTTATTTTGGCTGCCTTATAACCCCTCCCCTCCCCCCTCCCCCTCCCCACATTAACAGCATTACTTGTTCGAAAACAAACCCGATTAAGATCCTCTTAACACAGGTTACCGAATCCTAATTTGATAATGCGATGCTGATGGTGCGAAAAAAAAAAAAAAAAAAAGAGACAAAATTGGGTTCTGCAAGAAATTTTGAAAAAAAAAAGACGGAGAGACAAGAGTGAAGAAAGAAGGAGAAAGGAATTTTTTATTTTGTTTTATTTTATTTTCAATAAACAAATAGTTTAGATATCTCTTTCTCTTTCTCTCTCTCTCTCTGTTTTTTAACTCACGAACGGGTTTAATTGATGTTGTCCAAAAACTAATATTTAAGGTTAACTAAGCAACCTCTAAAGTTAACATTCGTGCCTGGAGTTAACCCTGGCCTAAATTCAATCCTTTGATATCAGTCTCTCTCTCTCTCTCTCTCTCTCTCTCTCTCTCTCTCTCTCTCTCTCTCTCTCTCTCTCTCTCTCTCTCTTTCTCTCTCTCTCTCTCTCTCTCTCTTTCTCTTTCTTTTTCTTTCTTTCTTTTTCTTTCTTTGTCTTTCTGTCTTTGTTTTCCTTCATCAGGAGCCGAAGGAATACCTCCTTGTTGCTCCCACGATCCTTTTTGGGAAAGTGAGTGTCGCCCAGTTCCAAAAAACACTCGACACCACCATCGACGTCGTCTTCGTCGTCGTCTTCGTCGTCTTCTTCGTCGTCGTCTTCGTCGCCGTCGTCGTCGTCATCTTTAGATTCCTCTCCAGTCAGCTCCGTCAGGTCTTTCTCCTCTGCCTCCTCTCCCTTCATCACCACTTCCATCAGCTCCCTCTCCGTCAGTTCCCCCCATCTCCGTCAGCTACGTCAGCTCTTTCTCCTCTGCCTCCGCTACCATCATAACCGCTTCCGTCAGCTCCTCGATCAGGTCCCTCTCCCCTCCGTCTCCGCTCTCTCTCTCTCTCCGCTCTCTCCCTTTGCACTCTCTCCCTCTCTACTCTCTCTCCCTCTCCACTCACCCCTGCCTCCGTCAGCACCTCGGTCAGTTCCCTCTCCGTCAGCGCCGTCGCCGACATCGTAAAGTTCTCTGTTCTTGTTCGTTCGCGCCCATGGAGGGCAGAAGTCTTTTTTTTTTTTTTTTTTTTTTTTTTTTTTGGGGGGGGGGGGGATCTGGAATGGCCCCAAACCACTCGAGTCCAAATATAAAATTAAGTTCCGGGGAACAGTCGGCTTCCGCATTCTTTCATTTAATTCGGTTAATCCTTTATTGTTATTATTATTTTTTCCTTTTTTATCTCTTTTTTCCTTTGGTAAGTGGAGAAGATAATGGCTTTGGATGGAAGATGATTGTAATAAAAAGTCAAGGGATGGGGGATTGGAAAGGGGGGGAATGGTAGGGGTGAACAGGGAAAGGGAGATGGGAGAGTGCAATCATGTTTTTTTTTTTTTTTTTTACATCGAAATGTGTGTGTTTGTATTTCTATGTATCCTATATTTTATTATTGTGTTTGTGCTCGTGTTTGTGTGTGTTTGTTTGTATATTAATTTTGATTATTTTCTGTCCGTCTCCCACTCCTCTCACTCTTGATCCATTTTCTCCCTCCCATCTCTCCCCCTCTCTTCTCTCCCCCTCTCTTCTCTCTCCCTCCCACCCCTCTCCCTCCCCTCTCTCTCTCCCTCTTTGGTCTCTCCCTCACCGCTCTCTCCTTTTCCGCTCTCCCTCTTTCCACTCTCTCTCCCCCTTTCCACTTGCTCTCCCCCTTTCCACTCTCTCTCCCCTCTCCCTCCCTCCCTCCCCCCCTCCCCCTCCCCGTTCTCTCCCTCTCCGCTCTCTCCCTCCCCTCTCTCTCTCCCTCTTCGGTCTCTCCCTCACCACTCTCTCCTTTTCCGCTCTCCCTCTTTCCACTCTCTCTCCCTCTTTCCACTTGCTCTCCCCCTCTCCACTCTCTCTCCCCTCTCCCTCCCCCCTCCCCCCTCCCCGTTCTCTCCCTCTCCGCACTCTCCCTCTCCGCTCTCTCCTCTGCTCTCCCACTCCCCGCTCTCTCCCTCTCTGCTATCTCCTTTTTCACACTCTCACTCTCCACTCTCTCTCTCTCCACACTCTCCCTCTCATACTCCTCACCTCTACCACTTTCCCCATCCTTTCCTTCTTCCCCTTCTCCCACTCTCCCACTCCTTCCCCTCTCTCACTCTCCCTCACTCCCTCACTCCCTCACTGCTTACTCCCCCCCCCATCGTCCTTTTTTCTCCCCCCATCACTACTTGAGCGTTTTTCTTTCTTGCTCATCCCCACTCCCCCTCCTCCCCCCTCCCCACCTCCGTATCATTCATCTCTCCTTCTTCATTAATGTGAAATTGCTCTCAAGTTTCCTAATTTCGAACTGACTATTTACCAAGTCTGATTCCTCTCCTCTTTTCCCCTCCTCCTCCTCCTCCTCTCTTCCTCCTCCTACTCCTCCTCCTTCTCCTTCACCTTCCTGCTCATCCTCCTCTCTCCTGCTCTTCCCCCTCCTCCTCCTACTCCTCCTCCTCCACCCTCCTCCTCCTCTCTCCTACCCCTCTACCTCCTCTCACCTGCTCCTCCTCTCTTCCCTCTCCTTTTCTCTCCTGCTCCTTCTCCTCTTTTACGCTCGTCCTCCTTCTCCTCCACACCTCCTCCTCCTCCACTCTTCCTCCACTCCTCTTCCTCCACTCCACTCCTCTTCCACTCTTCCTCCATTTCTCCACTCCTCCACTCCATGTCCTTCTCCACTCCTACTCTACTTGTCCTCCTCCTCCTTTTCCACTCCTCCGCCTCCTCCACTCCTGCACCTCCTCCTCTCCTGCACCTCCTCCTCCACCACTTTTCCTTCTCCTCACCCCAACACTTTACCTCCTCCTCCAACTCCTCCTCTTTTCCTCTTCCTCTTCCTTTCATACTCCTTCCTCCCTCCTCCTCCTCCTCCTCCTCCTCCTCCTCCTCATTTTCTCCTCCCTCTCCTCCCCTTCTCTCCTCCTTTCATTATTCTCCTCTCAGCTTCTTTCTCTTCTACTTCTATTCCTCTTTCTTTCTCCTCTTTTACCATTTTTCCTTTCCTCCTCCCCCTTTCCCTCCTCCTCCTCCACATTTTACTCCTTCTCCTCTTCCTCCTTTTCCTCCTCGTTTCCTCTTTCCTTATTTCCACCCTTCTCTACAGACAACTCCTCCACTATTTAGTGTAAGCCTTATGGTCACTTACAGTCTCCTTCATTCTTCTGTTCCTTTTCCTCCTATCCCTCCTCCTACTCCACTTCCTATCATTCCTATTACTCCTTCTTATACTCTTCTTTCTCCTCCTTTCTCTCCTCCTCCCTCTCTTTATTCTCTTTTTTCTCCTTTTCCTTCCCGTCCTCTCCCTTTTCCTCCTTCTCCTCCTCCTTCTCCTCCTCCTTCTCCTCTTTTCTATCCTCCTCCTCGACCCTCTCCACCTTCTAATCTTCCTCCATCTCCTTCATCTTCTTCCTATCTTCCTCCTCTTCTTCCGTTATTCTTTTGCAACTCCTTTTCTCCCTTCTCTTCTTCCTTCTCCGAACACAGCTCCTTTTCTCGCCCCCTCCTCCTATTCCTCCTCCTCCTCCTCCTCCGCCTCCTCCTTCTCTTCCTCCGCTTACTTTCCTTTGTCTTCTCTCTCCTCCTCTTCCTTCCTCATCTTCCTCCTCCTCCTCCCGTCTCATCCCTCATCTTCCTCCTCCTCCTCCCTTCTCCTCCCTCCTCCTCCTCCCGTCTCCTCCCTCCTCCTCCTCCCGTCTCCTCCCTCCTCCTCCTCCTCCCTTCTCCTCCCTCCTCCTCCCTCCTCCTCCTCCCTCCTCTTCCTCCTCCTGATTCCTCCTCTACCTCATTCTTCTTCTCCTCCACCCTCCTCCTCCTCCTCCTCCCTCGTCTTCCTCCTCCTGCTTCCTCCTGTTTCCTCCTCTACCTCCTTCTCCTCCTTCCTCGTCTTACTCCTCTTTCCGTTCTCTTTCCTACTTCGACGCTTCCAGTGAATCGAGGATGCCCTTATGGTGTGAAATCGCCAGCAAATGTCCTTGCGGAGCTGGCTTGAATCAGTAAGAGAGAGAGCGAGAGGGAGCGACAGAGAGAGAGAGAGAGAGAGAGAGAGAGAGAGAGAGAGAGAGAGAGAGAGAGAGAGAGAGAGAGAGAGAGGAAGAGAGAGAGAGGGGAGAGAGAGAGAGAGGGGAGGGAGAGAGAGAGAGAGAGAGAGAGAGAGAGAGAGAGAGAGAGATAGAGAGGAAGAGAGAGAGAGGGGAGAGAGAGAGAGGGGAGAGAGAGAGAGAGAGAGAGAGAGAGAGAGAGAGAGAGAGAGAGAGAAGTGTAGGTGATAAAGTGAGCTCACCACTGTGCGTGTCTGTGTGTGTGTGTGATTCATCACCATGGTCTTGGGTCACGTGTTGGACTCGTGATCGACAGTTATTTCCCTTCCAGAAGAGAGCTCAGGGCTCATATATGACCGATCTATGGGTAATGCTGTGACCTTACACGCACACACATCCAGGTCCCTACCCACGAGAGTTGGAGTAACGACTCGCAGCGCAGCGATACTGAAATTATTTCAGCTGTGGGCGGGATTCAAACCTGGATCGAAGTAGTGGCGGCCGGGAACTCTACAACCGCGCCATCGAGTGTATGTGTGTGTGCGTGTGCGTGTGCGCGCGCGCGCTTGTGTGCGTGTGTACCCATGCATGTCTGTGCGCTTATGCGTGTGAATGTGAGTGCACGTGTGTGCGTGCGTGCGTGTGTGCATGTGATTATATCACATACATAAATACATACATATATACATACATATATACATACATACATATATACATACATGCATACATATATAAATACATATATACTGTACACACGAGTACGTAGACACATACATGCATGCATGCATGGATACATATATACAAATACATACATATATATTAACCCGAAGAAGATTAAGCCTGAACATTCTCCAAGAAGGACATAAACCGTCCTGGAAGAAGCTTCCGAAGGACGAAGCTAAAGGAAACAGTCGGGAGGAAGTTTAATGACGACGACGAAGAAATAATTAGATTTCTTACAAGGAAGCGAATTGACGGCGGGGCAGAAGACCAAGACAGAGAGGGCCGTGGAGAGGAGGAGAGAGGGAGGAAGAGGAGGAGGGAGGAAGAGGAGGAGGGAGGAAATTGGTTTTAGGGAGAACGTTGAAATGAAGATGAGGAAGAAGAGGGGAAAGAATAGGATGAAAATAGATTAAAATTTCAGGTGAAGGAATTGGTGGGGAGAGGTATCAAGAATAAGGAGAGAACTGAAGGGTGAGGAGGATATGAGAAGAGGAGGAGGAAGACGAAAGAGGAGGAGGATAAGGAGAAGGAGGAAGAAGACGAGATGAGGAGAAGGACGGGAGAAAAGAGGAAGTGTAGGATGAATATAAGAGAAGGAAAAAAAAATGTACGAGAGAAAAGAGGCTAATGATGATGATGAGGAGGAGGAGGAGGAAGAGAAGGAAGACGAAAAAATGAGAAAAAGAAAAGATGAGGAGGTGGACTAAAAAAAAGAGAAAAGGAGGAAGAGGAGAAAAGAGGAAGAGGAGGAGGAGGAAGAGAAGAAGGAAGACGAAAAAAAGGGAAAGAGAAAAGATGAGGAGGAGGACTAGGAGAAAAAAAAAAAAAGAGAAAAAGGAGGAAGAGGAGAAAAGAGGAAGAGGAGGAGGATGAGGTAAGGAAGGTGGATGACAGAAGGCTGAGGATTCGGCGGCTGCGGCAAGAGCGTGGGCGAAAGCGGAGAGGTCGGGAGAAGAAGCTGCGTCCTCATTATTGCTGAGATGGAATCTCTTCGCGAGGAACAGAGGCAGAGACTTGCCCGACTCCCGGGCCCTCTGTCTCCCACCTCATACATATTTTAGAAAATTTGTGTAATTGTTTCTCGGCGATAGAAATCGAGGTTGTATCTAGAAATCTCTAGGGGAATTTTTTTCTTCTTTTCGAAAGACGACATAGTCTAAGAATTGGTTACGTGATGTTCCAGGTTTCTAGAAGGGAAAAGAAGAATATCGGTTTAGTGTTCAGGTGATGTTTTGTATCGCCTCTAAGGTAACCTGGAATAAGTGATATGAATACAAAATATCTTGAATATTACTTACTAATATACATATGTATACCGTATATAATGTATATACAGTATACATAATATATGTATGTATATTATTCAACCACAAACAACTTTTAATTCCATGCCATCGCAATCGAGACTGAAGAATCGCTCGATGGAGACATTTTGTTGGAAATTGAAACGTGGACGAGCCGAGGATTCGAACCTAGCTAACCCGTAACAAAGTTATAGTGACAGTGACAGTGACAAAGTTACAGTGACTTAAACCAATGCGCTATCTTGATAGCGCATTGGTTTAAGTCACTGTAACTTTGTTACGGGTTAGCTGGGTTCGAATCCTCGGCTCGTCCACGTTTCAATTTCCAACAAAATGTCTCCATCGAGCAATTCTTCAGTCTCGATTGCGATGGCATGGAATTAAAAGTTCTTTGTGGTTGAATAATATCAATTGATCGCTGGGAACCATTCAGTGTAGATGTATATGTATGTATATATATGTATATATATGTATATATATGTATATATATATATATATATATATATATATATATATATATATATATATATATATTAAACATATTTCATTGTCAGCACCCAATGTTTCTACCTAGCAACCTATTTTAACAACCAAACCTAACCTAACAATTTAACCAAACAAAAGAGAATCTAACCTGAACTAACATAACTTAATCTAAACTAACCTAACCTTAACTAACCTAACCTAACCTTAGCTAACCTAACGTAACCTAGCCTAGCCTGGTGGCGAAACGGTTTAGAAATATCTGGAAATAATGAGAGGAGTTTTGCAATCTGCGGATGACTTGAGTTCCAGCCCACGAAGATTTTGCAAAACCCGTCTTCACCAATCCCATCCCCCCTCCCGCTCTCCCCCTCCCCCTCTCCCCCTCCCCCTCTCCCCCTCCCCCCTCCCCCCTTGACCACCAAACTTCGCTCCTCAAGTTTAGTCCTATTTCATACCTTGGCTATCAAATAAACCACTTTTCTTTCCATTTTCCTCTCTTCTTCTTCTTCTTCTTCTTCTTCTTCTTGTCATCTCTCTCTGTCTGTTTTATAACTTGGGATTTTGTCTGTCACTTCTCTTTATGTGTGTAGGTTCTGTCTTTCTGTCTCTCCGACTTTGTTGCTGTCTTGTTCGTGTCTGTGAAAATGGCTGTGGCTGTGACTATCTACCTTTTCTTCTGTCTGTGCCTGTCTGTTATATATCTGTGCCTTTGCCTGTTTATACCCATGTCGATATCGATATTCCTGTTTGTCAGTGACTGTCTCTATCTTTAGTTATATTTTTATTTTTTATTTTTATCTCGATCTCGGTGGCATTCATATCTCTATCTCCATCTCCATCTCTTTATCTATCATCTCACTCTGTCTCTCTATCTCTGCCTCTGTTTTTTTTCTGTCTTTGTCTTCCTTTCTTTGTTTGTCTTCCTTTCTTTGTTTTGTTTGTACTTATTTGCCTCTACCTCTGTCTCTACCTGTCTCTCCCTCTATTTCAATCTCTGTCTCAGTCTCTGTCTCTTTATCTCTCTCTCCATCTCTCGTTTTCAGGTACACCATCTGAATAACCACGAAAACCAGTGACAAGCACAGCACCAGCTAGCTAGCATGCTACTTGGTTTTGCTACCTCGTTTGAATAGAAACGACTTTGGTTACATTATTCTAGACTTCCATAAGAACATCTCAATAATATGTCTAACATTTTCTTTGTTCGTCATTCAGCTTCACACTATAATCAATCAATCAATTAATCAATCAATCAAATCAGCCATCCTGAGTCCATTGCTGAACAAAGGCTTCCTTCATAGCATTCCATGATTCACACGACTGCGCCAACCTCTGCCACGTCACTCCTGCAAACTTTTCAATCTGTTCTCTCCACCTTCTGTCTGGTCTCCCTCTTCCACGCTTCCCATCTCGCGGTGTCCACTCAGTAACACACTTGCTCCATCGCTCATCAGCTGTCCGCACTAACCTGCCCAATTCCACTTCCTCTCTTTTACCACCTCCACAATATCTTTCACTCTAGTCTGCTCTCTCACCCAACTTTCTCTCTTTCGGTCTCTCAATGTTATTCTCATCATTGATCTCTCCATTCTCTTCTGTGCGGTCCTTAGCTTTGTCTCCATCGCCTTCGTCAGTTTCCAAGTCTCACACCCGTAGATTATTGCTGGCAAAATGCATTGATTGTAAACTTTACGTTTCACGCAAGAGTAATTTGAAATTTGAAAGAAAAAAAAATCATAACCGAAGTCGTTTCTAATCAAACGAAATAGCAAAAGCAAGTAGCATGCTAGCGAGAAATGCTTAGTGTACCGACACTTTTATTTGATCGTGAGAAGAAACGCAAACCAGCTGAACGCTCTGACAAACCACCACCTGGGCTGTACCACCACGTGTGCTTAACCATCTGGCCTTCCAACATACGAGTATACCAGCTGGCATGCCCGCGTTTTCATCCTTTTATAATTATGGTGCCTTCTCTCCTACATTTTCCACTTGGTTTGAAATATTCACAAATACCATTTAGCGTTTTTTCCATTATTAAAATGCCGAACGTTTTGCTAATAAAAGCGTGATAGCAAAATGGGTGGAAGTTTGATAATATACTGGAATTGAAATAAATATGAGCTCACAAACACTCGTATACATACCCAACATACGCACACACTCGCGTACGCTCACACACACGCACACACACACACACACACACACACACACACACACACACACACACACACACACACACACACACACACACACACACACACACACACCGTGCACGCGTGCACACACTCACACACACACACACGCTCGCGTGCACACACACGCACGCGTGCGCGCACACATACACACACACACACACACACACACACACACACACACACACACACACACACACACACACACACACACACACACACACACACACACACACACACACACACACACACAAGCTCACACACACACACACACACACACACACACACACACACACACACACACACACACACACACACACACACACACACACACATACATACACACGCTTTCCTATTATTTGGAGAATACTCGTACTCCTCCTTGATGAGAAATTAACGGTTTTAACCGTCTCCTCTTTCAAACGCTTATGACGTAAGTGGTGTCGGTTTGTCTCTTGCAAAGACCACAAAGGGATCGTGAGCTTTAGCCGTCTAGACAAAGACATTGGAGTAGTCTTGTCTTAACCTTCATCCTTTGCCCTCCTACCCCTCAACCCCCCTCAACTCCCCTCAACCAACCTCTCAACCCCCCTTAACCCACCTCTACCCCCTCTGTCCCTCTCTGCTCTGTCTATCCCCCTTTATCCCCGTCTACACACACACACACACACACACACACACACACACACACACACACACACACACACACACACACACACACACACACACACACCATTACCATCATCACCACCAACATCATCTTCACTGACAACACCACAATTACTGACACCAGCAACACCATCGTAAAGACCATTTACACCACCACCACTACTCTAATCAACACAGTCACGTTACATCAACACCGGAAACAAAACTGCCAACCCCATAGAGCGAGATACAGTAGATAGGGAGGGGAAGAGAAAAGGAATGAGGAGAAGAAGAAGAAGGAAGATAGAGAGGAAACAGAGTGGGTTGAAGGATGAATATAGACAGAGAGGGGAATAGATATAAAAGGAAGATTGAAATATAGAAGGAAGGAAGGAATGTATTCGTAGAAGGAAAGGAAGGGGAGTGATGAAGAAAGTAAGGGTCATGGTGGAAAGGCGTTTCCTTCCTGTCTCCCCCTTTCCTACTCTCCCCATGCAGTAAGGAGCCTCATCTCCGTCCAATAGATGATACAAGAAGGAGATTTGGGAAGTTATTACTCTCCTGCGTACAATAAAAAATAATAACAATAAAAAAAGTAAACAAAAATATTCAAATAAATGGACGAGAACGGGTCCTCCTCCTCCTACTCCTCCTCCTCCTCCTCCTCCTCCTCCTCCTCCCCCCTTCCTCCTTCTCCCCACCTCCTCCCCACCTCCTCCCCTTCCTCCTCCTCCCCACCTCCTCCCCACCTCCTCCTCCTCCTCCTCCTCCTCCTTCCCTACCTCGTCTTTCTTCTCCCCCACCTCCTTCTCCTCCTTCTCTTCTTCCTCTTCTTTCTACTTCTGCGGAACTGCATTGCCCGGTTGGAAGAAAAACTCTCTTTTATTTTATTCATTTATTTATTTATTTATTTTATTTTTATTTTTATTTTATAATTCTTTTTATGTGTGATTTGCAGGACTCGTACGTGCCTGGACCCCTTGACTTCGTGCCGTAGTTTTTTTAGTAGTGTGTATGTGTGTATGTATTGATATATGTATATATCCTGTCCGAGATTTGACACCTTGACGTGATGCATAGGCTTGAGAATCTTAATGATTGCAAAAGGTATGTCGATAGAGAGGAAATCTCGCCGAAATTATTTACAGCTTGCATGGAAGAGATTTTCTGAAGGTTGAGTTGGGTAGAGAAAGATTTGAAAATTAATGGCAAATATTTGAACCACCTAATATTTGCGGATGATATGCTGAGTGATCTGAACAAGGAAAGTCTCAAGATAGGTTTAAAAATGAATAAAAACAAAACCAAAGTAATGTTCAACACGAAAGTTCAAAGTAAAGAGATTATGATTGATAGTGAGAGCCTTAAAGATGTTGAAGTTGTGTAGGCCAGATAGTAAAAGTGACGAAATATTATGATAATGAAATAAAAAGACGTATTACAATTGGTTAGAAAGTGTTTGGGAAGTATAATAAAATCTTGAGGCGCTCTCTACCTTTATGTTTGAAACGTAAAGTTTACAATCAATGCTTTCTGCAGGCAATAATCTAGGGATGTGAGACTTGGAAACTGACGAAGGCGATGGAGACAAAACTAAGGACTGCACAGAAGAGAATGGAGAGATCAGTGATGGGAATAACACTGAGAGACCGAAAGAGAGGAAGTTGGGTGAGAGAGAAGCCTAGAGTGAAATATACCGGTATTGTGGAGGCGGTGGAAAATAGGAAGTGGAATTGGACAGGGAAGCTAGTGCCAACGACTGACGAAGGATGGAGCAAAGTGTGTTACTAGGTGAACGCCGTTAGTTGGGAAGCGTGGAAGAGGAAGACCAGACAGAAGGTGGAGAGACGAGATAGAGAAGTTTGCAGGAGTGACATGGGATAGGTTGGCGCGGTCGTGTGAATCATGGAATGCTATGAAGGATGCCTTTGTTCAGCAGTGGACTCGAGATGGCTGATTTGATTGAATTATATATATATATATATATATATATATATATATTTATATATATATACATATATATATACATACATATATATATATATATATAATATATTTACATTGCATCCCCACACCAAGGAACGTGATGTCGGTCAAGCCCTCCGAGTCAAATTACTTGGGCCACGGCGGCGTCGTGTTTCCTTATTACGAGACACTAATTGACACTCGTCTAATTGATCTTTTCCCCGCCAGGAGATCCATCGTGCTGTCGCTAATCGATGCTACCAACCCTCTCAATTACGTGGCTCATCATGGCCTGGGGGATTGTGGGAAGTGGGTTAGGGGTTTTGAGTATTTTTTTTTTTTTTTTTTTTTTTTTTTTTTTAATATTCTTCAGTTCCACGGCTTGTGGGGGTCTGTTTGCGGATTATTAAACCTTCTAATTCAGGGGCGCGTATAATGGGATTTTTATTTAATAAAATCATCTGGCGGCATGAATAGATATAAGTCGAATGTTTACGCCAAGGTGGTTAAAGAAGTTGTATGTAATCATATATTCTATTCATTTTAATTTGAAGGATTTTAGACGATTTTATTGAACCAATATCTTAGCTTCGGAGAAAACGTGTCTTTTCGTAATCAGTATCACAAAATTGTTTATACAGAAAATGTGGTATTGTTATTTTGGTTACGGATTTGTGGTTGTAATAAACAAATATTGTGGTATACACAAGTGGATATTTCCCAAAACAACAAAAAATGTCTACAGATTGACCTGATATGTTATTCACGTTTTGAAATCAAAATAGTCTAATACGTATCTAATAAACAGATAAATACATATCAGATAAATACACATAATACATATCTAATAAACAGATAAATATGAATATAAGTAAAAATAGAAATAAAGATAATGAAAACAATGACACACAAATAAACATATAAACAAAAACATTATATCATAGAAATATAAAAACAAAAAACGCACATACAAACATACATAAAACATACAAACATACAAACGTTCAAGCAGACAAGCACACAACCATACAAGCACACAAAAATCATACTGACAAAAGCATACAAACATATAAACGTATACAGTAAACAAACAAACACAAGCATATGATGATACAAACATACAAGCATAGAAACATAAAAACATATAAACAAATATCCCTCTCTAATTACCAGGGCCTTCGTATCGTTCCTCATTACACTCAGACACCACTCACTCACACTTACTCACACTTACACTTATTCACACTCATTACGCCACTTCATTAGTCGTCAAGGTTCAGCGTCGGCTAAATACCTAGACCCCACCCCCACCCCCATCCAGCCACGTTACTTCGAGTATCACTCGAAATAAGTCTCAACTCACTGCGGAGACGCGCACTGCATAAATCCGAAATTTCTTAAAGGAAGTGAAGGATGTCCCAAGGGGTCTCGACTCTCCTCAAACGAATTATAATACTCGTATTGAGCTCAGAGTTTCTTAAAACAGCTGAAGAATGGTCTTCGGAAGTCATGGCTTTGCTCTTTGGGGCTCCGGAGACGCACATTTTCGAAATTTCGTGAAGAAGGTGAAGAAGTTGAAGGCGCTCCTCTGAAACCGCGACATTACTCTTTGTGAGTTCAGAAACGCGATTTGCGTCTTTCAAATTTTCTTAAAGAATCTGAAAAACATTGGGAATCCTGAGACGTCAGTGTCCTCATCTTTGTTCATGACATGGAGAACGTCTTTGGGTCCCAGTTAGTGGCTCGGAGGTAAATAAAATCGCCTAACGACAACCAGAATAAAGAGAAAAGTCTATCTGGTATTTGGAAGGGGGAAGGTGGGAGATAGTGAAAAGGTGTGAGATGGAGAGTCCGAACCCTGAGACCGCTTACAACCCTTTCCCTACTGAAGAAGGTCCCCTTCGGAGGTGCGTGTGAGATAGGGAGGCTTCTGTGTGAGGAGAAAGAGAAATGGGGAACGTGTAAGAAGCGAGAAGGTATGGGATGGGAGAGTCCGAACTCTGAGACCGCCTATAACCCCCTTTCTACCGAAGAAGGTGAAAGTGGTGAGGTGTTCTGGGAAAGAGAACTATCACCTTTATTCAACGAATTCCGGCAAAGTTCCCGGTTTCGGTTGAGTTCGTGGACCATCGCCCTCACCCCCAACTTGGGCCACGACAACCTGAACAAGAAATAATGAAAAACAAAGTTTGCTGAACCGACGCCTTGGGACTTTGTCTACTTGAGTTGGGCGTCTTCTTCTTTCCAGTCGGATGATTTTTTGTTTGATTTCATATATATGTATATATATATATATATATATATATATATATATATATATATATATATATATATATATATACATGCAACCTAACCTAACCTGACCTGAACAGTCATGTATAGATTTGGATAGCCATAGTAAGTAAATGTCCACTGTAATCTTTGGAACTTGAACACTGACCCGCTTAATGCGAGCAGAGAAGGAGCTCAATCTGCAGAAAAAAAATATAAACACAAGTAATGAATGAGTAAAACAAGTAAAATAGATTAATGAAATATAATTAACACGTAAAATGAATTATGAACGATAAAGAATATAACTGATAAATTAATTAATAAACAATAAATAGTCAAGAAAATACGTAAAAAGCAAAAATGCGAGAATAATAAATAAATAAACAAAATTAATATAACTGATAAATTAATGAATTAATAAGCAACAAATAATCAAGAAAATACGTAAATAATGAATGAATAATAAATTTAACAATGATGAATGAATGAATCAATTAGTAATGAATAATCAAGAAAATACGCGAATAATGAATAAATAAACAAAATTGATATAACAATAATAAATGGATTGATTAATAAACAGTAGATAAAAAAGAAAACACATAACTGGAATAAAGACGCAAATAATGATTAGATAAAATAAAATGAATATAACAATAACAAAGTGAAATAAGGAAGTAGAACAAGTACGAAATAATGAACAAAATAAGTAAATAAAACAATAAACGCAAGACAAAAGCAGAAGACAAAGGATTGACCGTCAGAGTTGCAGCGTTGACGACAACGAGCCTGAGGCGTCAGGTTTATCAATAGTTGAAATAATCAAGACACAAGAAGCTCTTAAAATAATCAAGAGACAAGGAGCTCTCCTTTGTCTTGAGAAGAAAGAAGATGAAACGCCCATGACATTAGCCAAGAACGAAACGAGAAAGACTTTTAGCAATTTACTAATGTCGCCCCGCGGTCCGATGCCGTGACGCCTTACGTACCGGGGGATCCTCTTCCACTTTCATTCTGTTTGCCGTCAGGTGATTTTATTCGTCTATGTGGAATTCTAACCCGACCCACCACTCCCATCCCGGCTGACCCATCGTCAACGGAGTAGAATCGTCCGGCGTTAGGTTGAATGAAAGCGTTAAGGTACGGCACTGGAAGGAATAAGAAACGCGCGCACACACACGCACACACACAAACACACACACACACACACACACACACACACACACACACACACACACACACACACACACACACACACACACACACACACACACACACACACACACACACACATATACACACACACACAAGCATAGACACACAAGCATAGACACACAAGCAGAGACACACAAGCATAGACACACAAGCATAGACACACACACAAAAATAGACACACACACAAACATAGACACACATACATAGACACACATACATAGACACACACACAAACATAGACACACACACAAACATAGACACACACACACACACACACACACACACACACACACACACACACACACACACACACACACACACACACACACACACACACACACACACACACACACACATACATACACACATACATACACACACACATACATACACACACACACACATACACACACACACACTTACACAGACACACACACACACTTACACAGACACACACACACTTACACACACACACACACACACACACACACACACACACACACACACACACACACACACACACACACACACACACACTCGTGCCGCAGTTGGTAGAGTTCCCGGATGCCACTACGGCGGTCCGGGTTCGGATCTCACCCAAGGCTAAAAGAATTTTAGTATCGCTAAGCTGTAGGTTGTTATTCCAACTCCCATGGGCGGGGAGTTGGGTGTGTGTGTGTACGTGTAAGGTCACAGTATAACCCAGAGATCGGTCATATATGAGCTCTGAGCTCTCTTCCGGGAGGGAAATAGCTGTCGATCACGAGTCCAACACGTGATCCAAGGACCACGGTGAATCACACACACACACGCTTACACGAACATGCACACACACAAACATAGACACAGATAGACACGTACGCACGCACACACACACACACACACACACACACACACACACACACACACACACACACACACACACACACACACACACACACACACACACACACACACACTCACGAGACCAAGAGTTGCACAAAACCTTCATAAAGATTACGTATTTACATACATGAAGGCTTTACGAAGGACGATAGAGGTCCACTCATCCTCGAGAGAGCTTCTGCCGTGGAATATAAACAAAAGTATCCCGAGGGCCCAAAGCAAACAAAATACTCCAAGAAACGGGAGACGCATAGCCATAATCCTTCTCTGCCCTTCCTCCTCACCTCCTCCTCTTCCTCTTCCTCCTCCTCTTCCTCTTCCTCCTCCTCCTCCTCCTCCTCCTGCTCCTCTTCCTTTTTCGTCCTCTTCATCTCTGTTTTCCTACCTCCCTCCCTCTCTTCCTCCTCTCTTTAGTTCTTCATCTCTCCCTCTCTACTTCCTCTCTTTAGTTTTTCATATCTCCCTCCGCCCTCCCTTTCTTCATCTCTCCCTCCCTCCCTCCCTCCTTTCCTCCCCTCTTTCCTTCCTGCCTCCTTCTCTCTCTCCATCCCTCCTTTCTTCCCTTCCTCTTCCTTTCTCCGTCCTTCCCTTCCCCTACCTCCTTCCCTCTCTCCTTCCTTACCTTTTCTTTCCCTCCCTTCCTCCTTTCTTCCTTTCCTCTTTCCCTCCCTCCCTCCTTTCCTACCCCCTCCTTCCTTCCCTCCCCCTCCCTCCTTCCCTCCCCCTCCCTCCTTCCCTTATTCCCTCCTTCCCTCTCTCCCTCCTTTCCTCTTCTTTCCCTCCCTCTCTCCTTTCCACTCCCTCCATCCTTCCTTCCTTCCCTCCTCCCCTCCCTCCTTCCCTACTTCTCTCCTTCCTTCTCTCCCTCTTTCCTTCTCTCTCTCTTTCCCTCTCTCCTTCCCTCTCTCCTTCCCTCCCTCACACCATCACTCCCTCTAATTCACCCTCTCTCCCTCTCACACTTCATTCCTGCCCCCTATCTTCCCTCCTCTCTTCCTCCCAACCAGCCCCTCCCTTTCCTCCCACAACTCCCTCCATTCCTCATCCTACACTCCCTTCCCCCCCCCTCCAACAGCCCCTCCATTCAATTCCTCAATTCCTCAATTCCACTGTTCCGGACATCCAGTATACACTAAGTTCGAATTACACATCAAAGCTCAATTGCTTTATCAGCCTTAAGACCCTGCGAGATTTTATTTATTTATTTATTTGTTTGTATTATTATTTTGACTTATTTTATTTATTCGTTTATTTTTGTTATTCCATTTTGAGAATGGACGGCGGGGAGAGGGAAAAACGAAATGTGAAAAATATGAATGCGAAAAATGGGGAAACGAAAATGAAGAATAATAGGAGAGAATGAAAGAAAAAGAAAGGCAAAAAAAAAAAGAAAAAAGGAAAAAGATAAATGGCAAAAAATGGACAAATACAAAAAAGGATAATTGATTTAGACAATATTTATGTTCTGTTTAATTTCAATTTCGTCTTCACACCAACATTAACAATATCACCATCAAAGCCACTATCACCACCAAATCCATATCACTACCAAATTAATGTCACCACTATATCCACTATCACCAAATCCACTATCACCAAAGCCAATATCACCACTAAATCCACTATCACTACCAAATCCATATCACCATTAAATCCACAATCACCACCAAATCCACTATCACCATTAAGTCCACTATCACCACTAAATCCACTATCACCACTAAATCCACTATCACCAAATCCAAATCACCACCAAATCCACTATCACCACCAAATCCACTATCACCACTAAATCTACTACCACCATCAAATCCACATCACCACCAAATCCATATCACCAACAAATCCACTATCACCAATTCCACTATCACCACCAAATCCATATCACCACTAAATCCACAATCACCACCAAATCCACTATCACCACTAAATCCATTATCACCAAGTCCACTATCACCACTAAATCCACTATCACCACTAAATCCATATCACCACTAAATCCACAATCACCATCAAATCCACTATCACCACTAAATCCACAATCACCAAATCCATATCATAACTAAATCCACTATCACCACCAAATCCACTATCACCACCAAATCCACTATCACCACCAAATCTACTACCACCACCAAATCCATATCACCACCAAATCTATATCACCACTAAATCCATATCACCACTAAATCCATATCACCACTAAATCCATATCACCACCAAATCCACTATTACCACCAAATCCACTATCACTACCAAATCCGCTATCACCACCAAATCCACTATCACCACCAAATCCACTATCACCACAGAATCCACTATCACCACAAAATCCACTATCACCACAAAATTTACTATCACCACAGAATCCACTATCATCACCAAATCCTCTATCACCACCATCATAACCACCAAAACAATCACCACAAACTCCACACCACTATCACCACCATAACCACCACACCACCACAGCGCAACCATTTCCACAATGACCACCCACTACCACAACCACCACCATCCCCCACAATCCACCACCATCCACCACCATTATCACCACTATTATCACCACTATTATCACCACCACTCTCACCATCACTTCTACTACCATCACCACCATAATCACCACCACCACTCCTCACCTCCCTCCCTCCCTCCTCCTCCTCTCCTCCTCCTCCTCCTCCTCCTCCTCCTCCTCCTGCCCTTCCCCCTCCGCCGCCTTCTGCTTATTTGTAAACCGATACCGCCTTTTCATCCTCATTACTGGAGATGTCACCCCCCTTCCCCTTCCCCTTCCCCTTCTCCTTCCCCTTCTCCTTTCCCCTTCCCACTTCTCCTTCCTATTCCTACTCCTCTTATCCTTCCCCTTCCCTTTTCTCTTTACCTTTCCCCTTCTCACTCTTCCTTTCCCTTTCCTCTTCCCATTCGTCCTCTCCTTCCCCTCACTCTTTCCCCTTCCTCTTCTACTTTCCTCATTCACCTTCCCCTTCCCCAGCCCATTTCCCTTCTTTTCCCTTCCCCCTTCCACATTCCCCTTCCCCCATTCCCCTTCCTCCTTCCCCTCCCATGCCCTTACCCCATACTCCTTCACCTTTCCTTCCCATTCCCCCTTCC
>NC_134815.1:27377765-27390265 GCF_046742065.1 Oratosquilla oratoria
TTCAATCTAGATTTCCCATTTTACTATCTCTCCAATCTCTCTCTCTCTCTTCCTCCTTGTGTTCCCTCCACATTCTATTAATTTCTTTCCCTGTGCTTCTCATTTTTCTTTCATATTCCATCTCCCTTTTTCTCCTCCGCATTTCATCTTTCTTCCGCTGGCTTCCTATTTCCACGTTTTCTCTTGTCCTACACCAACACTCCGTTTTCTTTCTTGCAGGATCCCATTTTCTCTTTAAGGAAATGGAAAAGTTTTCCCTCCAAAACTTTCCTCCGGTTTTCTTTCACATTCCGTTTTCTTTACATACACGTTTTTTTTCTTTTCTTATTTTGGTTATCTGCATTCCTTTGACCCTGATGGTTATACGAAGATAACAAGGCACGAGACAACAAACAATAATGACACGTATGTTAAGAGGAAATAAAGCCGATATTCATGTGTAAGTCTATCGCGACAAAGACTAAATTCCATTTACAAATCTCTTGTGCATTAGAGCTTTTATTCTGGCTGTCCGGGTGACGCCAGACAATTTTTATTAACATTAGGACCAAGCCTTCTGCGGGAGGGTTGAATAGAATTAAATATATAAAGTGGACATATTTCTTTCTATTGATTTGTTTGTTTATGGACTTCGTAACCACACCTAATTCCACCTCAATACTCCTCTTCCTCCTCTTCCTCCTCTTCCTCTACTTCCTCTTCTTCCACTTCAGTCCTCCTCTTCCTCCTCTTCCTCCTCTTCCTCCTCTTCCTCCTCTTCCTCTACTCCCTCTTCTTCCACTTCAGTCCTCCTCTTCCTCTTCCTCCTCGTACTTAGTTTCTTACTGCTCTTCCTGCTTCTCACCGTCGTCCTCCTCCTCCCCGTCCTCCTCCTCCTCCCCGTCCTCCTCCTCCCCGTCCTCTTCCTTCCCGTCCTCCTCCTCATCTTCGTCCCGTCCTCTTTCTCCTGCTCCTTCTATTTCTCGTCCTCCTCCTCTTCCTCCTCCTCTTCTTCCTCCTCTTCTCTTCTTACTCCTTTCTTACTCCTCTTATTACATTCTTATTCCCCTCTTCCTCCTCCTCCTTCTCTTGCTTCATCTCCTCTTCCTCCCCATCTTTCTCCCCCTCTTTCTCCCCCTCTTTCTTCCCCCTTCCTCCCCCTCTTTCTTCCCCTCTTCCTCCCTCTCTTAATCCCCCTCATCCTCTTCCTACTCCTCCTTCTCCTCCTCCCCATCTTCTTCTTCTGCTTCCTCTCTTCGTCCTTCCGTTTGCTCTCTTCGTCCTTCCGTTTGCTCTCTTCGTCCTTCCGTTCACCTTCTTTATTGCTTCTTCGCCTCTTCCCTTTACGGTGACCGCTGCCTGACCTCGGCCGCTTCGTATCACCGTCTACACTTTATTACACGACGCCTGCCTTCCCTTTCTTTCATCTTTTCTTCTTCCACACTCTTCCTCCTCCTCCTCCTCCTCCCCCTCCTCCTCCTCCTCCTCCTTCCCCTCCTCCTCCTCCTCCTCCTCCTCCTCCTTCTCCTTCTCCTTCTCCTCCTCCTTCTCCTCCACCTTCTTCTCCTACTACTCCTTCTCTTCTTCTACCTACTCCTCCTCCTCTTCCTCCTCCTCCTCTTCCTCCTCCTCTTCCTCCTTCTACTCCTCCTCCTGCTTCTCTTCCTCCTCTTCCTCTTCCTCCTCTTCCTCCTCCTCCTCCTCCTCCTCCTCCTCCTCCTGCTACTCCTACTCGTCTTCCTCTTACTCATCTTCCTCTTACTCTTCTTCCCTTTCTTCCTTTTCCCTTCCTTCTTTTCCTCTTCTTCCCCTCCTTTCCCTCCTTATCTTCCTAATCCACATTTTTTTCTCTCCTACTCCTTTACCTCCCTCCCCTCCTCCTCCTCCTCCTCCTCCTCCTCCTTCTCCTCCTCCTCCTTCTCCTCCTCCTCCTCTTTATCTTCTTTCTCTCCTACTTCTTCACCTCCTCCTCTTCCTCCTCTTCATCCTCCTCCTCCTCTTCATCCTCCTCCTTCCTATCCTCCTCCTCTTCTCCCTCTAGCCCCTCCTATCCCTCATTCTCCCACTCCTCTTCCCCATCCTCCTCCACCTCCCCTCATCTTCCCGTCCTCCTCTCCCTCCTCCTCTCCATTTACCTCCCCCTCCCCCTCTTTCTCCTCTCCATTTACCTCCCCCTCCTCCTCTTTCTCCTCCTCTTTCTCCTCCCCCTCCTCTTCCTTTTCTTCCTCTTCTTCGTCTTCACCCTTACCTCCATACTCCCCTTTCTTTCACCTCCTACCCCTCTTCCTGTTCTGTTTTCCTCCTCCGTCCCCTCCCCCTTCTACTCCTACTCCTTCTCCTCCCCTCCTCCTCCTCCTCCTCCTCTTCCTCCTCCTCCTCTTCCTCCTCCTCCTCCGTCTTCTCGCCCATCTACTCTTACCCATCCTCCTCCCCTCCTCTTCCTCCTCCTCCTCCTCCTCCTCCTCCTCCTCCTCTTCCTCCTCCCACCAGAGTCTTTCTTGGTCTCACTTTCATCTCGGGTTTTTCTTTCCACAGTTTACCTTCAGTTTCTTTCTCCTCCCCCCTCCCCCTCCCCCCCACCGTTTCACCTGCTTCAGACGCATACCTCCTGTTTCTCTCCTCTCCGCTCTTTTTTTTTCTCTTTTATTCTTCTCTCCTCTACTCTCCTTTCCTCTTCTTATATTTTCTTCTTCTCTCCCCTCCTCTTCTTTCCTTTTCTCTTTTCTTCTTCTCTTTTCGTCTTCTCTCCTCTCCTCTCCTTTCCTCTCCTCTTTTTCTGTTTTCTTCTTCTTTCCTCTTCTTCTCTTTTCTTCTTCTCTCCTTTCCTATTCTTCTCTTTTCTTCTTCTCTCCTCTCCTTTCCTCTTCTTCTCTTTTCTTCTTCTCTCCTCTCCTCTTATAGCTTCTATTCTCCTCTCCTTTCATCTCTTTTCTTCTCTCCTCTCTTCTCTCTTTTTTCTCTTCCTTTCCTCTTTCTCTTTTCTCCTCTTCTTTCTTCTTCATTCTTGTTTTCTTTTCATTCTTTCAACTCTTCCCCTCTCTTCTCTTTTCTTTTCTTTTCATCATCT
This sequence comes from Oratosquilla oratoria, assembly GCF_046742065.1. Lineage (NCBI taxonomy): Eukaryota > Metazoa > Arthropoda > Malacostraca > Stomatopoda > Squillidae > Oratosquilla > Oratosquilla oratoria. The sequence continues at coordinate 27,380,812 of NC_134815.1, forward strand.
CTTTACCTCATCTCTTTTTCCTTTCTTTTCCTCTCTTGTTCCTCTTTTCTTCTCTTTTCTTCTCTTTTCTTCTCTTCTCCTCTCTTCTCCATTCTCTTCCCTTCTCTTTTCTTCTCTTTTCTTATCTTTTCTTCTTTTCTCTTCTCTTCTCTCTTCTCTCTTCTCATATCTGCTCGGTTCTCTTTTCTCATCCCTTTTCTTTTCTTCTGTCTTGTTCTCTCCTCTTTTTTCTTTCCTTTCATTCTCCTCTTTTTTCTTGCCTCATCTCTCTCTTTTCTCTCTTCCTCTTCATTTGTCCTTTCTCCTCGCCCTCTCCTCCTCTCCCTCTTTTCTCTCTGCTCGTCTTCCTTTGTCTCTTTCCCTCACCCTTTCTCTCTCTTCTCCCTCTTTTTTCCACCTATCTCTTTCTCTCCTTCTCCCCTCTTTTCTCTTCTCTTCCTTTTTCTCTCTCTTCTCCTCTCCTCGTGTTTATCCTCCACTCCCGTTGTCTCTTTCCCTCTCCCTTTCTATCTACTTAATTTCTTTCTCTCTCCTCTACCTCTTTTCTCTCTTCTCTACCTCTTTTCTCTCTTCTCTTCTTCCTCTTTTGTCTCCTCTTCCCATCCTCTTTTCTCCCTCTTCTTCCTCTTTTCTCTCTCCTCTCCCTCTTCTCTCTCACCTCTTCTTCCCCTTTTCTCTCGTCTTCCCTCCCTCTTTTCTCTCTCCTCTTCTTCCCCTTTTCTCTCGTTTTTCCTCCCTCTTTTCTCTTTCCTCCTTTCCCCTCGGGTTCTCTCGTTCACTTATTCGCATGATATTCTTCACTTGCCGTTTCCCTTCCTTTCACTCGTTGCGTTCTCCTTTAGTCCTGTTTCCAGGCTGCCTGGAATGCTGGAACGTTCCCCTCTTCCAGGTTCTTCTCCTATGCGTTTTGGTTGTCATTGCCTATGAGGTAAGCTGGTGAGATAAACACAAGGGAGTAATGGGGACGTTTTTGTTCTTCAAACTTGAGAGAGAGAGAGAGAGAGAGAGAGAGAGAGAGAGAGAGAGAGAGAGAGAGAGAGAGAGAGAGAGAGAGAGAGAGAGAGGGCAAATAAAGGAAGAAATAAAGAGGCAAAGAAAATAAGGATGAAATAGAAATGAAAAGAATAAAATATAGAAAAGAGATAAAGAAAACAACAGCAACATCAATATCAACAACACCAGCCACAACATTAACAACAACATCAATAACGACACCACCAACAAAAATTCGAACTTGATAAGTTACTGGTATTTTTATTCCGTCAATAAATGTCGCCCTTATACCACAGTTCAATAAACTCCTTCCTTTCTAAGAAATGTTCCTTTGCCATCATACTTTCTTCTTCATTTCCGTGGCACCCCACCGTATCAAAGTGCTAAGCCTGCCTCTTAGCTAACCGAAAACTGAGACGCAGGATACACAGGCGACGCAGCACAGACCAAAGGCAGACTTCCTGCTGCTGAAGTGAAGCACGGTTCGAACTTCTCTCTCACCACTTCAAATGCTTCTAGATGTGCTACCTCAGTATTTTGAGTGAGAGAGAAGTTGAAAATGTACAGGGTGTTCAAAAAAAAATTCTCAACCTGAAAAGAGATCAATGTCAAACATTAAACATAAAATCTTGAACTGTTTCTATGCAGGCTGTGAAAATTTGAGGTCGTTTCAACGAAAATTGCCAAAATTATTGGCCTGCAAAATGACGTCAAATTTTTTGGAACACCCTTGTACTTCAGTTCAGCAACAGGAAGTCTGTCTCAGATTGCGCTTAGGGTTATGCATATTAGTCCTCCTCCTCTCATTCTGGGCCCTTCCAGTCTATTCTATTCACCCCTCTGGTACTCTCCTTCAACTCCCCCCCAACCCCCAACCCCCCACCCCTAACCCCCAACACCCCACCTCCCCGTAGGAGAGGGATTAATCCGTCTCCGGATAAATTAGTAGTTGTATTCGTTTGTTCCTCAACTTGTAATCCGATTCGTTCATCGAAGTCCATTCTTGGAGATCGACGAAGTCGCTTGGGCGGTTCTTCTGGGCGCGCGTACAGGGCCGTTCTTGGAAATCTTTGAGCGATAGTAGCCTCTTCATTACCAAGAGGATATGTTGAAAAAAAGTAAAATAGAATAGAGTGAAATGAAATAGAATGAAAGCAAAATAGAATAAAATGAAATTAATGAATTAGGAAAGGAATTAAAAATTCAACTCAAAAATCAAATATAAAAAAAGAATAAGAAGAAATAATATAAAAAAAAAGAAAATAATTTAAACAAGTAAAAAAAAAAAAAAAACATTGAAGGACCCCCCCCCCCAAAAAAAAAAGAGAGAAAAAGTATCACCAGGCATGGAAGAGGTTAACAGAGAGATTAATAAAAACAGTCTGTGACTAGAAGGAATAGACAGAAAAGTGCCAACTTATACGGTGGGGATTAGATAATTTTTAACTCAAGAGTTCTAAGATCCGGATAATCCTCGCCAATATAGCGGTGTGCAGGTGCATCTTTGTAGGCGTTTGTATGGTAGGATGCAGCCGTGGGCGTTGGTGTGGATTTTGATGTGGATATTAGTGTGGGTGTAGAGGTTTGGGCGTAGATGTGTGTAAGCGTGCATGTATGGTAGATGTGGGTGAAGATATACATGTGTATGGGTGTAAGTGTCGGTGAGGGTGTACTGTATGTGTGGATATGTGTGTGGGGGGTGAAGGAGAATGTGGTTACGTGTCTTTGGTTGTCTGTGGATATACGGACGCGATATGCAACATGGTTGTGTAGATGTGTTTTGATGTGATTGCGGATGTATGTCTTGTTGGTACAGCTAAGAATGTGGGTGGGAACTTGTGTGTGTGTGTGCGGGTGCGTGTGTGTGTGTGTATTCACCTTGGTCTTTGAATCACGTGCTTGACTCCTGAACGACAGCTATTTCCCTCCCGGAAGAGTTAAGAGCTCGTATGACCGATCTATGGGTAATGCTGTGAACTTACACGGATACACACCTCCAACTCCCCGCCCACGAAAGTTGGAGTAGCGACTCGAAGCACAGCGATACTGAAATTATTTCAGCCCTGGGCGGGATTTGAACCCGGACCGCCGTAATGAGAGTCGGGGACTCTACCAACCGCACCACCAAGTCGTGTGTGTGTGTGTGTGTGTGTGTGTGTGTGTGTGTGTGTGTGTGTGTGTGTGTGTGTGTGTGTGTGTGTGTGTGTGTGTGTGTGTGTGTGTGTGTGTGTGTGTGTGTGTGTGTGTGTGTGTGTGTGTGTGTGTGTTTAGTTTAGTTTAGTTTAGTTTATTTACATAATTGTAATATACAGGGAAGGAACAACGCTGGTGGATCCTGGCGCTTCCTCTTCAATTAATTAAATTATCATACCTGCTTCGTTACAAGTTCACATATGGTTCTAAATTGGTCTACATCATCTCACTGTGTGTGCGTGTGTGTGAGTGTATGTGTGTATTTACCTAGTTGTATTTACTTAGTTGTATTATACGGGAAGGGAGCTATGCTCGTGGTGACCCGTCTTTGTATCTTTCAGCATCAAGTTTTTTCTTAAAATCTTGAATAGTATTTGCACACGCTGTTTCTTTATTTAAGTTATTCCATATATCCAGCACTCTGTGTGGGAAGCTATTTTTTTCAGATCTCTTCTGTAGTTGTCCTTTTTGAGTTTCTTTTCATTGTCATTTTTTAAAAAATCTTTTCTGTCAAGGACTTCTATCCTTTTCATGATTCTAAATATAGTCAGTAGATCACCTCTTTCTCTTCTTTGCTCTAGTGTTGGTAGTTCTAATTTCGATAATCTTTGTTCGTATGTTAATTTACAAAGAGCTGGTGCCAACTTTGTCGTTGTTCTCTGTATTCTTTCTAGTTTCCTTATATTATTAGTACTGGGTGTCCATAGTGTCGCTCTATATTCCAGTTTTGGTCTAATCAATATGTCTAATATTTTTTCAAAATAATTTCTTCATCCAAGTATTCAAATGCCACTTTCATTTACCTTAGTAGGTTGTATGTTTCCCCGACTATTTTGTTTATATGTCTATTTGGAATCATGTCTTTGCTGATTATCACTCCAAGGTCCCTTTCCGAGTGCACTTTTTTTTTCTTTTTCATCAATTTTGTAATTTTTTGAAATTCTGTTTTTGCTTTTTCCAAACTCCATTATGCTACACTTCTTGATATTGAAGTTCACTTCCCACTTTTGAGTCCATTTCCAGATTTTGTTCAGGTCTGATTGTAATGAGTCACAGTCCTCTTCTGTTGATACTTTCTTTAATATTTTTGCGTCATCTGCGAAGAAATTCATATAACATTCAACTCCTTCGTCCATGTCGTTTATGTATATGGCAAACATGATTGGAGCCAGCACTGACCCTTGTGGAACACCACTTATCATTTCTTCCCATTTCGAGTATTTGTCTCTAATTACTACCTTCATTTTTCTCCCAGTCAGGAAGTCTTTCATCCATTCTAATAAATTACCTGCAATGCCACCTATTGATTCTAATTTCCCTATTAATTTCTTGTGTGGTACTTTGTCAAATGCCCTTTGTAGATCTAGATAGGCACAGTCTGCCCATCCATCTCTCTCATCTATTATATCTATTAGTCTTGAATAGAAGTAGATTAGGTTTGTTGTACCTGGTCTTCCCTGTCTAAATCCAAATTGGCTAGGGCTTAGTATAGATTTTTCTTCCAGGTGTTTAACCCATCTACTTTTGATCACTTTTTCACATATTTTAGTTACTGTGCTTGTTAGGGAGACCGGTCTGTAGTTAGTTGGATTTTCCTTGTTTCCTCCTTTATATATTGGTACAATGTTGCATTTTTCCAGTCTTGTGGTACTTTTCCTTCTTTGAGGGGGCATTTGATTATAGTGTGTATTTCATCTGTTAATTCCTCTACGTATTCCTTCAGTATTCAATTTGCAATTCCATCTGGACCATGCGATTTTCTAATGTCAAGGTTTTTTATTTGGTCACTGATTTCCTTTTTTGTTACAGTTATTTCCTTCATTTGAGGGGATTTTTGTCTCTCTATTTCCTAACAGTTAGGTGTGCTTTCAATTGTGAATACCGATTTGAATTGGTTACTCATAACTTCTACCATTCCTTGTTCTTCTGTGTATTTATGACTTCCTTGGCGCAGTTTTTTATTTATTGTTTGTTTTTTAGTTTACCGTTCACATATCTATAAAATAGTTTCGATTGTTCCTTGGATTTTTCTATTATTTCCTTTTCATAATTTCTTTTTTATTTGGGTATTTTTACATAATCGTTTCTTAGTTTGATGTATGTTTGCCATTTGCTCTTTTTTTTTCAATTTTTTTCAGGCTTTGTCTCTTTTGTCCTTGGCTTCACTACATTTTTTGTTGTACCAGTTCTATATGTATATATCTTTCTTGCTTTTGATGACACCCTCATTATAAATTTATTTTAGTATATTTCATTTTTCTTCCATCCTTGTTTCTTCATTTAGGATTTTTTCCCAGTTTGCATTGCGAAAGACTTTTTAGGTTTCTCAAAATTCGTTTTGTTATACATAGGTTTTCCTATTCTATGTTTCTCATTTCTTCTTAGGTTTGTTTGCTCTTTTAGTTTTAATTCTATTAGTACATGGTCGCTCTTTCCTAATGGTGTTTTGTGATCTATTCTGTCTACAATTTCAGGTTCCGATGTAAGTAATAAATCCAGTCTCGAAGGTTCCTCATTGTTTCTGTATCTGGTATTTTCCTTTATCCATTGAGTCATTGTGTATTCAATGGTTATATTAAATAGCATGCTGCCCCATATGTCCTCTCCACCCCTCACTGTCATTTCTTCCCAACATATTTCTTTTGAATTAAAATTACCCATAATTACTGTATTTCCTCTTTCAGTATATCAGTTAATGTTTTGTATCTCCTAACAATTTGAAATGATCGTAATGTTTCCAGGCCAGTGTTTTAGGGGGCACATACACGACTACAAATTTTCTACTTTTCAAGTGGTTGTTTTCTATTTTTATCATGATTGACTCTACATTGTTTCTTCCTTTTGTTAACTTTGTCATATTTAAGTCTTTTTTGGTCAGAAATAGTACTCCCCCTCCTTGTTTTTCCTTTCTATGCTTCATCTAGCAGTTGTATAGACCTTGTCCCACAGGGTTAGGTGGTAGATTCCCTTTCAGTTTAGTTTCCACTATTCCCATTATGTCCGGCTTTTCTGATGCCAGGTAATCATTCAGTACATTAATTCTTGAGATCATTCCATCAGTGTTGGTATAGGCTAATTCTATTTTTTTTCTTTCTCTTTTTTTCTGTTTTTTTTTTCCTTCCTCGTGATATACCATTTTCTCAGCCTCAGGTCCAACGCTTAAAAAAAAAAAAAAAAAAAAAAAAAAAAAATCTTTTCATTCTCGGTTCTCTTTTCATTCTTTGCCTTCGCTTCATTTCTAAGCTCATTTTCTTTTTCTTTTTCTTCTTCACTCCTTTCTTTATCCATACGTTTTTGTTTGTGTGTGTGTGTGTGTGTGTGCGTGCGCATGTGTGTGTTTGAGCCTAGAAACGTAACATCCTCTAAACTGTGCTACATAAAGTGGCGGCACACTAGCCATTTTTCGTTAGCATGCTACTTGCTTTTCCTACACGAATGTTAAATATATTGTCGAGATTTTCTAGAATATTGTAACCGAAGTCGTTTCTACTCAAACGAAATAGCAAAATCAAGTAGCATGCTAACCTAGTGTGCCGCCATATGTTTACATACGCGCGCTTACTCGCACGTGTGTTTCTATGAACTTAATATCCAAACGCCACTTCCAAACCATATTACAAATATTTACAGCACAGTGGGGTAGTAAAGGGCCAATCCTGGTTTTGAAATGTCCGTAATATAAGCATACTGTTACTGACATGTTAGTGTGTGTTTGTGCGTGCGTGTGTGTGTGTGTGTGTGTGTGTGTGTGTGTGTGTGTGTGTGTGTGTGTAATTCACCATGGTCTTGGATCACGTGTTGGACTCGTGATCAACAGCTATTTTTCTTCCGGAAAAGAGCTCAGAGGTCATATTTGACCGATCTATGGGTAATGCTGTGACCTTACACGTACACGCACACCCAACTCCCCGCCCACGAGAGTTGAGGTAACAACTCAGCGCAGCGATACTGAAATTATTTCAGCCCCGGGCGGGATTCGAACCCGGACCGCCGTAGTGGCGGCCGGAAACTCTAACCACTACGCCACCTGTGTGTGTGTTTGTGCGTATGTGTGTGTGTGTGTATTCACTTGGTCTTTGGATCACGTGTTGGACTCGCTCGTAGGATCTATGGGTAATGCTATGACCTTGCACACACACACACACACCCAACTCCCCGCCCACGAGAGTTGGAGTAACACCCCTCAGCGCTGCGATACTGATATTATTTCAGCCCCAGGCGAGGGTCGAACCCGGACCTCCGTAGTGGCAGGCCAGAGCTCTAACCACAGCGCCATGAGAGGTGTGTGTGTGTGTGTGTGTGTGTGTGTGTGTGTGTGTGTGTGTGTGTGTGTAAACACGTGCATGTACATATATTTACACCTCACCTGCATGTGCGTATTTAGTGAGTATATATACACATAGTACGTATACATGTGTGGACACAGTGCGTACACGTTTGTGGATATGTATGTGTGCGTGTATGTACGTGTATGTTTTTACGTGTATGTATAGATATATCTGCGCGTGTGCGTGCATCCACACGTGAATGCATAGATCCATACTGTTGATTACTTGTGGGTGTTTCAATCTATTATAAACATGAAATAGATTTTTTTTTCTTTTTTTTTTAGAACGAAAATTTTATCAGTTGAAATGCGGTTTTCAATAGTAAAGTGGCGTATGCAGATTGGAGGGTTTATTGCAAATGTTTTGAATTTGCAACACATCGTATTTGGAACTTTCCCCAAGTCTGGCAGACTTATGTCGAATATCACTTCAAATTTCTTGTGTATTATAACGAGACTAAGACATTTAATAATTTCATTTGGATAATACTAAGCAATTTCATTCGTCATTGAGTATATATATATATACATATATATATATATATATATATATATATATATATATATATATATATAATATAATAATAATAATAATTCCAACAGTCGTCCCCGGATTTGAACCTTGAGGCTTGCGTGAACACGAAGCCGACGCTCTACCAACTGAGCTATCGGGTGTCTAAAATTCTCCAACTTGGGAAATAGTCTTACCCGCTGATGAGTGGGTCATCCTTGTCCCTTGCCACATTGCTCGAATTGAGGGTAATAGAATAAGGCTTATGCATTACTGTTTATCATAAACTTCGTGGACGGAAAGAAATTGCTTGGCATCTGCGAACTGCAAATGAATCTTCAGTCCGGATACTAGAAGGTTTTCAGGTCTTCAGAAGCTTCCGAGAAAGGACTTTGAAGACCTTGGATTTTGAACTGTTGGACTACAGATGTCTCTTAGTCGAAATGGAGGGAGACACTTTGAATTTCTTAAAGACTATCTCAAAGTCAAAACCTGTGGGGAAGTCCTTAAAAAAGTAAATAAAAAAATAGAAAGTTAATGTTCAATTATGTGATATATATGTTATCTTCAGCTAGAATGTTATAATCTACTCGTAAGAGCTTCATTTAGAACTTTATATCAGATGAGCTTCATCTAAAATACTATATCATAAGAGTAATTGCTCCCTTCATCTTAGCTATAATCCACAACAACTTTTATAACGGTAAAAATCATAATACAATCATTTTTAGCATTACGATTACTATTATTATTATAAGATGAACAAAAGATAACATTTTACGATGCTATTATCATAGTCATTCTGATTACATGATTTGTTTAGTTTTTATTTTTTCTCTTAGATAAGTAACAAACAGCAACTACTCCCTCCTCCTCTTCCTACTACTCGTCGTCCTCCTTCATCGTCTTCCTCCTCGTACTCCTCGTTTTCCTCCTGGTTTCCCTCAGCCTCTTCCTCGTCCTCCTTACCTTTCTCTTCCTTCTCTCCGTCCTTCGCTTCCTCATATTTGTTCTTGTCCTTCTCGTTCTCCTCCTCACTCTTCTCATCTTTCTCCTCCTCCTCCTCCTCCTCCTCCTTCTCCTCCTCCTCCTCCTATCTCCTCCTCCTATCTCCTCCTCCTATCTCTCCTCCTCCTCCTCTTCCTCCTTATTCTCCTCCATTTCCTCTTCCTCTACTTCTTCTTCCCCCTTCTTCTCTTCTTCAACTTCCTCGCCCTTCTCGTCCTCCTCCTCCTCCTCCTCCTCCTCCTTCGTCTTCCATGCTGTTCTTCCTCTTCCTCCTCCTAGTTTAGTATTGGAAATCCAGAAAATACAGAATTCTCAAATATTGGAAATTAAAACTCGTTATTAAATATGAACCAAAATATAAAAAGAGTGCTTCTGTAACTCAGAATATTCTAGATTTCAGGGTTTACTTCTTTTGAATATTG
>NC_134815.1:27395265-27400265 GCF_046742065.1 Oratosquilla oratoria
CTCTATCTCTCTGTCTCTGTCTCAACATCTCTCTCTCTGTCTCCTCTAACTCTGTCTCTCTGTGTCTCTCTCCGTCTCTATCTCTCTCTTTCTCTATGTTTCTCTTTCCCTGTCTCCGTCTCTGTCTCGCTCTTTCTCTCTCTCTCTCTCTCTCTCTCTCTCTCTCTCTCTCTCTTTCTCTGTGTGTGTGTGTCTATCTATACCTCTCAGCTTCAGTTGCCCTGATACAGTGTTTAATCCCCCGAAACGCTGAGGAGGGTCACAAATCTGAATGAAATCTTGTGCCTTTCAAAACAAACTCCTCAAAAGCCTGGCACGGTAAGGAGAGGGTTACAAGTGGCAGACATGACAATGGCAGACAGGCTGGGGTAATGGTAGGTATGGCAATGAGCGTGTCTTCCATGGCAGGCACATTAGTTTCCGTGGCAAGCGTTTATGACAGTGGCATGCATAGCATTGACATGCACGGCATCATCATGCATGACAGTGGTATACACGACAGTGACCAGCATAATAGTAACATGCTTAACAGTGACCTACGTGGCAGTGACATGCATAACAGTGACCTACGTGGCAGTGACATGCATAACAGTGACCTACGTGGCAGTGACATGCATAACAGTGACCTACGTGGCAGTGACATGCATAACAGTGACCTACGTGGCAGTGACATGCATAACAGTGACCTACGTGGCAGTGACATGCATAACAGTGACCTACGTGGCAGTGACATGCATAACAGTGACCTACGTGGCAGTGACATGCATAACAGTGACATGCATCGCAGTGACTTACATAACAGTGACCTGCATGACCTTTGCATACACAGCAGTGCCCTGCATAACAGTGGCATACACGACAGTTGCCTACATGACAATGCCATACAAGACAGTGTAATACATTGACCATACATAGCAGTGATAGGAATATTAATTAAAGAGGCTTGGCGTTTGTAGATAGGGCAATGACAAACACTCGAACATCTGTCGTGGTCCTTAGCATCAACGTCAACACACATAAATCCTAAAGTTTTCTAGCGCAGTATTATTTAAGAGGAGCCATATATACTATTCATAGCACGCATAGAAAACGGAGTGCTGGTTGTGATGCAAAGTCCTGCGCGTAGTTTCCGCTCATATATCCTCGTTAGTGGACGACAATACATTCGGCTAAATCAGGACTACAGCGCTACAACTCTTACTACTGCATAACTTTGGCAGACGAGATATACACAGACAAACAAGACTGGAGACTAACAAGCTGGTCTCCACACTTTTGTTATGGACATATTTTTCTTTTATATTTTTTTTTTTTTTTTTTTTTTTTTTTTTTTTTTTTTTGTGGTCATCGCGATGAGGACTTGATTATATAATCTGATGAAAAGAGTCTTATCAAAAGGAAACGCATGAAAAGAAAAATTATTTCATGTCGAAGAAATGGTCAATGGTTGGCTTTTCAGAGGTCGGTTGGTCCCTTTCTCTTTCTCTCTCTTTCTCTCTCTATCTCTCCGTCTTTCTCTGTCTCTTTCTCTTTCTCTGTCTCTCTCTCTATTCCCATCTCTGTATCTCTCTCTCTCTCTTTCTCTCTCCTCTCTCACTCTCTCCTTTTCTCTCTCTCTCCTTTCTCTCTCTCTCCCTCTCTTTCTCTCTCCCTCTCTCTTTCTCTCTCCCTCTCTCTCTCTCTTTCTCTCTCTTTCTCTCTCACTCTCTCTTTCTCTCTCACTTTCTCTCACTCTCACTCTGTCACTTTCTCAAGAATGGGAGAGGAAAAAGTAAATTGAAATTGCGAAAGTTTGGGAGTAAATAAATAGATAAACAAGTAAACGATTGAATAGATAATTGGCTTGTTGGCATTGGGCAGTGGACCAAGGGAAGATTGTATTCCTCTATTTCTTTTACCATACAAATGTGCTTTTCTCTTCTTCAACTTTTCCATCGTCTCCTTCTCCTTCCTCTCATTTTCCTCCATCGTCTTTTTCTACCCCTCCTCCTCCTCCTCCTCCTCCTCCTCCTCCTCCTCCTCCTCCTCCTCCTCCTGTACCTCCTTGTATTCCTGTTCTCGTATCTCGTTATTCTTCTCCTCTTCCTTCTGCTCTTCCCACTCCTGTACCTCCATCGCTTTTTTCTCTTCCTCATCTTCTTTCCTTAATTACCTGTCACCCTCGTTTTCCTCCTCCTCGTCCTCCCCTTCTCCTGTTCCTTCTCCTCCTTCTTTTTCTCCTCTTCTTCATTTTCTTTTTTCTCCTCTTTCTCCTGGCCCTCCTCCTCCTCCTCCTCCTCCTCCTCCTCCTCCTCCTTCTCCTCCTCCTCCTCCTCCTCTTTCATCTCCACTTACTCCTCTTCTTCTTTTTCTCCTCCTGTTATACCTTTTCTTGTTTCTCCACTTTCTCCTACTCTTTCTTCTCCTTCTCCTCCTCCTCCTCCTCCTCCTCCTCCTCCTCCTCCTCCTCCACCTAATCCTTATTCTCCTCCTCCTTCACCTAATTCTTATTCTCCCCCTCCTCCTCCACCTACTTCTCCACTTACTCCTTCTCCTGCTCCTCTCCCACCTCCACTTACTCCTCCTCCTCCGCCTTCTCCTACTTCACCTGCTACTCCTCTACCACCACATCCTCCTCCTCCTCCTCACCCTCCTCCTTATCGCCCTCCTCCTTCACGTCCTCCTCCTTCAAGCAAATTCTCCATTTCTTTTTATAACTCCTACTATACTTTCGCTCTGCTTATTCCTATTCCCCATTCCCCTGCCCTTTCCCCCACTCCCTCTCCTCTCTCCCTCTCCCTCTCTCCCCCTCTCTCCCTCTCTCCCCCTCTCTCCCTCCTTTTACCCTTTCCTCCATTTCCTTCCCCTTCTCCTGCTCTCTCCCCTCTCTTCCTCCTATCCCCCTCCCCCTGCCCTTTCCCCCATTCCCTCCCCCTCTCTCCCTCCCTTTGCCCTTTCCTCCATTCCCTTCCCCTTCTCCTCCTGTCTTCCCCCTTCTCCCCTATCTACCTCCTATCCCCCTCCCCCTGCCGTTTCTCCCATTCCTTCCCCCTCTCTCCCCCTTCTCTCTTCCCCCTCTCCCTTTCCCCTCTGCCCCCTTCCCCTCTCTTCCCCTCTCCCCTTCCCCTCTCTTTCCCTTTCCCCTCTCTCCCCCTTTCCCCCTCTTCCCCTTTCCCCTTCCCCTCTCTTCCCCTCTCCCCTTCCCCCCATTCCCACCCCCTCTCCCCCCTGGACATCCCCCCCCCCCTCCACAGGACCCCAAGTTCCTGCTGCTGCCTATGTCAGCTCGTTCAGCAAAACGTCGGCGGCAGCAGCTTCCTCGTTATCTCAGCTCGCTCATGTTTCACGGTCATTGTAGCCTCTGCTCTCCCTCTCTGCTCGTACTCTCTGCTCTCCCTCTGCTCTCCCTCTCTGCTCGTATTCTACTCTCCCTTTGCTCGCCCTCTCTGCTCTCCCTCTGGCATCTCCCTGCTCTCCCTCTCTGCTCGTACTCTCTGGTCTCCCTCTGCTCTCCCTCTGCTCTCCCTCTCTGCTCGTACTCTGCTCTCCCTTTGCCCTCCCTCTCTGCCCTTCCTCTCTCCTTTTCCTCTGCTATATCCCTCCCCTTCCTCTTTGCTCACCAACTGGTCTTCATCTCTATTACCCGTCTCTGCTCTCCCTCTACGCTCCATCTGCTCTCCCTCTGCTCTCCATCTGTTTCCCCTCCGATTTTCCTCTGCTCTCTTGCTTCTCTCTGTTTTTCCTCTGCTCTTTCTCTGCTCTTTCTCTGATTTCACTCTCTCGTCTCCCTATGCTCTGCCTCTGGTCTGCCTCTCTGCTCTCCCTCGCTGCTCTCCCTCTCTGTTTTCCCATTACTCTCCATCTGTTCTCTCTCTGTTCTCCCTCTCTGCTTTCTCTCTGCTCTCCATCTGCTCTCCCTTCCATTACTCTCCCTCTGTTCTCCCTCTCTGCTTTCCCTCTGCTCTCCCATCCATTACTCTCCCTCTGTTCTCCCTCTCTGCTTTCCCTCTGCTCTCCATCTGCTCTCCCTTCCATTACTCCCCCTCTGTTCTCCCCCTGCTCTCCCTCTGTTCTCCCCCTGCTCTCCCTCTGCTCTCCATCTGCTCTCCCTTCCAATACTCTCCCTCTGTTCTCTCTCTGCTCTCCCTCTCTGCTTTCCCTCTGCTCTCCATCTGCTCTCCCTTCCATTACTCTCCCTCTGTTCTCCCCCTGCTCTCCCTCTACTCTCCATCTGCTCTCCCTCTGCTCTCCATCTGCTCTCCATTTGTTTCCCTCTACTTTTCCTCTGCTATTTCTCTGCTCTCCTCTTTTTTTCTCCTTCTCTCTCTTTGTTGTCCGGGTTATCTCCTGGTGATCTCCCACATCACTTTCTTTGCTTGTTTCTCTCTCTGCCTCTCTGTCCTCCCCTTCTTTCTCCCCTCTCTCTCTCTCCCTCTCTCCCTCCCTCTCCCTCTCCCTCTCATTCTCTCTCCATCTCCCTCTCATTCTTTCTCCCTCTCATTCTTTCTCCCTCTCTTTCCCTCTCCCTCTTTCCCTCTCTCTCTGTCTCTATCTATCTCTGTCTCTGTCTCTCTCCCTGTCTCTCTCTCCATCTCTCCCTCTCCATCTCTCTCAATCTCACTCTCTCTCTCTCTCTCTCTCTCTCTCTATCTATCTCTTTTTCTCTTTCTCTCTCTCTCAACATGTTTTATCAAACATATGTCTGTTAAGAGGAAAACTATGTCCATGTACAAGTACAACGGCGAGCCACAAAACTGATTCCAAATATCAAAAATAAATCATACGAAAATCGACTAAAGCACATGAATCTGTTTTCCCTAAAAAAGCGTAGACTCAGAGGTGACTTGATACAGGTCTTTAAGATTTTAAAGGGAATTGACAACATCAAAAGTGACAAAATTTTCACATTGAATGAGAATCAGACAAGAAACAATGGTCTCAAACTGTCCGGAAATAGATTCAATTTGGAAGTAGGTAGAAACAACTTTGCCAACCGTGTAGTTAATGAATGGAATAAACTT
>NC_134815.1:27407765-27410265 GCF_046742065.1 Oratosquilla oratoria
TGTGTGTGTGTGTGTGTGTGTGTGTGTGTGTGTGTGTGTGTGTGTATGTATCCGTCTTTGAATGTTTGTGTGTGTGATTCACGTTTTGGATCACGTCTTGGACTCGTGATCAACAGCTTTCACCTTCCCGGATCAGAGCTCAGAACTCATATATGACCGATCTATGGGTAATGCTGTGACCTTACACGAACACACCCCTAACTCCTTGCCCACGAGAGTTGGAGTAGTGACTCACAGCGCAGAAATACTGAACTTACTTCAGTCCTGGGCGGGATTCGAGCTCGGACCGCTGTAGCGGTGGTTGCGTATGTGCCTGTGCATGTTTGTATGTGCACCTATGTATGTTTGTACCAATGTACATACAGTACGTGTATACCTGTGCATGGTTGTATGTGTGTACCTATGTATGTTTGTGTATGTGTGTGTACCTATGTATGCGTGTGTATACTTGTGTATGTTTGTGTGTGTGTACCTGTGCATGTTTGTGTGTGTGAACTTGTATATTTTTGTGTGTATCTATATGTGTACCTGTGTGTGTTTGTGTATTTGTGTGTATACCTGTGTATGTTTGTGTGTGTGTATCTGCGTATGCTTGTGTGTGTGTGTACCTGTGTATGCTTGTGCGTGTACCTGTGTATGCTTGTGTGTGTGTGTAACCTTGTATATTTGTGTGTGTACCTATATATGTTTTATGTAATTATGCGTGTGTGTGTGTGTGTTGTGTGTATGTGTGTGTACGTGTGTTACATGTGTGCACGGCGAAAAATGAAAAAAAAATTAAATTGTGTCATTTAATACTTGTTTGTTTTTGGCAAAGGAGAAGACAAGGAAGACTGCCACTTGGCCTCGGCAGTGCCTTTGGAGTAATGGCACCGAAGGGAAGCTCTAGAGTTGAGCCCAAGAAATCCAGGCTAAGATTTAAGCCTGAAACTGTCAGCTGAAGAAGCCCTGCACGTGTGCAGTGATCTGTTTGCGTGTGCGTGTACATGTGTGGACGTGTGTGTGTGTGTGAGTACATATGTGTGTACGTGTGTGTGCATGCGTGTGTGTGTATGTGTGTGCGTGTTTGTGCGTGTATGTATACATGTCAGTGTGTGTGTGTGCGTGCATGTATACATGCGTGTGTGTGTATGTGTATGCGTGTGTATGTGTTCGTGTGTAGTTGTATGTGTGTGTGAATAGACGCGTATGAACGTGCGTGTGTATACGTGTATGTGTGTACATGTGTGTGTGTGCGTGTGTGTGTGCGTGTGTGTGTGTGTCTGCATTTGTGTACGTGTACGTGTGCGTGTGTGTGTGTATGTACGTGTGTGTGTCTGTGTACGTGTACTGCACATGTGTGTGTGTGTGTGTGTGTACGTGTGTGTGTGTGTGCGTGTGCGTGTGTCTGTGTAAGTGTATGTGCGTGAGTGTGTGTTTGTTTTCTTTGTTTCTTTTTCTTTTCCTTATAGATTTTTTCTTTATAATCGTCTAGAGTTTTCTCTCTCTCTCTCTCTCTCTCTCTCTCTCTCTCTCTCTCTCTCTCTCTCTCTCTCTCTCTCTCTCTCTCTCTCTCTCTCTCTTTCAAATGCTAATAATGGTCTTCTTTCATTCAAAGTAAGCAGTTAGGAAAGCAAATATCAGTACAGCATAACCTAACGATTAGCATATTCCGAAGATAATGAAAATTATGCTGTCTGGCTATTAGCTTTGACCAGACTTGTCAAATTTACCCACGTATGCACGGACATCTAGGGCAAGTAGAAGTCGCCAATATTTTCAGGACTCGAACCTAGGTCAGTATTCGCAGAAACCACGATCAAAAACAAGCCTCAGGTCAGATCAAGTCAGGTCACGTGATGTGGCTAATTATCTTCCCTCAGCTGAATAAAATAGCTTGTCGGAATTCAGAAGAAAAAAAAATTGCTCTCGCTAGTAACACGGTTAACGATGCGTATCGCTCATAACGGTCGGCCGTTTGAAAAATAACGGCCGGCCGTTTAAAAAATAACGGTCGGGTGATTCGGTTACAACGGCTTTTCTGGTCCAAAACGTCTGAGTTTAGGTGAATTGAATGAAAATGGCGATGCATTTCGCTCTGTCCCTTCGGGTCAGTGGCACTCTCCCATTACATATGTCTTCATTCTAACTTGGTGAAAAGCATTTAGAAAAGAAAATCAATTTAACATTTTGGAAACAAAAACATACCAGCTATCTCGCAGGAAATAGTAATAACGATAATGTAAATAGTAGTAATGATATAATGATTATAATAATAGTAATAATAATGACGTAAATAATTTCTTACTTGGGTTTTCACTGACCGGAAGCCCGCAGCCCCACAGTAGACGGCAACGATCCTTGGGTCTTCCCATACATCCCTCTGGGAAGGGACATAGGGACGATGCCTATATCATATTCAGTGTGGGACTGCAATATGAGGAGGAGAACAATTGTCGGTTGTGTATATATATATACATATATATATATATATATATATATATATATATATATAGAGAGA
>NC_134815.1:27415265-27422765 GCF_046742065.1 Oratosquilla oratoria
GGGAGCGTAAGTTAGAGATAAAGGGAAAATAGGAATTAGAAAGGAAAGGAGGAAGGAGGGAGAAGAAGAGACAAGGAAAATTAAAGAAACAAGAGGAAGAGGAGGAGGAGGAGGAAGAAGAAGAATAGAGGAAAAAATGAAACATGGGAGAAGAGGTGAGGAAGAAGATGCGTAAGCAAGAGGAAGAAGAAATAATAAAAGAAGAAAAAGAAGGAAGAGGAAAGGAGAGGAAGAAAAAACTCTTCCTCGTCTTCCTCCTTTCCTCCTCCTCCTCCTCCTCCTCCTCCTCCTCCTCCTCCTCCTCCTCCACCTTCTCCTCCTCCTCCTCCTCCTCCTCCTCCTCCTCCTCCTCCTGTATTTCATCTGACCATTACCCTGCCCTGATCGGAGGCACGGTCAGAGCCTCGCAAAGAGCACGTTCGTCCGATGTGGGACCTTAACACCTTTCAGCACTTTATTATGTTAAAAACCAGGCGATTTAATTCAAAGGAGATTACAGTTGATGAATGCCCTGTTCACACTGGCGGTTTCCGCGCGGTTGAAACCGATAGTGTGAAGAGGGCCTTAGATCGAACCCTGCACGATCAATATTATTGCGCAATATTCCGTATTGTACAATATTATTGACTGTGTAAGGATGGCATTGAAGAGACTTGCATGTTTGGCCTGTACATTTAATGTCTTCAATACATTGTCATTCTTCAATGCTATTCCTACACCGTCAATAATATTGTACAATACGAAATATTGCGGAATAATATTGATCATGTAGAGCCCACTTGCAAATGTGTCTCAATTTAAGAACTTGTATGGTTGACCATAAAGGAAAAAGTGGATTACTAAAGAAATAAGAATCATGATAATAGGATTAATAATAATAGTAATGATAGGAATAATGATAGGAATAATAATAGTAATGAATAATAATAGAAGTAATAAGAATATTGGTAGGAAGGATAATAGGAATTAGTAATGATAGGAATAGGAGTAATAGGAATATTAATAGGAATAATATCAGGAATAATTAATGATAGAAATAAATGGGATATATTGATGGGAATAATAAGAATAATTATTAATAGAAATAATAGAGATAATAGAGATATAGATAGGAATGATAATAGGAATAGTTAATAATAGGAATAATAAGAATATTAGGGATGAGAATAGGAATAGTGATAGGAGTGATAATGAAAATATCTAACAATAATGATAATAATATGAAAAAAGTTAATAATAAGAACGACGACGGCAAAATAAAGTGAATACTGGTAACAGCATGAAATACATTAAATTAATTGAAACAGAATACAATAAAACGAACTAAAACTTAAAAAAATCTCGTACCAAAAAGCAAAGAACTGAACGAAATAGAATAAAACTAAATGTGCTCATATGCGAGAAGTACAATAGAACGAAAGAAAATGAAACAAAACAGCAACTGTGACAATAAGAATCCATTTGCAGGACTCGCCTGCTCGGAAAATAGCTCTGCGTAGGACGGGCTATTTTCACAGAAATGTTACGTGATTTTTTTTTTTTTTTTTTTTTTTTTGAGCGGAGCGATGATGTCATTAAGACTAAAACGAAGGCCAAGACTTCATCCAACTAAAAAAAAATAAAAAAAAAAAAAAAAAAAAAAAAAAATGAATGTGTATGTATGGCTGGGGGTGATCAACTCACGCAAATCTTGAAGAATCTAATGTGATAAAACAAAATACGTGGATAAGAAATAAATGAAATAAAGATAAATGGAAACTAAACAATCTTTACCCCAAACTTCAAGTGACAAAAGAAGAAGAAGAAAAAGAAGAAAACGGCAACAAAAAACAAAAGACTTCTCTGTTGGAGCAAGTTCGAGAAAAACGAGGCTCACTTGAATGGCAAGACCTAATCAGCTGAGGATGTTGCCATTATGTGAGTCCCGCTTTCTTCAGATCTGCAAGAGACAAAATGCCAAAGGGCAACAGAAAATGACCGAACTTTATTCGGAAAAATAGTTACACATAATGAATCGAGTTTCTAGGTGGCGTAAATAACTGATATAGAAAAAGGCGCCAGTTGTGGACGGCCTCAGCGAGCGACTTAAACCGAAAAATGAGGAGAGAACCTTTGCACAAAGAAAGAGGAAGAGAGATAATAACTAAGTTGAAGAACAATAACAAATGAGTTGAAGAACATATGATGAACAAGCAAGGCGGTGCTGAACAAGAGTTATATTCCGTAAAGAAACGAGGCTACAGGTAACCCAAATGGGGCGTGTCCGTCTTTGTCCAGCGCTTCTTTCCAATACATCTGCAACTCCTGTTCAGGTCCGTTTCGTAGTATTATTCCAGAATCACGCAAGCACATTTTTCACTTCTTTCGGTTTTTTTTTTTTCATTTCAAATATCTATTTATTATTTTCTATGGAATGTTTATGTTAGATTAGTGCAGATCAGGTTATGTTAGGTCAGTCCAGGTTATGTTAGCTTAGGTCAGGTCAGGTTATGTTAACTTAGGTTAAGTTTGGTTTGGTTAGGACCTTTTGGACAACGTAAATTTCATATTAAATGTCCGTGATGCGTTATTCTGGTTTTCTCTTAAAAAAAAAAAAAAAAAATGCGTCTAGTTGCCAGACACTTCCATGATCACTTAATTTTTGCTCACTAGAAGCAGGAACGTTGACAATTGGTATGCTTGGCTATTTATACATTTCCTGATTAATTGTATTCTTTGTATACATGAGAATACAACAAAAACTGGCCTCTACAGTCTGTGCGCTCCATCGGGTCCGTTCAGGGTGTGGCATACGTCGTTATTTACTATTAGCCACTCTGCCAAATCAGCCTTAGGACATGCTCTTTCTCTCTCTCTCTCTCTCTCTCTCTCTCTCTCTCTCTCTCTCTCTCTCTCTCTCTCTCTCTCTCTCTCTCTCTCTCTCTCTTTCTCTCTCTCTTGTTTCCCTTCTATGTACCATTTGAATTTATTCTATATTCTTTATAGTATAACGAGTATCACTTTTTAGGATTCTAACAACAATAGGAATAACTAATAAGCTCTATGACATGTGGCAACAGTGCTTTTTCCCGGCCATTTTGCCACACGTGAGACGGGTGGAATGGGGAATAGGTAATCGTTCTTAAATCCTAAAAAGGGATACTCACTTTAGTATACATCTTCCTTTACTATGTGCAGAAAAAACTCAAATAGCACATAGATGGGAAATAAAAGAAAGAAAGGCATGTGCTAAGGTTGATTTGGCAAGACATATGCGCACCCTGAACAGACTCCTTGAAGCGCACAGACTACAGGTCCTTTCAATTGTCTTACAATTCTAATTTTACCTGTGACATTAAGTCGGAAGGGTTGGTACCACTGATTGCAAACTTCTGTCAAGTACTTCCTTGTGATACTTGTCGGTCGTCCTTGTAGCTCCTGAGAAAAAATATATATACTGTATGTATAGAATGAATGAGTAATGGATAATAACACTAAATAAATGAAAGAAAAAATCAAAGAATATATAAATGAATAAATGAATAAGGAAAATAAAATAAGTAAATAAAGAATAGATTTAATAGATAAAGAAGGTAAGCGAATATCTAAATAGATAAATAAAAGAATAAATCAAGTAGGTAAGGAGTAAATGAATAGATAGAAATTGATAAATATGTTAATAAATTATTGAATAATTAAATTCTTAGATTAATAATGTAAATGACTAGATATATATGATAAGTTAATACATAGATATATGACTAGATGAAAATAAACAAGTGAGTAGATAAATAGGTTGATAAATGAATAATTAAATGAATAGGTGAATATTGTAGATGACCAGATAAAACAGTAAATTAATACATAGACAAACGAATAAATGAATAAATAAATGAATGAATAGATAATGTTTATTATCAGCTGTAGGAGAAGACTGTAGCGCGTTCACAATGAACGTTTGATCGAAACGTTTCAGGATTGGTTTGTTAGTTTTCAAAAGGTCTCGTCTCTACGTTCGAAGCTTTGGCGTGGTTTTTTGGGAACACCTACAATGTGGTGGTAACCAGGTGACGCGTACAGCAGCAGACAAAAGTGCTGACCCACTGAGACAAAAAATCAATAGGCCAGAACCTTTTAACCTTTCGTGGAAAACAAAGGACACTGTTAGCAGTACGAAATATATATATACATATATATATATATATATGTGTATATATATATATATATATATATATGTTTATATCGATATATATATATATATATATGTATATATATATATATATGTATATATATATATATATATGTATATATATATATATATGTATATATACATATATATGCAGTATATTATAAAGTCCTTCATAATGATAAAATGAAAATGTAATTAAGTCAATAGACAGACGTCATACTTCCGTGATTTTCATCTCCGTGACGGAAAAAAAAAGATAAAAAAAACTATGACAAATGTCGAAAGTGGCACAAAACAGCCTCCAGAGATCAGAAAAAATTTGAACAAGACAAATATTTATAACGAGATATTTTTTATAACTACAAAAATAAAAAATTCAGGAAAATGCACACATTAACACTTAGGAAATATAAGAACATAAGAGTGAAGGAGACTAACAATGAGATTAAAGAGCAAGATACAGGCAGCAGAGATGAGATTGTTGCGATTGATAAAGGAAGTAACAAGAAGAGATCGCTTAAGAAATGAGGATATCAGAGATGAACTGGACATCGAATCAATACTAGAATTTGTAGAAAGAAGTAAACTGAGATGGTATGGACACATCATGAGGATGAGTCAAGAAAGGTACCCTGCTAAATATTATCGATGGAATCCAAGAGGGAAGAGGCCGGTAGGAAGACCCAAAAAGAGATGGAGAGATGGAGTGAGGGAAGCAATTGAAGCGAGAGGATCAACAATAGAGTGTGGAAGAAGAGGAACTTTACGAGGATCGTACCTGGTGGAGAAGTTTCGTGAGGCAATACAACTGACAGGGCACTGGCCCTAGCTGGTGTATGGTGAGAAAGATGAGAAAGAGTGAAGGAGACTGCAAGAGGCCATAGGGCTTAACTTAGCAAGTCCATATCTATTATTACCTATCATTCCCATCCTTAAAATTACCTAGACTTTTCTTAAAAAAAAACTGATAGCTTCATCGTTCAGTATATGGTTACTAAATCTATTCCATTCTTTAAGTACTCTATTGGTAAGCCAGTTCTTGTCTATTTTCATCTTGAATTCAAGTTTGTCCAATATATAGAAATTATTTGGTTTAACGTCACAAACTCGTCCCATCGGAAGGCTAGGACGGCGACCCTTACAGAGGACTTTGTAGCGTGGAATCTAATAAACCATGCCCTTGGTTCAACTTCGCCGGTGGCAGGATTCGAACCGCCATCCCCTCGACCTTCGCCACAAGTAACGACGCCCTAACCCACTCATCCAACGAGCTTCCCATATATAGAAATAAATACAGAAAAGCAGGAATAATAATTAAGCAAAAAAATATATCAAAAGTAATAGATAAAATATTGTCAAGAAATAATGAAATAGAGATTAGGATATCATAACCAATTATTATTTAGTAAAGCTGGGAAATTACGAATGAAATTTTCAGTGTCATAAGGGATGAAATATACCGCCAGATTAATATGAATGAAACAAATTCGCCACAAATTGTGCAGACACAGGCAGATATAGTTAGACAGACATAGGCAGATACAGACAGACATAGGCATACAGACACACACATTCAGACATAGGCTACAGACAGACAAGGACAGGAATAGGTAGACATAGACATGGAGAGACACATAGTAAAGACACAGATTCTGTCTTTTTTTGTGTGTCTGCCTGCTTACCTATCTATCTGAGTAATAAGAACACAGACAGACAGACAGAAAGACACAAACAGATACAAAGACGGACACAAAGACAAAGAGACAAAGGAAGACACAAAGAGATACAGACAAAGGCGGAAACACAGACAAAGAAACAAAGGCATACACAAAGTCAGTCAGACACAGACAGACAAATACAGCCATATGGACACAAACACACGGACAGGCAGATACAGACGGACACAGCCAAATAAACAGACAAAGGCAGGCATACAGAGAACTAGGCACAGACAGACAGACAGACAGATTTCACAGAAAAAAGGGGATGACGTGGGTGGCCATCTCTTGGCTTCCTACGCAATCCCATTAGTGGAGTTCTGCCTTGTGGGGGAGAGAAGGGGGGGGGAGGAGTTTCTCAAGGAAGGGGAGGGAGAGGGCCGAGAAGGTGTGGGGGGGGGGGGCTGAAGACTTACTAACCCTTAAAGGGGACTAACTACATGGGAGAAAGCTAAGTTAACCTCTTTGTGATGAATGACATTATCTGGCGACAACCAGGATCAGTAAGAGTTGTGTGTCATGCAAGGGTTCGAGTCCCAGCCGGCTCGGAAGGGGTTGGTTGAAGGCGTGCCAATGAAACGAATAAAATCACCTGACGGCATCCATAATAAAAGTAAAAGAGCCACCAGGTACGGAAGGGCTGCGGGAGTGTTTGTCTGTAATCAGGGCTTCTATCCAAAAGAACAAGATTGATGATGACTCTATTTAACGTCGCGAAACTCTCCCTATTAGTGCCCATGGTTCAACTCACCGGTGGCAGGGTTCGAACCACCATCACCACCGATCTTCGTCGCAAGTAGCGAGGTAAGGAAGAAGGAGACGATCGTAGACGCCAAAAATGAGTAATATTTCTCCGAGTGGAGGTTCAGTCCCAAATCATAAAGAAATCCTGCGTGACTTTGATCCGTAGGGGCATCACTAAATCCCCTAAACTATTACCTACGATACACTGTTTCTTGTGGCGAAGGTCGAGGGGATGGCTATTTGAACCCTGCCACCGGCGAAGTTGACCCATGGACATGTTTGATTAAATTCCACGCTACAAAGTTGTCTGTGAGGGACACCGTCCTAGCCTCTCGATAGGTGGGAAGTTTGTGACTTTAAACCATACCATCATCAAAACGTACACAGTCAAGACCCAAAACGAGTTGACGAAATGAAAGAAATGAGGGTAAAAGGGGTAGAGGAGAGTTAGGAGGGTAGTGTAGAGTGTAATGAGGTGTAGTACAGCTGTAGTAGTGTAGAAGTACTAGTGTAGTAGTACTAGTGTACTAGTGTAGTAGTACTAGTGTAGTAGTACAGAAAGGGGGGATAAGAGGGGAGGGTGGGAGGAATCCTGGGAGTAAGAGACAGCTCCACTTGGGGGAGAATATAATCAAGGAGGAGGCTGAAAATAGAGGGAGGAATGGGAGGCTAATCGGGATGGTTTGGGGGTTAAGGGGGGTAGTATGGGAGTTAAAGATGGGGATTGGGTAGTTAAGGAGAGAGAGAAAGGAAGCCTAAGAGGATCTGAAGAAGTAAAGGATGACATTACTCACAGGGACCGTGATCCCAGGGAGTGGGGATAGTGGAGGATAGAAGGGGAAAGAAGCCGCTAGTGCCAGTTGCAAGTTG
>NC_134815.1:27427765-27442765 GCF_046742065.1 Oratosquilla oratoria
CAATCGGCCACTGTAAGACTGTTTCAATGTTATCTATTTTTATAAATTTAGCAGTATGTTGATAAACTAAAATATTGGGCTTAATCTGAAGACCGAGTGCCAGCCCATCGGGGCATCACCCACAAACATGAATGTGAGGGTGTTGACGGGCTTTTAAGATGGTAGTATAATGATTTACCAACAAGCCGATTGTCACTGCAACTAACATATTACTTACTTGTAAGGTCATTTCCAGCTCTTCCTGAAAGACTAAGAGGAGGACGAAGAGGAGAAGGAGGAGGAAGAGGAGGAAGAAGAGGATCTGCATATTTAGGCCCAAGTGCATGCTGAGTCGTCGAACGAAATCTAAATAGATTTCGAGCCGAAGGACAAGCAGTCTGTCCTTGACCAACAGCCGAAGAGTCTGACGAAGTAACCACGAAAATGGAAGTCGATGAGAACTTCTGAGAGAGAGAGAGAGAGAGAGAGAGAGAGAGAGAGAGAGAGAGAGAGAGAGAGGGGGGGATGGAGAGGGAGGGAGAGGAGGTGGAGGTATTGGAATAAAAAAAGAAGAAATTGAAAAAGAGGAATAAGAGGTAAAGTGATTGGAGAGGAGGAAAATAAGGGAAAAAAGTAGAAAGGGAGGTTTTAGGAGGACAGATGATGAAGAAAGGGAGGCGAAAATGGAGGGCGGGGGAAGACGAAATACAAAGAAAACGAGAGGGAGGGTAAGGAAAAGGAGCAGGGTGAGAAGAAGAGAAAAAGAGAGAGAGCAAGGGTAGGAAGAAGAGAAAATGAGGAAAGAAAAGAAGTAAAAGAAGAGGAAGAAAGGGAAGGGTGATAGGATCCTCATTGATCATCAGGTTTCCATTGGTTAGAGTCATCATGCTTATCCGATTTTTTTTCCCAAAACTATACAGGAGGAGAACAAGGAGGAGCAGGAGGAGGAGGAGGAAGATGAGGAGGAAGACGAGGAAGAGGAGGAGGAGAAAAGCGAAATGGAGGGGTAATAATGAAGATAGATATAGGAGGAATAGGGATGGGTGAGAGTGAAAGGAACAGGTTGGGGCAAGGGGGGTGAACATCGGGAGAGAGCGAGAGAGAGAGAGAGAGAGAGAGAGAGAGAGAGAGAGAGAGAGAGAGAGAGAGGGGAGGGAGTGAGAGAGAGAGAGAAATATACAATCTAGCAACAAAGAAGCCGCCCCTTACTCTTCTCGCCCTTAAGCCGGGCAGAACACCTTCCCCCCTACTCTCCCCCCCATGCTCTCCCCCCTCCCCGTCCCCCTCCCCTGACCTCCCTCCGTCACACGACACAGCTGCAAATACTTTTAAGGTGTCGTGCACAGATACAAATATGTATAAGTCCCTAAGCAAGGTTACAAATCCCGCGTGTGTCTTTCAGAGCCTTGAGAATCCTGTTAGCTAACCTGGGACGAGGGTGGACTGAGAGCTGAGGAGGGAGTGGGGGGGTGTAGGAGGGGTTAAGGAGGAAGGAGGACGGTCGAGGAAGAAGGGAGAAAGGAGTAGGAAGAAGAAAAGGAGAGGAGGGTGAAGTAAGGAGGAAGGACGGAAGGATGTGGATGTAGAATGAGGAAGTGAAAGGAAGATGAGAGGAGGTAAAAGGAAGGAAAGAGAAGAGATAGGAAAGGAGAGGGGTAGGGAGGAGGGAGGAGAGGAGGGGGAGGGAGGGGAGAGGAGGGAAAAGCGGAGAGGAGACGGATAGGGAGGAGGGAGGAGAGGAAGGGTAGGGAGGAAAGAGGAGGGGGAGGGAGGGGAGAGGAGGGAAAAGCGGAGAGGAGACGGATAGGGAGGAGGGAGGAGAGGAAGGGTAGGGAGGAGAGGAAAGGTAGGGAGGAGAGAGGAGCGAGGAGAGGCGAGGGGGATGTCGGAGAGAGGAGGGAGGAGAGGAGAAGAGATGGGTAGAAAGGGGAGAGGAGGTAAGAAAGGAGGGATAGGGAGGAGAGAGGTGGGAGGAGAGGAGAGGAGAGGAGAGGGGGAGGAGAAAAGAGGAGGGGTAGGTCGGAGAAAATAGGGAGGAGAAGGGGAGAGAGAAAGGAGGAGGGAAGGGGGAAGAGAGGAGACGAGAGGGGGTGATGGAAGAGAGGAGAAGGGAAGGTCGGAGAGGAGAGGGAGTGATCGAAGAGAGGAGGGAGAGAAGAGAGAGGAGGAGTCTCAGAAAGTTTGGTGAGAGGCATAGAAGGGATAGGAGGAACTCTTAGACCTGGAAGAATTAAGAGAGATAGAAAGAGAGAGAGAGAGAGAGAGAGAGAGAGAGAGAGAGAGAGAGAGAGAGAGAGAGAGAGAGAAGAAAAGTGGAAAAGGATAAGATTTGGGGGGATGGGGGAGTTAGGGGGGTTAATTGATGAGGAGAAAGGGAGTCTGAAAAAAGAGAGGAAAATGGAGGGGAAGAAAATTGAATCGAGACATCATAGAGACAGAGGAGAAAGCGAAAAGAGGGGGGGGAGTAGAGGGAGGGAGGAAGGGAGTGAGTGATTAAGGAAGAGAGAAAAGACCCGAAGAGAATGACACAGAATGAAAAGAAAAGAAAATTGAAAAAGGGAAGAGTAGGGGAAGGACTCGGAAAAGTGGGAGAGGAGAGAAAATGTGGAAGTAATGTGGATTAATGTGGAAGTAATGTGGATTTATGGCGTTAGGGTAGAGTGGTAAGGGGAGAAAGAGTTGGAGAGAGTAAGGGAGGATCAAGGGGAGGAGTGAATGATGGTGAAGGAATGAGTTATGAGGGAAAGAAGAGTGATGGAGTGAGTGGTGAGGGAGGAGAGAGTGATGGAGATAGTGGAGATGGAAAAGAGGGTGGCGAGGAAGAGTGGAGAGGGAGGAGAGAGTGGAGAGAGGGAGGAGAAGGTGGAGAGAGTGGCGAAGTGGGACAGGGTGGTGGACAGAGTAGATAGTTATGGAGGAATGGAGTGATAGAGAGAGTGGAGAGAGGAGAGAATGGAGAGTGATAGATAGAGTGGAGAGAGGAGAGAATGGAGAGTGATAGGGAGAGTGGAGAGAGGAGAGAATGAACAAAGAAAAATGGACAAGGAGAGAATGGACAAGAGGGAGAGAATGGACAAGAAAGAGAGAATGGACAAGGAGAGAATGGACAAGGAGAGAATGGACAAGGAGGGAATGGACAAGGAGAGAATGGACAAGAAGGAGAGAATGGACAAGAAAGAGGGAATGGACAAGAAGGAGAGAATGGACAAGAAAGAGAGAATGGAGAAGAAAGAGAGAATGGACAAGAAAGAGATAATGGACGAAAAAGAGAGAATGGACAAGAAAGAGAGAATGGTCAAGAAGGAGAGAATAGACAAGAAAGAGAGAATGGTCAAGAAGGAGAGAATGGGAAAAGAAAGAATGGACAAGGGGAGAATGGACAAGGAGAGAATGGAGAAAAAAGGGTGAATGGAGAAGTAAGAGAGAATGGACAAGAAAGAGAAAATGTAGAAGGAGAGAATGGAGAAGGGCTAAATAGAGAAGAATGAGGGAATGGACAAGGAGAAAATGGACAAGAAGGAGAGAATGGAGAAGAATGAGAGAATGGAGAAGGGGAAAATAGACAAGAAATAGAGACTGGAGAAAGAGAAAATAGAGAAAATGGAGAGAACGGGGGAGGGAATGGAGAAAATAGAAAATAATAAAAAATGTCTGAATAAATATGGCGTACATACCGGGGGTATCAGATTGAAGATAATGATATTGTACAAACCACGCGGCGCGCATTGTATTGACCACGTGGCGCCGTGATCTGACGCGCATACCTACCTGAATACGTAATGCGCGTCAGAAAAAACGCACTGCTACCTGACTCACACACCTGTCGGGTTAGTATGACAACGTGACCCTACGTTGGCCTAACTCAATACAATTAGATATAATTAACACCACAGGGGCTTGCTCACTCATATATATATATATATATATATATATATATATATATATATATATATATATATATATATATATATATATATATATCACAACAAAGTTATGTCGTAGCACATTAGTAAAATAACACTGATAACCCACTTTCGGAGAAGAATAAGCAAAAGTAAAAAAATCTGTATATTTCGATCACTAACTGTGATCCTCTTCAGCAGATGTGAATTACAGAATAGAGAACAGTATATATATATATATGTATATATATGTATATATATATATATATATGTATATATATATATATATATACACGTACACGGCTTCGGGCAACATTTAGAATCAGTTCAGACATCCAGATAAAGGAACAACAAACTCACCAATTCTCTTTCCTTCTCTCTGTACCGGAGACGTTCACAAACGGAATGAGCAAGAGTCCTTGTGTTCCTCGTATGGGGATCATCCCTTCGAGGCAGACGTAAAAAAATAGATAAGTAGCTAGATAAATAAATAAAGAGATAATAAATAAACAAATAATTAAAAAATAACAACTGAATCAGTATAGGAACGTAGACCACAATAAAATTATTTCTAGTTCAATTCTCGTCTTGAGCCTGAAACCAGGTGGAGAACTTTTGCTAAACCTAATGTGGTTATGCATCACTACCGGGTGAGTCAAAAAGTTTTTCAACTGTTGTGAATAGAAACGCTTTAGGTATTCCAAAACCTCAAAGGTTTTTTTCATCATTCTGAGATTGAAGACAATGCGCTGAAGTTCTGGAAACTTGTGAAAGGGATGGAAATCCAGTCACAAGAGAGATTTGTGTGTGTGCGTGCGTGTGTGTGTGTGTGTGTGTGTGTGTGTGTGTGTGTGTGTGTGTGTGTGTGTGTAGATGTGTGGTTGGTGGAGGTTTAGAGTATGGTAATGGAATGAGATAATGATGACGGAAGAGAGAAAAAGAGTAAAAGAAAATAATAGGTAAGTAAAAGAGGAAAGCAATGAGAGGGAAGGAAAGGGGAATGAGGATGAGAAGGACGAAGAGAGAAAAGAAAAGAAGTACGGAATGAGATATGGACGCCAAAATGAATAAATAGATAAATGAATAAATAAGTCGCCTCACATTAGAGAAAACCCTCTCATTAGCGGGAAGCTTGTAACCATCGGTAACCACCACCAACCATGCACGTGATCCACACACATGCGACATGGTACTCGTCTTTGGCACACCTCACTAATTTCCAAATCTCAAAACACTTGACTAATGCAACGTAAGATAACAACAGGACGCCTCCGCAGTGTCACCACACGAAATACCTAATGTCACCAGACCCATTGAACCCTTTCTCATACCTACCCCGTAACTTAATATATATATATTTACACCAAATATAACCACGCCCACCAACCATACAAATAACCCCTATATAACGGAACTAACACCCATAACTATATTTGATGGCTAATACATCTCACATACGGCAACCCACAAAACCTACCCCTCGCCCTTTATTACCGACGGTTGCACAGAGATAGGATTGCTGAGGTCAAGGCCTGGCACTAGGAGTACCTAGGTCACATTCCAGGCACTAGGGACTACTCAGGTCAAGTGCCTGGCAGGAGGACTGCCGAGGTCAAGGACCTAGTGAGTAAAGGTAAGGAGACCCTCCATTACCTCTCATTGTACATAATCTTCGTACCTGAGAATAAATCCAAGAAACTTCCGGGGCTTTACCCGCTAAATCACCATTTCATATAGCAAAACACATTTGTTTTGTTACGAGCTGCTGTTTTCAATACCGATGTTTGGGTCGCCTCCCCGCCTGGCCAGGGCTGTCTGTAACCAACAGAGTAAGCCCGCGGCGGGTTCCGGGCATCAAACTCACGACCACCTGTTCGTGAGATTGACACAGAATCCACTGGGCTACAGCGCAGCCCAGGTAGAATAGTTTTTAAGGAGTGGAGATGTTCAAAATGAAGGGTTCAGGAGAAAAGGTAAAAAAAAAAAAAAAAAAAAAGAAAGAAAGGGGGGGAGAGAGAGAGAGAGAGAGAGAGCGAGAGCGGGGACAGGAGGTCGAAGACGAAGCTAATGAGAAAAAAAAAGGGGAAGAATGAGTGGCTTTTGAAATAAAGTGGAGGTGGGGGGGGGGACAGAAAAAAAGGAAGGTGTGAGGCTGAAGACAGAAAAGTTGAACAGATGAGGAAAGAGATAATTAGGTAAGAAAAGAGAGGAGGAGGAGGAGGAGGAAGAGGAGGACTTGTAAGAAGAGGAGAAGACGAACAAGAAAAGGGGGGGAAGAATGAAAGGGGAAGATGAAGTTGAGAATAAGAAAGAAGGAAGAGGAATAGTAGGAAGACGAGTATGAGGAAAACAAATAGGAGGAAGAGCAATAGGAAAGAGAGTATAAAGAAGAGTTTGAGTAGGAAGAGTAGGTGTAGGAAGGAGGGTAGGTGGAGGTGGAGGTGGAGGAGATGTAGGAAGTAAAGTGAGAAGGACAAGGAGATGGAGCGTGGGCACGAGGATCTGGCCTTCCTCTTTGGAGTAGGAGGAGGAGGAGGAAGAAGAGGAAGAGAGTAGGGGAGGAATAAGAAAATGGAAGGAGGAAGAGGAAGAGGAGGTCTAGGAGAAAGGAGCATAGGGGCAGAGATCGGGAGAAGGAAGAAAATTGAATATAAAATGAACAGAAGAGGAGTAGGAGGAGGAGGAGGAAGAAGAGGAAGAGAGTAGGGGAGGAATAAGGAAATGGAAAGATGAAGTGGAGTAGGAGGTCTAGGAGGAAGGAATATAGGGGCAGAGATCGGGAGAAGGAAGGGAATGGAATATAAAATGAACAGAAGAAGAAGAGGAGGAGGAGGAGGAGGAGGAGGAGGTGGACCCGGGAAGCAAAGGAGATGAATAAGAGAGAGAAAAAGAATAGGAAGAGGAAAAGGATAAAGACAAGAAACAGGAGGGGCGGGGTCAGGAAGACGAAGAGAAGGAAGAGTAAGATAAGGAGGAACAGGTTAGATTGTAGATGGTCAAGGAGGAGGAGGAGGAGGAGGAGGAGGAAGAGTGGAGGTACAAGAAATGAGGTCAGGGAAGAAAGAGCTGGAGGAGAAAAGTTTGAGACAATGATGGATGAAGAAAACGGGGAGAGGAATCTTTGGAACAAAGCTACCTTGGGACCATAGGGGGGAAGAGGGGGGGGGGTACGAGGGCAAAAACAGAACAAGTCGAGAGATCAATGGCGGGAGGGGGGGGAGGACGATGGTGGTAAGGGAACAGAAGAATGAGAGGGAAAGGTTGAGAGGAGGAGGAGAAGGATGGGGAAGAGGGTAGGAAAAGGAAGGGAAGAAGGAGGGAGAGAAGGGAGGAGAAGGAGAAGGTAGGGGAAAGGGGATGAAATAGAAGTGGAGGCGAGGAGGAGAGGGAGAGGGGACAAGTAAGGGGAGAGAGTGAAGGCGAAGGAGAGGGGAGAAGGAAAGGGGAGAGAGTGGAGAAGGAAAGAGGAGAGGGGAGAAGGAGGGGAGGGGAGAAGTAAGGCGAGAGAAGGAAGGGGAAGGAGAGGAGATAGGGGAGAAGGAGAGGGGAGAGAGGAGAAGGAAAGGGGAGAGGGAGAAGGA
The DNA here is from genome assembly GCF_046742065.1 of Oratosquilla oratoria. NCBI lineage: Eukaryota > Metazoa > Arthropoda > Malacostraca > Stomatopoda > Squillidae > Oratosquilla > Oratosquilla oratoria. Next base: position 27,435,228 of record NC_134815.1, read on the forward strand.
GAAGGAGAGGGGAGAAGTAAGGTAAGAGAAGGAAGGCGAAGGAGAGGGGATAGGGGAGAAGGAAAGGGGAGTAGGGAGAAGGAAAGGGGAGGGGGGAGAAGGAGGGGAGGGGAGGGAAAAGTAAGGGGAGAAGGCGAAGGAGAGGAGATAGGGGAGAAGAAAAGGGGAGAGAAGAGAAGGAGAGGGAGAGGGGAGAAGAAGAGAGGAAAAGGAAAAGGGAGGAAGTGGGAAGGAGTCTTGTAGGTGTACCATCCACTTCAGAAGTCTCAACATGGGAGAGGGGGCCATTGTGATGGAGCCCATTACTGCATTTCAGACCTCCTCAGTCAAAACACCTTTCAGGAATAGTTAGGTGTAGGAGGCACTATGCCAGTCAGATCAAGAGAAGACGTATTTGGAGTTGGGTGTGGGTGTTGAAAGTAGTGTTGCTCTCTCTCTCTCTCTCTCTGTCTTTCTCTCTCTCTTCCCCTTTCTCTCTCTCTCTTCCCCTTTCTCTCTCTCTCTTCCCCTTTCTCTCTCTCTCTCTCTCTCCGTCCCTCCCTCTCTCTCTCTCCCTCCCTCCCTCTCTCTCTCTCTCTCCCTCCCTCCCTCTCGCCGCTGTCCCTCCTCTCCTCTCTCTCTCTCTTTCTCTCTCTTTTTTTTTGTAATGCCTTCCACCGGTTCTGTTCTTAACCGTGCAGAGTCTCAAATCTTCAAGAAATGGAGTCCAGAAGGTTTCCACGTCATCTGAAGCAGCCCCCTATACCTTCCCTTGTCAAGACCACTCGCCCAGCAAGCAGGCCATTAGGAAGGTTACAGAGGGTGGGAGTGGACGGGTGGGGTAGGTGGGAAGAGGGACAGAAATGACGGGTCTGGCTGCAGCTAGGCGCCTCGTGGTGTAAGCTGATAGTAACCACGAAGCTGTCGCCAGGGCGTTGTATTCAGCATGAAGTAGTATCTCGTGTTTTTCTCTCTTTTTTTTTTTTATCTAATCTCATTTACCTTCCTCAGTGATTGCAACATTTCATATTTTGTATTGGCTGCCGCCAAGCGATTTTATTAAAACTTAGGGCAGGTGAGCTGCATGCTGCAGGGGACGGGGGTGCAGGAGAAGAGGGGTGGAGGGATGGAGGGGGAGCTGGGTGTGGAGAGGGAGCTGGGGGTGAAGAGGGAGGAAGAGGTGTGGAGGGGGAAGCGGGGGTGAAAAGGGAGGAGGTGGATGGTGAGGGGTCTGGATAGGGAGGCGGGAGTGAAGGGGTGGAAGGGGAAGAGAGGGGTGGAAGAGGAGGGGAGGGGTGGACGGGGTGGGGGGAGAGGCGGAGTGGAGGTGAATGTGGGGTGGATGGGGATTTGGGGATGGATAGTGGGATAGAGGGGTGGAGGGGCATGCGGGGGTGGGGAGGGAGGGTGTGGAAATGAATGGGTGGAGGCGGAGATAGGAAGGGGGTGTGTGGAAAAGGACGGGTGGATTGGGACACTGGGGTGGAGACGGGGGGAGTGTAGGAGGAGGGGAGGGATGGAGGGAGAGGTGGGGAGTGGAGAGTGAGGGGGCTGGAGAGGGAGGAGGAAGAGAGTGTAGAGAGGGGTGGAGAGGGAGGGAGGTGGAAGGGGAGCGAGGAAGTAGGCCGAGGTGGAGAGAGAGGAGGTGGAGCTGGGTAGGAGAGAGTGGAGGGGGAGGCGGGGGTGAAGAGGGAGGGGGGTATAGAGGGGTGTAAGGGTAGGAGAGGGGTGGAAAGGGAGGTGGGGAGAGGAGAAGGTGGGGGAGAGGGGTGGAATGGGGAGATAAGGAGTAGAAAGGGGTGAAGATGAGTGGAGGGGAGGGAGAGGGAGGGGGAAGACGGGGGGGGAGGCCTAAAGTCTGTATTCACGACCCAGTAATGGAATACTACGATTATGAATAACTGCTCCGTTTGTATACGGAAGGAATACATCGTGTTTACGTAGGATATTACAGTATTGACATGTTGACTTGCCCCAGGAGGTCAAGCCTAGACTCTGCAGTGGAGGAAACTAGCGCTCAGCACGATGGCCAAAGTACACACGAGCTTTCAGGGCGGTTGCCAAAGACGGAGATGAAGGTCAGCATGAGTCAGCATAGTGGTCAACATACGTCAGCATATCGAAGATTGGGTTGTTTGTATAGATAGAATTGATCAAAATGTACGATTCAAGATTGTTTTTATAAAAAAAAATTTTATTATATGATGGACAGCCATTTTACTGTACATAAATTTTTAATTCTTCTCTCTCTCTCTCTCTATCTCTCTCTCTCTCTCTCTCTCTCTCTCTTTCTCTCTTTCTCTCTCTCTCTCTCTCTCTCTCTCTCTCTTCCTCTCCTCTCTCTCCTTTCTCTTGCTCTTTTTCTCTATTTCTTTATTTCTCCTTCTGTCTCTCTCTCCCTCTCTCTCTCACTCCCATTCTTTATCTCTTTATTCATCTTTATGCCTTATTCTCACTCACCCATACACTCTCAGTGTTATGTGTATGTATGTGCGTGTATGTGCGCGGGCGCGTGTATGTGTGTATGTGTTTGTGTATGTTTGTGCGTTTATCTGTGTGTGTATAGATGAGTCAGTTTTGAGAGAGAGATAGGAAAGGACCGAAGTGTAGGATTACATAAGAGAAAAAATGAGAGAGAGAGAGAGAGAGATAGAGAGATAGAGAGAGAGAGAGAGAGAGAGAGAGAGAGAGAGAGGGAGATAGGGATATATATATATATCTACATAAATATATATATATATATATATATATATATATATATATATATATATATAGAGAGAGAGAGAGAGAGAGAGAGAGGATGGGGGAGAGGGAGGTGAATGAGTATGAAAAGAAAGTGAAAAGAAAAATTAAGGGAAAGAAACTTGAAGGAAATTTTTAGATAAGACAAAGTAGAGAAGAGAGGTTGGAGACGGATAGGATACAACGAAATGGGAAAAATAGAAAGTAAAGATAAGAAAAATGGACGTTTCATCGGAAGAAGAAATGTAGGAATGTGCTAATAAATAGATAAGGAAATTAGATAAAATAAGATAAGATTCACGAAGAAGAGAAATGAAATATAATAATGCCGTAAGTGTGAATAAAGAAGGTATAAAGAAATAGAAGAAAGAAAAAGAGATGCAACAATGAATAGAAAGGAAGAGAATTAAAATGTGGAAGAGGAAGGAAGGAGGAAAAAAAAGGATAAAGAAAAATTGAAAAAAGAAGAACAATAAAGGAGGAAATAAGAGAAGAAAGAATGAAGAAAAGGAGGAGGAAAGGAAGAAGGAAGGAAGGAAAAGGAAGAAAACAAAAAGGATAAGAAATTGGGATGCAGGAAGAAAGGAAGGAAAGGAGAGGTGGAATCGAGTGAAAGCCCGTGAAATAGGAGGAGCCAAGGAAGGAGGAGAGGGAGAAAGACGAGACAGTAGGGTTGGGGCGGGGCTCGGAGGAGGAGGAGGAGGAAGAAGAAGAAGAAGAAGAAGAAGAAGAAGAAGAAGAAGAAGAAGAAGAAGAAGAAGAAGAAGAAGAAGGAGACCAGAGGCAGAGGAAGAAAGAAGAGATAGTAGGGTTGGGGCGGGGCTCGGAGGAGGAGGAGGAGGAAGAAGAAGAAGAAGAAGAAGAAGAAGAAGAAGAAGAAGAAGAAGAAGAAGAAGAAGAAGAAGAAGAAGAAGAAGAAGAAGACCAGAGGCAGAAGAAGAAAGAAGAGACAGCAGCTTTTGGGCGGGGCTCGGAGGGTCGAACCAAACAGAGACGAAGAAACGGAATAAAGAAGAATGAGAACATGAACACGGAGGCGCCGAAGGAGGAAGAGGAGGAGGAGGAGGAAGAGGAGGAGGAGAAAGAGACCCGGAGCAGAAAACAGGACCCCAGAAAAGAATAAAGAATGAAGGAGAAAAGAAGAAAATGGAGAAGAAAAAAAATTGGAACAAACGTAAGAACGAAAACCTGGAGAAGTTGGGGAAACAAAGGAGATGAAGACTGGAAGGAGATGATGGAAGGTAAATATAACAAAGACAATTAAGAAATATATAAAATCTGTGAGCAAAAGAAAAATACGCGGAGGCAGTGGTGGACAGGGTAGAGAGGAAGGAGGGGAATTATAAAAAGGAGGAAGAGGAGCAGGAGGAAGAGGAGTAGGAGGAGGAGGAGCAGGAGGAGGAGGAGGAAGAGCTTTGGCAGTAAAAGAAGTAGAAAAGCGAAGGAAGGAAGGAACTGAAAGAAAAACAAAAATAAAATGATAGAATGAAGGATAGGAGGAAGAGGTTTAAAGGAAGAGGAAAGGGAGGAGGAAGAGGATGAGGAGTAGGAGTAGAAAGAGGGAAGGAGGAGAATTATAAAAAGGAGGAAGAGGAGCAGGAGGAGGAGGAAGAGCTTTGGCAGTAAAAGAAGTAGAAAAGCGAAGGAAGGAAGGAACTGAAAGAAAAACAAAACTAAAATGATAGAATGAAGGATAGGAGGAAGAGGTTTGAAGGAAGAGGAAAGGGAGGAGAAGGAAGAGGGTGAAGAGTAGGAGTAGGAAGAGGAAAGGAAAGGGAGCAGGGAGAAAGAGGAGGAGGTAGGAGGGGAAAAGTGAGAAGGAGGGGGAGGGAGGAGGGGGAGGAAGATGGAAGAAGGAGAAGGAGGGAGGAGAGGGAAGAAGAGGGAGGAGGAAGGAAAAAAAAGAAGGAGGAAAAAAGAGGGAAGAGGGGAAACAGGAAGAAGGAAGGAGGGGGAAAGAGGGAGGATGGAGGGAAGAAGAGGAAGGAGGGAGGAGGGGAAGAGGGACGAGTGGGAGAGAAGGAGGAGGGGGAAAGAGGAAGAGGGAGGAGGGAGGAAGAGGGAAGACTATCGGTGACCGCTAAGACAGCGGGGTAATGCCATTGCGGGATTACAGTCCTTAAGCTTCCCGGTCTTCGAAGACCCTCAATCTCAGCTCTCTTTCTTACTCACCTCCTCTCTCTCCTCATCCTCCTCTTCCTCGTCCTGCCGCTCCTCCTCCTTCTCCTCCTCCTCCTCCTCCTCCTCCTCCTCCTCCTCCTCCTCCTCCTTTTGCCCCTTCTTCTCTTCCTGATTTCTATTTCACCTTCTCTTCTTCCTCCTCCTTTCTCTTTCTCCTCCTTCTCCATGTAACTCCTCCAACTCCTTCTCCCCCTCCACCTCCTCCTCCCCTCCTCCTCCCTCCACTCCGCCACCCCTCTCACTCCTTCCACCTCCTCCCTCCACCTCCCTCCTCCACACCACCTCCCCTCCACCTCTTCCTCCCTTCCACCTCCTCCCCTCCTAACCTCCTCCTCCTTCCACCTCCCCTCCTCCTCACCTCCTCCCTTCTCCTCCTCCTCCTCCTCTTCCTTCTCCTCCTCCTCCTCCTCTTCCTCCTCTTCCTCCTCCTTCTTCTTCTTAGCCCTCCTATTCTTTCTCATCTTCATCCTCATCCTTGCACTCCTCTTCTTTCTTTTCGTCCTCCTCAACTCTCTTTTGTATTTCCATCACCTTTGCTTATGCTCCTCTTCCTCTTTTTCTTTCTCCTCTTCTCTTTACTCCTCAGACTCTTCATCTTCACCTTCCTCCTCGTCCTCTTCACCCTCTTTTTCCTCTTCTTTCCCTTTCTCCTCTTCCTCCTTTCTCTGCCTCTTCCACTCCCTCTCATGTTTCTCCTGTCCCTCCCCTCCTCCTTGTCCTCTTCCCATCCCCAATCCTCCCTACTCCTCTTCCCCTTCATCCTCTCACTCTTTTTTCTCTCCTCTTTTTCTCCCCCCTCTTTCTCCTCCTCCTTTTCTCCCCTCTCTCCCTTCCCTCCGCCAATACCGACTATTTCTCCTCCTCCTCCTCCTCTTTTCCCAACATTCCTCAACTCCCTCCTCCTTTCCCCTCTTTCCCCCTCCTCTTTACTCCTCCTTACTCCTCCTCCTTCTCTCTCCTCCTTCCTCATCCTCCTTCCCCATCCTCCTTCCCCATCTTTTTTCCTGTCCACCTTCCCCCCTCCTCCACTCCCCCCTTCCCTCTCATCCTTCCTCCTTTCTTTCCCCCTCTTCCTTTTCCCTCTTCCCCTCTCCTCTTTTTCTCTCCTCCTTCTCCCTCCTCCTTCTCTCTCCTCCTTCCTCATCCTCCTTCACCATCCTTTTTTCCTGTCCTCCTTCCCACTCCTCCACTCCTTCCTTCTCTCTCATCCTCCCCCTTCTTTTTCCTCCTCCTCTTTCCCCCTCCTCCTACTTCCCCCTCCTCCTTCTCCCTCCTACTTCCCTCTCCTCCTTCTCTTCTCTTCTTCACCCTCCTCTACTCCCTCCTTCCCTCTCATCCTTCCTCCTCCTTTCTTTCCCCACTCCTCCTTTCCCCTCTTTCCCTCTCCTCCTTCTCTCTCCTCCTTCTCCCTCCTTCACTCTCCATCTTCCCTTTCCTCCTTTCCTCTCCTTTCCTCTCCTTCTTTCCCCTCCTCCACTCCCTCCTTCCCTCTTATCCTTCCCTCTCATCCTCCTTCCCCCTCCTCATTCCCCCTCCTCCTTCCCTCTCCTCCTTCATTCTCTTCATTCCCTCTCCTCCTTCCCTCTCCTCCTTCCCCTTCCTCCTTCCCATTACTTGTACCACCTATTCCTACCCCCTCCTCCTTTTCCCTCCCCGTACCCCTTCCTCCTTCCCCCTCCTCGTGCACCCTCCTTCTACCTCCTCGTACACCTTCCTCCTTCACCCTAATCCTTTTCCCTCCTCCTTCTCCTTCCTCCTTCCCCTTCCTCCTTTCCCCTCCTTCCCCCTTCTACTTCCCATCCTCCTTTTCCCTTCTCCCTTTCCCTCCTCCTTACCCCTCCTCTTTCTCCTCCTCCCTCCTTCTCCTTTCCCCTCCTCATTCCTCCTCCTCCCCATTTCTCCGTCTCTCTCCTCCGTCTCCCTCGTCCGTCTGCCTTCTCCTTTTCCCTCCTTACCCCCTCTCCTTCTCCCTCCTTTCTTTTCCTCATTCCCTCTCTTCCTACCCATCTTCTTCCCCAATTTCCCACTCCTTCCCCCATTCCCCCCACTACTTCCCCCTTTCCCCCCTCCTCCTCCCCCCTTTTCCCCCTCCTCCTTCCTCTTTTTCCCCTCCTCCTCCCCCCTTTTCCCCTTCCTCCTTCCCCTCCTACTTCCCCACCTCCTCCCCTCTTCCTTATTTCCTTCTCCTCCCCTTCTTCTCTTGCTCGTCGTACTCCTCCTACTTTTCCTCCTCCCCTCTTCTTCTCCCCTATCCTCCTTCCCCTCACTACTTCTCCCCTCTCCTCCTTCCCCTCACTACTTCTTTTCCCCTCTCCTTCCCCTCCTCCTTCACCTCTCCCTCCTCTTACCCTTCTTGTCTTCCTCCTTTTTACGCCTCCTCTTCCTCCTTACCCACTCATTCCCCTCTCCTCCTCCTCCTCTTCTTGTTTACCCCCTCCTCTCTTCCTACTCCTCCTCCTCCCCCTCATACACCTTCGTCTCCTTCTACACTCCCAATTTCCTCTTTTTTTACTCTCTTTCTAGCCCTCGTTCTCGTCTCTCTCTTTCTCCTCTTCCTCCTCGTTATCGTCCTCGTCCTTCAGTTCCTCTTGTTGTATGTATGTATGTATGTATGTATCCCTATATGTATGTATGTA
>NC_134815.1:27447765-27450265 GCF_046742065.1 Oratosquilla oratoria
GTTAGAGTTCAGTTACCTTAACTAGGATCTTTTAGAGTTTGGCGGAAGAAAGTTGTGTATATCAACCCTAGGGTGTAGTTACTTGCAGAGTCCCTGTAGATTGTAGGATTCATTTGTTGTAAAATAGAATGAAGTCATACTAACAAGACGAGCGGTAGCCTAGTGGATAGTGTCTTGAACCCATAAGCAGGTAGTCGTGAGTTCGCGTCCCGGGACTCCTTGCGGACGGCGAGGTGACCCAACGTCGAAAAAAAAAAAAACAACTGACAGGGCTTTGGCCTACAAGAGGTTTTTCACTTCCCACTGGATGGGAGTGGCATAGGATGGTGAGACGCTTAAATGTGGTGAATACCTCAGTAATGACTAAGAACCGGAAAAAGTTGAAATGATCCACATTAAAACGATCACGTTATGTATGACGGCTTACGTCATTTTTGACGTGATATTTCTTAGCAATTACTTCACTGCTAGATTATTCTTCATTTCATTAGCCTTCGTTTCTTTCTCTCCTCGTGACACGATAACCTTCGTCCTTCCTCCGAAGAATGGTCACTTGATCTTGACCTCAAGTGTCTGCCGTTTAAGGTCGACCTTAATTAAGTCATGTCTACCTTAAAGAGCTCATTCTCCTCTTAGTCAAGTTAAATCTTCATTCCCATATACCTTCATTCATGAATTCATAAATTCATTTTATACATCAAAGCCATATTCACTTTCGTAAATTCATTTCTCATTAATTTATTCATTATTTTTTTTTTGTTCATATATTTATGCAAGACGTCAAGATTACGTTCACCACGTTATGGCTTAATTCGTTATCATCCTTTCATTTATTCGTTATATCTTGATCCATATAAGCCATCGACATATCCTCATTCGTACATCATATCTTCATTAATATACAAAGCTTCTGTTCGTCGTACTGTAATCTATAGACCCTTTATCTGTGTATCAATTTGTTGTATCAACCCACGCGTAGGACAATTAACCTCGGAGAAAGTCATCTCCCTGCTCTTCATTTTCTGAACCTTTCAGCTTACTTTTACATGGAGGTGCAGCCCTGAGGGGCTGACACTCGGTCGTCAGACCGGGCCCAAGATCTCGCTCCATCACCATCAAGACTAATTCCTCCGCCTTTTCTCTTAAGGACAATTGACAACCGGCGACTACTCACCTCTTCCTATTACTATACTGTAAGTCAGTGACAGAGAAACTACTTCACACAAGCACAATATGTTTTATATATATACATATTATATAATTCACAGGGGAATATTTGGGAGGTTCTGAGGAACATTATGTAAACAAAACTGCTTGAATGGCCCGAAAGAGTTCAAGACTCTTGACCTGGTTACTCCTCTCACGACTCTTGACCTGGTTACTCCTTTCACGACTCTTGACCTTGTTACTACTCTCACGACTCTTGACCTGGTTACTACTCTCACGACTCTTGACCTGGTTACTATTCTCACGACTCTTGACCTTGTTACCACTCTCACGACTCTTGACCTGGTTACTACTCTCACGACTCTTGACCTGGTTACTATTCTCACGACTCTTGACCTGGTTACTCCTCTCACGACTCTTGACCTTGTTACCACTCTCACGACTTTTGACCTGGTTACTACTCTCACGACTTTTGACCTTGTTATCACTCTCACGACTATTGACCTCGTTACTACTCTCACGACTCTTGACCTGGACTCTACTCTCGCGGAACGTAACATAGTTACCGTATTTGCAGGCGTAAAAGACGCAGACTTTCATAAGACTCGCCCTATATTTCACAAGGATATTTTTTTTAAAAGATACAATATTTCATCATACATTTATTGAAAGATATTCTAAGGTAATATTTTTATATATTTAGAAATAAAAAAAACGCTTCTTACACACGGGTTGTGACCGAGTCCTGATTGACCCAGTGACCTAGATAATTAACATGAATCGTGACCTAGATTAGGTTCTCGACCATTATGACAATTAAATTAACCTGATAATCATTATTACAATTAAATTAACCTGATAACCAGAGATGTAGTCATTATTGAAATCGTTTTAGTTAAAGATGGTAAGGAGTCTACGCCAAAAACGCTGAGTGGCTGCGGCCGAAGCAGTCACCTTTGTCCTATGATGCGCTTTGGGGACTGTTGGGGCACGTAATAGACAGTCACTGCTAGGAATCGGAGAGGAGTGCAGAATTCGAACCCACAACTAAGCGAATGTGAGACCAGTACGTTTCCGATTCAGCCACATTTTTTCTTAGAAAATACAGGTTCCTCTAGAGCAGGGGTTCTTAACCTTTTTTCTCCAATTCCCCACTTTTTAGTGAGCCAACTCTCCATTTCCCACAACAGCATCGGTGACAACAAGAAGACACCAGAAACAAACAAAAAGAAACAAAAACACATCGATTAAAAAAAAAAAAAAAGACTGGTTCTTCTGTCCGACCGGTCATTCCCCACTTGGCAACTCTGCCATTCCCCACCAGTGGGGAATT
>NC_134815.1:27455265-27472765 GCF_046742065.1 Oratosquilla oratoria
CAGGAGAAGTAATGGATGGATGTAAGTCTACTACTACAGTTCTTTCTTGTTTTTTTGTTTTTGTTTTTTTTCTTACTTTCTTTTTCCCCATTTTCATTTTGTTTTCCTTTTCTCACTCTTTTCTTCTTCCCTCCTGTCCAATCCTCCGGCCTTCTTTCCTTTCTTCCTTTCTATTTTTTTTCCCTGTTTTCTTTTTTCTTCCATCGTTTTTCCTTTTCTTTCTTCATTTATTTGTTGTCTTTTCTGGATTCCTTCCACCTTTCTTGTTTTCATCCTCCATTACTTGCTTCCTTTAATTCTTCTTTTTTCTTCCCATCCTTCTTTCCTTTTGTCATTACCATCTTTATTCTTCTCTTCATTCTTAGTTTCTTTCGGTCATTCTTCTCTTGCTTTCACCCGTGCTTTCTTGCTTTATTACTTTCTTCCTTTGTTATCCTCTTCCCTTCCGTCCTTGCTTTCTTACTTAATTCCTTCCTTCTTATTTTCTCTCCATCCTTCCTTTCTTTTTTCTTCTTTCCCTTTCTTCCTTTTCTTCCTTCCTTTTCTCCTCCCTTTCTTTTCTCCTTTCTTTCTTCCTTCTCACCTTCCATCCATTCATCCCTCATTCCTTCCTTCATTCCTTCCTCCTCTTCTCCTTTCCTTCCCTCCTCTCTTTCTCCCCTTAAAGTAGAAGGTTATGAAATCCACCATCCAGGTTCCCTCCTACAAGAATATGACTTAGGCTCTTGTATCAATACTTTCACTTTTATCTATTAATTTTTCACTATTTTCGTTTCAATTTCTTTCGTAGCACTGATCTAGTTCCTGTTTTTCTAATGCAAAAGGTAATCTTCTAGTTTTATCAAAAGAAATTGCACCAATTACGTATTCTGTTCGATAGAGACTAATGAAAACAAGACTAAACTCAGGTTCGAAATTATATGGCATTATATTTGAATTGCAGATATACACGTAATGTATATAGATAAAGAAATTTAAATATAAACTCGAAATTATTAATGTAACCCAGCCTCTGAATCAGTGGCTTTAATTTGTTTAACAATTATGTGAATAATCTCTCTAAATAAGATTAAAATGATTAACCAACCACGCAATAATACATTAATACAATATACATGATAATTTCCATTTCGTGGGTTCACACGATTGCATAGGCGGGGGTGTACCACAGGAGGAGGAGGAAGAGGAGGAGGAGGAAGAGGAAGAGGAGGCAGAGGTGGGTGCCACGGTAATGAAGAAGATAGACTGTAACAAAGACAGGAGGACAGTGCGTCACCCGGTACGAAAGGGGTTAGTTTAGTCTTGCTCCAGATTCTTTGGCTTCATTGGGGATGTGGCGGAAATGAAAAGAATACATTAATATATAAATATATATATATAATATATATATATTTGCCCTTCCCCACCCGCATTCTCTCTCATATATATATATATATATACACACACACACACACACACACATATATATATATATATATATATATATATATATATATATATATATATATATGTATGTATGTATGTATGTATATATGGGAAACTGTAATGTTATAACACATTTGTAAATGTACACTTTAAACCGACTATCGGAGAAATAATATCAGGTACAGGAGATCCGTATATTTCGATTACTAGCTGTAGTCCTGAGGACTACAGTTAGTAGTCGAAATATACGGATCATATATATATATATATATATATATATATAATATTATAGATAAATAAGTAGGTAGATATAAATAACCAATGAAATAAATGAATAGATAAATATAGTTAATAAAATAAATAAGTTATGAATAGATGAAAAATAAATAAATGATCCAGTAGATATTTATAATATATATATTATATGTAAAAGAGGTATGGAAGGCAGATGTGAAGGGAGTGAACATGAGGGGACGTCCTAGGATGAGGTGGATGGATGGGGTGAGGGGGGCTTTGGGGAAGAGGGGAATGTCTGTTGAGGAAGGACGGGAGAGGACAGAAGACAGGGGTGAATGGAGAATGATTGTATATGGATGATGATGTGATGCATGAGGTGGAATGGGCCGGGGGATGGGGGGTGAGGTAGTATGTGTGAGCAAAATTTTGACGCAGCCCGAAGGGATTTCTCCCCGTCTTCTCCTTTTATGCATGGGGGGACGGAGAGGGGGGGTCGTCGATTTAATGAAGCGGCCTTGCTGTGGATGTGCTGTGTCTTGCGACACTGCTTCTGACCCAGGGCAGTGGACAAGGTGCAGGGATGACCCGTCATCCAGGAGGTGCTAAGATGAGAGGGAGGGTGGAGGGATGTGGAGTGTATTCAGGGATGGAATGGGTGGGAATGATTTTATGCCTTTCCCTTTTTGGCTACCTCCCTTGTAAGGGAGAAAAAGCCTTGGTATATGTATATGTATATATATATATATATATATATGTATATGCATATGTATATGTATATCATATATATAATATAGACAAATGAATAAGTAGATAGATATGAATAACCATAGAAACAAATATGAATAAATAGATAAATATAGTTAATGAAATAAATAAGTAATGAACAAATGAAAAATAAATAAATGCTCCAGTAAATAAATTGATAAAGTGCCAAAGGGTGTGAATGTCAAATGTGGGTGACCCCTTTCGTTTCAGTCAGGATATATCTTTGTCTTTTTCAGCGGTTGCTGCCAGGTAGCTCTAAGTGAACAGACACCCGCTTCCACCCCACAGACATTCAAGACTTAAGAATATCTTGTCCTTTACATTCCCCTGTGCCCTTCCCCTCCCCTTCCTCTCCCCTCTCCTCCCCTTCCTCTCCCCTCTCATCTCTCCTTCCCCTCCCCTTCCTCTCCCCTCTCCTCTCCCCTTCCTTACCCTCCCCTTCCCCTCCCCACCCCTCTCCCCTCTCCTCTCCCCTTCCTTACCCTCCCCTTCCCCTTCCCACCCCTCTCCCCTCTCCCCTTCCCTCTCGTCCTCTCCCCAACCCTACCGTCCCCTCCTCTCTCCCCTTCACTGCCGCTCCATCCTCTCTCACTCCGTCCTCCCCATCCTCCAATCTCCTATCCCTCCTCTCTTCCCATCTTCTCTCCTTCTCTCCACTCTCTTCTCCCCTTTCTTCTCCTCCCCTCCACTTTCCTCCCCTCCACTCTCCTCCCCACCCCTCTCCTTCCCTTCCCTCCCCTCTACCCATCTCCTCCCCTCTACTCTCCTCTCCTCCCCTCTACTCTCCTCTCCTCCCCTCTTCTCCCCTTTCTTCTCCCCTCCACTCTCCTCCCACCCCTTTCCTTCCCTCCCCTCTCCTCTCCCTCTCTCTCCTCTCCTCCCCTGCCCTCCCTTCCCCACAATTTTCTGTTCCCCATCCTTCTCCCCTCCCTTCCCCTCTCCTCCCCTGTCCTTTCCTCCCCGCCCTCTCCTCTATTATCCCTCCTCCTCTTCCTTCTCCTTTCCTCCCCTCTCCTTTCATCCCCTATCCCTCCTCTCCTCCCCTTCCCTTCCCTTCCCTCCCTTCCCCTTCCCTCCCCTCTCTTCCCCTTTCCTCCCCTCTCCTCCCCTTCTCTCCCCTCTCCTCTCCCCCCTTATTCCTCCTCTCTTCCACTTCCCTTCCCTCTCCTGCCCTCTCTCCCCTCCTCCCTCTCACTCCTCTCTCCACCTCCTTCATCTCCTGTCCTCCCCACTCCTCTCCTCCCCTCCCCATTCCTCTCCTCTTCTCCCTCCCCTCTCCTGCCTCTCCTCTCTTCTCCCATCTCCCTCCTTTCCTCTCTTCTCGTATTTTCCCTCCCCTAACATGCCCTCTTTACACCTCTCCCCCTCTTCCCTTTCCTCCCGTCTCCCCTCTCCTCTCTTCTCTCCTCCTCTCTTCTCTCCTCACCCCTCCTTTCCCGTCCCCACTTCCTCTCATCTCTCATCCTCACCTCCTCTCATCCCTCATCTCCCCTCCTCCCCTCCCCTTGTGTTCATCTCCCCTCTCGTCCCCTCCCCTTTAAGTCCCTTCATATCCCCTTCACTCCCCCATTCCTCGAACTCCCATCCCCACACTTCTCCCAAACTCCCATTCCCCTTTCCCTCCACTTCCCATTCTCATTCCTATTCCATGGCACCCTCCCATCCCATTCCACCATCTCATTCCATTTCCACTTTCCTATCTCACCTTCCCTTCCCCCTTACCTTCCCCATTCCTTCCCCTTCCCTTCCCCTTCCCTTCCCCTTCCCTTCCCTTCCCCTTCCCCTCCCCTTCCCTTTCCTTCTTCTTCCCTTTTCTCTTCCCCTCCCGTTCATTTCCCCGTTCCATGCCCTTTCCCTTCCCTTCCATTTTCCTTCCCCTTCCTGTCCCTTTTTCTTCCTCGTTCCTTCCCCTTCCCTTTCCTTCCTCTTTCCTTTACCTTTCCTCCCCCGTTCCATTCCCTTACATTTCCATCCCCCTTTTATTACCCTCCCCTTCCTTTTTCTTTCCCTTCCCTTCCCCTTTCTTTCCATTTCCCTTTTCTTTCCCTTCCCCTTCCTTTCCATTTCCCTTTTCTTTCCCTTCCCCTTCCACTTACCCTTTATTTCTCCTTCCCTTCGATTTTCCTTCGACTTCCCTTCGACTTCCCTTCGACTTCCCTTTATATTCCCTTCTTCCTTCCCCTCCCCTTTCCCTTCCTCCTTTCCGTTCCCTTCCCCTTCCTTCCCTTTCCTTTCCTCTCCCCTTACCCTTTCCTTTACCCTCTACTTCCCCTTCCCTTCATCTTCCTTTCCCCTACCCCCTTCACCCTTCCCTTCTATTCCCTTCCCCGTTCTTTTCCTTTTTCTTCCACTTCCATCCCCTTTCCTTTTCCCTCCCTTTCCCCTTCCCTTCCCTTTCCTTTTCACTTCCCTTCCCCTTCCTTTCCTCTTCCTTTTCCTTTCCCTTTCCCGTTCCCTTCCCCTTCCTTTCCCAGTCCTTTTCCATTGCCTTCCCCTTCCCTTTCTCTTCCCTTCCCCTTCCCCTTCCCCTTCGCTTCCCCTTCTCTTCCCTTTCCCTTCGCTTTCTCTTCCCCTTCCCTTCTCAATCGCTTCTCCTTTCCCTTCTCAATCGCTTCTCCTTTCCCTTCCCCTCCCTGCCCCTCCCCTTCCCTTCCCTTTCTCCTTTCCCTTCCCTTCCCCTTCTCCTTTCCCTTTCCCTTCCCTTTCCCTGTCTGTCCGTCCGTCCTCCTGGCCTTCCTTGCTTGCCGGCATCAAATCCGATTGGACGAGCTGGCCGTCATCTAATTAGCTGATTAATCTCATAATGAACCGTAATCCAAAACGAAACACGCTAATCTCGTCGATTATTATAAATGCAACCTTTTTCTGTTTTACTTTGCGAATATGTGAAGTGTTTAGTGGCCGACTACCAGGACGAAAGGCACGCTTTTGGGTATACAGATTCAGTGCAATAATATCACTCTTGTCTGTCAGTGTTAAGTCGAATAATACCCCTTCCTTTGATGCAAATTGTTTTTAGAATATTCATAACTTCGGGAGAGTCGATTTTTTTTTTCTGCTTTTCATTTTTTTCATTCTATTTTTATTTTATTTTTTATTTCATTTTGTTTTATTTTATATTTGTTTTACTTTTATATATATATCTTTTTTTCATTTTTATTTCATTTTATTTTGTTATTTTATTTTATTCTATTCTAATTTATTTTATTTTATTTTTGTCTGTTTTCGGTTACTCTTGGTTGTTACTCGTTACTTTCTGCTGTTATGTTACTTTACTTTATCTAGCGACTCATGTGCGTATTGTAATTACCAATAGGAGACTCTATTCAGACTCTTAGTACCACCACACAGGATGACCGCCCCATCTCGCGCGTGCGCGCACACACACACACACACACACACACACACACACACACACACACACACACACACACACACACACACACACACACACACACACACACACACACACACACACACACACACACACACCGGCACACACACACACACCGGCACACATACACACACTTATACACATACACACACATATATATACACACACATGCACATAAGCACAGACATACAGACATGCACGCACTGAAATGCATGCACGCATACACGCACGCACACACGCACACACAAACACACATGTAGCTCATCCTTCATATTCCTTTTCACCATATGCAACCAACACGTATCCATATGTATCCACATATATGTGACCCTTAGACCTTACGTTAACATTTAAGGCAAGATAGATTAGTGGCGCAGTTGGTAAAGTTCCCGGTTGCCACTACGGAGGTCCGGGTTTGATCCCGCCCAGGGCTGAAATAATTTTAGTAACGCTGCGCTGCGGGTTGTTACTCCAACTCTCGTGGGCGGGGAGTTGGGTGTGTGTGCGTGTAAGGTCACAGCATTACCCATAGATATACTAGCTCTGAATTCTCTTCCGGGAGGGAAGTAGCTGTCGATCACGAGCCCAACACGTGATCCAAGACCATGGTGGTGAATCACATGAACATGACAAGTGACCAAGAATTGATTTATACTAGCGGCGCCGTTCCAAGGTGACCGATCCTTTCCTATTTGCAAATACCACGCCTCCAGTAGATATCCACTCGTCCTTGAAAATTCCAGAATTAAATGTACAACCTAACGGCAACTACATCTTAAACCTTGTCATACCTTTAAGAAGACATAATCACAGTCTGATATCCATACACATCAACCAGAAACACTTACTAATATTGACTAATCTCCTTTTATAACATTAATTCTAATGATACTTTTGAGAAATTACAGAATGTAAACCTTCATTGGTAACCTTTGTATAGAAATGCTGATTATGCAAGAAATGCATAGTTAAACCAGCGGGACTCTACTCCCAGTACAAAGACGGCCTACCTCCATGTTGGAGAGTCCGATGATCCCTCCCACTGTTTCTATATGTAAGATGCAATCAACAAACTTCGACAAGGGTTTCTGTTGACCCTCTATTTTATGTAACAACCGCTACAACGCACGCACACACACACACACACACACACACACACACACACACACACACACACACACACACACACACACACACACACACACACACACACACACACAATAACACACAACCCTGATGCGTCCAAGGCTAGAATATGCGTCAGTGGTATGGTCCCCACACAGAATGAATGATAAAAGCAAGCTCGAGAGGATACAAACGGCACCAATCAAAATGGTTCCCATCCTTGTAAATAAACCATATGAGGAGAGACTAAAAGCACTGGGTCTACCAACGTTGAATGATCGAAGAGAAAGAGGTGGTATGATTACATCATTCAGGTCACTAAATAGGATAGACTACATAAACGGAAGGAAATTCCTAGATGAGAGATAAGAGGGCTTTAAGAGGTTATGAGAACAAATAAAGAAATACTATATGTCTATAGGACATGAAGAAATATAATTTCTCATACAGTGCAGATGCAAAAAATACTTGAAATAGGTTAGACAATGAAATAGCCATAACTGGAATAATGCATGAATTCAAATATAAATAAGGTTAGAAAATGAAAATACAGACCAAGAACTGAAACATGAATTCATTTTATGCTAGGTTTGGTAAATTGAAGAGCAGGGGATGGTACCCAACGAGCGTTGCCTGTGTATACTATAGTTAGGTAAATGTACACACACACACACATACACACACACACACACACACACGAGCTCAGCTCTTCCGGGAGGGAAATAGCTGTCGACCACGAGTCCAACATGTGAGCCAAGACCATGGTGAATCTCTTTCACACACACACACACACACACACACACACACACACACACACACACACACACACACACACACACACACACACACACACACACACACACACACACACACACACACACATACACACACACACACACTAACACACACATACACACACACACACACATACACACACACACACACACACACACACACACACACACACACACACACACACACACACACACACACACACACACACACACACACACACACACACATAATAACACACACACACACACACACACACACACACACACACACACACACACACATAATAACACACACACACACACACACACACACACACACACACACACACACACACACACACACACACACACACACACACATAATAACACACACACACACACACACACACACACACACACACACACACACACACACACACACACACACACACACACACACACACACACACACACACACACACACACACACACACACACACACACACACACACACACACACACACACACACACACACACACACACAAAACCATACCTCTATAGGATACACAATAACAAGGACATTCAGATAGACAAACACATATAAACGCAAGTAAATAATTCGTTGGCCAAACAAAATCTTCCCGATACGATTGTTGACCGCGTTCCCTTGGGCAGGTGGTCTGTCTGGCCAACTCTGAAGGCCGAGTGGAGGCCGAGTTCAATCTTGACCCGTGTTTACTCGGGAATCCTTGCCCAGCAGCCGTCGGTGCCGTCTGGTCCTCCACTTCCATCACCCCCTCCCCCCTCCCTGGGAGTCACTTGTCTCGTCTTTCTTTTTCTTTCGTTCACTTTAAAAAAAAAAAAATTCTTCTTTTCCTTTCACTATATTTCTTGCCTTACTTCTCTTTTTTTCTCTCTCTTTAACTTTCCTTCTCTTCCCTGTCCCTCACTTTCTCTTTTTTTTTTCTTTTGCTATACTTCTTGTTTCTTGTTTCGCTTTCCTTTCTCTTTCGTTTCTCTTTCGTTCACTTTCCGTCTCTTTCCTGTCTTTCACTTTTTTCTTTTCACTATATTTCTTGCCTCGCCTCTCTTTTTTTTTCCTCTTTAACTTTTCTTCTCTTCCCTGTCCTTAACTTTCTTTTCTTCCTTTTGCTATACTTCTTGTCTCGCTTTCCTCTTTCTTTCGTTTCTCTTTCGTTCACTTTCCTTCTCTTTCCAGCTCTTCGCTATTTTTTTCTTTTCCTTTCACTGTACATCTTCTCTCACCGTCCTCTATCTTTCTCTTTTTCTCTTTCACTTTCCGTCTCTTCCCGGTCCTTTTCCTTTCAATATATCTCTTGTCTCACTTTCCTTTTTTTTCTTTCTTTCAATTTCCTTCTCTTCCCCGTCTTCCATTTTTCTATTATTCTTGTTTTACCGTCCTTTTTCTTCTATCTTTTCTCTTTCTTTCAATTTCCTTCTCTTCCCGGCCCTTTACTTTCTTCCTTTTTCTTTCACTATACCTCTTATATCGCCTTCCTTTTTCTTTCGTTTCTCTTTCGTTCTTTTCCTTTCCTTTTATTTTCTTCATACATACACACACACACGCACAAACACACACACACACACACACGCACACACACACACACACACACACACACACACACACACACACACACACACACACACACACACACACACACACACACACACACACACACACACACACACACACACACACACACACACACACACACACACACACACACACACATGTATATATACATATATATATATATATATATATATATATATATATATATATATTCTTTCTTCTTTTGCCTTCGCTTGTCCTTCATTCTTCCTCCTTTCTTTCATTTTTCTACACTTTCACGTTGTCTTTTATCGTGATAATCCCACAATATTTTTGTTCACACACACACACACACACACACACACACACACACACACACACACACACACACACACACACACACACACATATATATATATATATATATATATGTATTAGATCTATTTTTATCTAATATTTCTCGTTTCTAATTTTATTTCAATTTAATTTTATCTGTTTTGCCTGTTTTAACTTTTACTATCTAGAACCTTTGTTTCACTTTTCCTTTTTCTTTCTTCCCATGGTTTCTCATTTTCATTACCTTATCTCCTTTTCCTTAATTATCCTCTTTTCTTCCTAGTTCTCCTTACAATACCTTTGAATCAAGATTCTCATATTCCTTTTCTTTTTCTTCACTTCGTTACGTTATTTCTTTTATTTATTTTAGATTAATTTCTGTGAAAAACAAGCAGGAGACAAAAACAAACAATCAAACAACAAATAAGAAACGGAATTAATAAAACAAACAAAAACAGCAAAACAAAAACAACAAAAGCAAAAATATAAAAAAAAACAAGACAGTGCCAGCGAAAAAAAATATATACAAAGAAATGAAACAAAACAAAACAAAACAAATACGACAAACAAAACTGACAAAACTAACAAAACAAACAAATCAAAATAACTCTTACTTCTCCTGTATCCTTTCGTCTTATCTTTTCCTCCTTCTCCACCTTCTCCTCTTCTCTCTTCTTCTTCCATCCTCTTTTCTTCTCTTTTTCTTCCATCCTCTACTCTTTTCTTTTTTTTCTCCACCTTCTCTTATCTCTTTCTCCATTCTCTCCTCTTCTGTCATCTCCCTCTGTCTTCTCCTCTACTCTCTTTCTCCCTCATTTTATCCTCTTCTCTTTTTCTCCACCATTCTCTCCTTTTCTCTTTTTTCTCCATTCTATCCTCTTCTCTCATTTTCCTCCATCTTTTCTACTCTCTTCCTTCTCCATCTGCTCCTCCTCTCTTTTCCTACTCTAAATCATCTTCTTCTCTTCCACGCATCATTGCAGTCGCCCCTTTGTCCTTCCACCCTCTCCCTCCCTCTCTCCACCCTCCCTTCCTCCCTCCCTCCCTCCCTCCCTCCCTCCCTCCCTCCCTCCCTCCCTTCCTCCCTCCCTCCCTCACTCCCTTGTCCTTTCCCTCCCTCGCTCCCTCCCTTCCCCTGAACGTAAATGTTATTCTTTATGTTTGTTTGTCTTCGTTCTTTTTTCATACTCTGAGTTCTTACACAGTTTGCCCCTCGCCCTGTATCCCCCACTTCAAAATCACAAATGTCGTTCAATTTTTTTTCTTTGCATTCTTATTTCTTTCATTTACCATAACCTCTACGTTAGTCTCTCTTTTCTCCCTCCTTCACTCCCCCTCCCCCCTAAAAAAAAATATGATCTTGTTTCTTTTATTTGCAATAGATTATCCAAATACTCTCCCATCTTGCATCTTTCCTCCATTCCAAAATTACAAATGTAATTCTACGTTTTGTTTGTATTCTTATTTTTTATTTATTTATTACATTTTTCATCTTTCTCACCCTATCTGTCCTTGTTAAAAATTCCAGATACTATGTCATGCTCTTTATTTTGTTTTAAATTTATATATTCATAATTGTTTCAATTTATCTTCCAAATACACTGAATTCCCTCCCACTCTCCCTCTCATCGTCTATCTCCCACCCACTCCCTCCCATCCACTCCCTCCCACTTTCAGATCACAAATGTTATTCCGTCTTTTGTTTTTGGATGGAATTCAAGAGTAATCAACATCTGGGATTGAGTGAGCCTTGCCAATAAAACTTCCTTTCCCCCTTTTCCCCTTTCCCCCTTTTCCCCTTTTCCCCTTTCCACCTTTCCCCTTTCCCTTTCCCATTTCCCTTCCCTTTCCCTTTCCCCATTCCCCATTTCTTCCTTGCCCCTTTCCCCCTTTCCCCCTTTCCCCCTTTCCCCTTTTCCTTTCCCCCTTTCCCTTTCCCTTTCCCCATTTCCCATTTCTTCCTTGCCCCTTTCCCCTTTACAGCTTTCCCATTTCCCTTTATTCTTCCCTTTTTCTTTTCTTCTCACCTCTTTCCTCTTCCCCCTTAGTCCTTAAATCGTCCTCCTTCCCCTTCCCCCTTACCCCTTCCACCTTCTTTCTTCGCCTTTTTTCATCTCCCTCTCCCTTTCCCTCTTTTCTTTCACCCCTTCCACTATACCCCTTCCCTTTCACCATTCCACTTTACCCCTTCCTCGTTCCCTCTTCCTTCCTCTCCTCCCTTCCCCTTCCCCTTCCCATTCCTTCGGCCCCTTCCTCTTACTTCTTTTCACTTCTCCCTTCTCCTTCCATCTTCCCCCTTTTCTCTTCCCCTTGCCCTTTTCCTTCTTCCCCCGTTCCTTCTTTTCCCTTTACTCTTCCCTTTCCCGTTCCCTCTCCCTTTCGGTCCCACAATCATCCCGCCTATTCTTATTTTTCAAATGCCTCCTCCTCCTCCTCCTCCTCCTCCTCCTCTTCCTTCTCCTCCTCCTCCTCCTCTTCCTTCTCCTCCTCCTCCTCTTCCTTCTCCTCCTCCTCTTCCTTCTCCTCCTCCTCCTCTTCCTTCTCCTCCTCCTCCTCCTCCTCCTCCTCTTCCTTCTCCTCCTCCTCCTCTTCCTTCTCCTCCTCCTCCTCTTCCTTCTCCTCCTCCTCCTCCTTCCTTCCCCTCCTCCTTCTCCTCCTCCTCCTCCTCGTCTTCCTTCATTTCCTTCTCCTTTTCCTCTTCTCCCGCCTTCTCAGCTGCTGCCGCCGGTTCTTTCTCCTTTTTTCTTCCTCCTCCTCCTCTTCCTCCTCCTTGCTCTCCATCTCCCCTCTCCTCCAACATCAGGATTAACATCTCCATCTCCATCTTATCCATTGCCATCTTCTCCGTCTTCATCTCTACTACATCTCTTCCTCCTCCTCCTCCTCTTCCTCCTCCATCTTGTCACACTTCTCCGCACCATCCTCCTGCATCTCTTCCTCCTCCTCCATTTCTTCCTTTCTCCCCCAACCTCCCCTTCTCCACATTTAGGCTACCTCTCCATTTCTTTCTCACACTCTCTCTCTCTCTCTCTCTCTCTCTCTCTCTCTCTCTCTCTCTCTCTCTCTCTCTCTCTCTCTCTCTCTCTCTCCTATCTTTCTTTCTCTCTCTGTCTCCCTCTCCCCCCCCCTCTCTCTCTCTCTCTCTCTCTCTCTCTCTCTCTCTCTCTCTCTCTCTCTCTCGTTCTTTTTTTTCTCTCTCTCTATCTCTCTCTCTCTCTCTCTCCCTTACTCCCTCCCTCCCTTTACTCATTCTTAGAATTATCTTCCATCACCTCCTCTCCCTGCACCCCCTCCTCTTATTCCTTCTCTTCCATATCCTCTTGTTCCTCCTCCATCTCCTCCTCCTCCATCTCCTCCTCCCTCTTCCCCCTATCTCCTCCTCCCCCTTTCTCCTCCTCCCCCTTTCCCCCCTTCTCCCCCCTTTACCACTTCGAATCACCTTTTTCTTCTTTCCTTTTCTTATCCTCTTTTTCTTGTGGTCCCCCGAATCATTCCTCGTTTACATATGTAACTGCCCCGTTCAACTTTTCTGCCTAGCAAACTGCCTTCTCCCCCCTCTCTCCCCCTCCTCTCTCCCCCTCCTCCTCTTCCCCCTTCCCCCCTCTCCCTCCCTTTCCCTCTTCCCCTCTCTTCCTGACCGTATTTACGTCATTCTTAGATTTTCCTTCATTCCCTTTCCCCTCCCCCTCCCCTCCCCCTCCCACTATCCCTCCCCTCCCCCTCCCCCTCCTCCCCTCCCCCCTCCCCCTCCCATGTCCCTCCATCCCTCCTCCTCCTCCTTCCTCTTTAACCTTTTTCTGTGTTTCAATTTCAATTTCTTCTTTCTAAGATTCCTTCATGAAACTATAAGAGGCTTCCATTACTCAAGTTGATTTAATCAATTGATTTTTGGATCTATCTTTTATGTAAGGAAATCGAAGTTTTATATTTCTCGTGTATTTCAGTCTAGTGATGTGATTTACACACACACACACACACACACACACACACACACACACACACACACACACACACACACACACACACACACACACACACACACACACACACACACACACATTATAAGATATCGCCAACTTATCACTATTCACCCTCTCTTCCTTCCTCCCTTTCCGTTCCTCCCTTTCCCTTCCTCTCTCTCCTTTCCTCCCTCTCCCTTCCTCCATCTCCCTTCTTTTCTCTTCCTCCCTCTCCCTTCCACCCATCCCTTTCCTCCCTCTCCTCCCTCACCCTTCTTCTTTCTCCCTTCTTCCCCATCCTTTCTTCAATCTCCCTTCCTCCCTCTCCCCCTCCCTTCCCCTTTATCCCTCTCCCTTTCTCTTTCTCCCTTCCTACCTCTCCTCCTCTCTCTCTCTTCCTCCCTCTCCCTTCCTCCCTCTCCCTTCCTCCCTCTCCCTTCATTTCTCTCCCTACATTTCTCTCCCTTCCTCCTCCTTCCTTCCTCCCTCTCCCTTCTTCCTTCTCTTATCCTCCCTCTCCCATCCTCCCCATCATTCCCTCCTTCTCCATTCCTCCTTCTCCCATCCTCCCTCTCCCTTACTCCCTTTTCCTTCCATTTCTCTTTCTCCCTCTCTCTTCCTCTCCCTTTCTCTCCCTTCATTCGTCTCCTTCTTTCCTCTCTCTTCCTCCCTTTCCCACGGACTTTCACAAAGGTGTAGTAGAAATAGAAAAATATAACAACAGAGAAAACAAGAAGACACAACGGCTGGAGAATGAGAGGAAAAATAATTAGAATAGAAAAAAAAGAGAAGAAGAGAAGGTAGAAAGAAAGCAAAGAGAAAAAGAGCAATTGGGGAACGGAAAACGGGGAAGGGTTCCAGAGAAAGGATGAATGGAGAAAGGAAAAAGAGAGAAAAGAGAAAAGGAAGCAAAGGAGAACAAGAGAGTTGATGATGCGTGCAGATGGGATAGAAAAAAGAATTGAGAAAAAGAGCACAAAAAAAAAAGTGGAGGAGCCTTAAGACGAAGCCATTAAAAGTGGGAGGTAGAGAGAGACGGAGGGAGGGAGGGAAGGATGGATGGATGGAGGGAGGGAGGGAGAGAGGGAAGTAGGAAGGAGTGATGGAAGGAAGGAGAGAGGGAGGGAAGGCGAGAGGAGGGAGGGAGGGAAGGGGAGAGGGAGGGAGGGAGGGAGGGAGTGAAGGAGAGAAGGAGGGATGGAAGGAGGGAGTGAAGGAGAGAGGGAGGGAGGGATGGAGGGAGTAAAGGAGAGAGGAAGGGAGGAAGTGAGGGAGTGAAGGAGAGACGGAGGGAGGGATGGAGAGAGCGAAGAAGAGAAGGAGGGCCTCAGAGACGAAGGGAGAAGGGGGAATATGATAAAAATTGCAAATTGAAGGTTAGAATTAAATGCTCACACATATACGAACACACACACACACACACACACACACACACACACACACACACACACACACACACACACACACACACACACACACACACACGTATACAAAGAAAGAGTTAGAGAGATAAAGAGAACTAGAGAGAAACAGAGATAATTAGAGAGAGAAGCAAGATTAGAAAGAGAAACACAGAGTTAGAGGGACATGCATATAGAGATATTCATACAAGCAGTCAGGCAGAGTGTATATCCGATGGAGATGCAAGAGATGAAACCACACAAGCTCAGCTCTTCCACTATATTGCAATTAGAAAAACACTTGTTATACTCGTGGTCTCCAGAGGCCACCAAAGGCCACTATTGTCCATCAAGGACAACCAGGGCCAAGGGCCACCGGGTAGTGCTTCTAAGAGCCACGTAGTACAGCACAGTGTTACTAAGGGCCACAGTGTAGCTCCACCGAAGTGGCCGCAGCGTAATGCCCAAAGGGGCCACATCAACAAGAGCTTCAGTTTCGTGCCGCCAAGGGCCACCCAGGGCCACCCAGGGCCACCAAGGGCCTGCAATCTTGGTCGCACAAGGCTCTATAACCTGTTGGCACCTCGGCCATATTGTCAGGGGCTGTTGTCAAAGGAACCTCGGGCGTCCATCCAATTTCCCCCGCCGGCGACTGCGGGCAGCGGCCGGACATCAAGGAGCCTCGACTGACGGACACAGGAGCCGGGAGGTGGATGGACGGAGTGGTACGGACGACCGAGAGAGAGAGAGAGAGAGAGAGGCGTATGGACGCAGTGATACAGAAACCGTAAAGCGAAATGACGAAAGAAGGGAAGAACTCGGAGGGAGAGGTAAACAAATGTATCGTGACCACAAATAGGATAAACAAAGAAACAAGTTGATTATTTCCTACCTCAAAATGTTACACGCACTCGCGCATACGCACACACACACACACACACACACACACACACACACACACACACACACACACACACACACACACACACACACACACACACACACACACCCTGCCTCTTTACGGTCATAATGGGAATGGCCGAGTGGAAGCTGATACCCTTATCATAAACAAATAAAACTCAGCCAACCATCCTAACCATCTGGAAATACGACAAGCGAGTAAGAACCACGGGGACAGACGGCTATTGACATGAGTGGCCATAATAAAAGAAAGTAAATAGACTAGATGGATGGATGATGTAAATCCGAGAGTATCGTGACAAAATATTAAGAATCTAGGTTCTAGAACATGAAATTCAGTCTTTCTTCCATCGTCTACCCCCTTAGGTCTTATGTATATTGTCGTTTACCACCTTACTCCCTAATTCTGTACAACAAAGTGCATATCCATCATCAGGGTACAGAAAAGTAAGAAAAATTGTTTGTCGTCTAAGCCTCGTACAAGATGTATATGTTGATAAGGTATATAATCTAGTCATATCAGAAAAAATACGGATCAATAAGTAAATGAAAAGGTAAATATATTAGATTTTTAGGCATGGCAATTATTTACCCAATACCATAGATGAGAACAAAACTTTGCCGAAGAATATCGACTTTGTGTCATAAATAAAATGAAATTCAGCCAACGTTAGTACCTGCCTCTATCTCTTGTTTCCTATCTATGTGCTATTCAAAACTATTTTTAATATTCTGTATATAATAAAGGAAGGTTTATAGTACAGTGAGCATATTTTTTTTTAGGATTATAAAAACAATTTGAATAGATTTTCATGATACGTGGCAACAACGCTTTTTCTCCACGGTGCCACGCTTAGGTCTCACTGGGTGACAGGTGGTCAAATTGGCAGTGTCGCACTCGTGCGTATTTCTGCTTCTGCCCGGCCCTGAACAGACTCCTTGGAGCGAAAGGACCATATTAAACGTTTTGTCTCTTGATGGCTGAAGGTTTGGTAAACAGAATAAAATTAAAAATCCGTAAAAAGAAAACGGGAAGATGGCTGTCAATACTGACGTTCAGAGATGTTTCTGTTAACGAAATAAAACCACTTGATAATAGACAGAATAAAATCAATATAGTAAGTCTTAATAAGAATGAAGTTCTTTTAGGTCAGAGCGTCCTTTAAAAGTCCCTATAACCAATATCTTTTAATATTTTTTCTGTTTTTTTCTTCTAAGTTTGTATAAGCAATGTGCTAGTATTAACGAGACTTCAATGTAAGGTAGCGATTTTATATTTTATATTTCATCATTTCATATTCTTAGATTTTATGCATTCGATAATTCAGGAATTTTTAAAACATCACTATGGACCAAGTTAGTAAAAATGATAAATAGATATACAGATAAAAAGAAATCGAATGAAATTAAATGAAATAGCAGATAAAGTAGAATACTATATAATTTCTATTATCCTTACGTCCTCTTACCCTCTTCAGATCTCTCTTCCATCACCTCTCCGTGTCGATTATTTCGGTACAATACGATTCCCAATAATAGAAAATCTGTTTATAAATGAGGAAATACTGATGCTGGTCAGAATTAAGTTGTT
>NC_134815.1:27480265-27500265 GCF_046742065.1 Oratosquilla oratoria
ATCTAATTATGTTTATCTATATTAGTTTATTTATTTTCATTTATTTGTCCATCTTTTTTCATTTATCTGATCATTTACTTGTTTATTTATTAATTGATTAATCTATTCATTTATGTATTTTTATTTATTTATTTATTCACCAATTTATTAATTTTTTTATTAAGACACCTCCGATGAAATTGAAACATTACGTTTTTCTTTGCTATATACTTTCTTATGCTTGCGTGACGATGCCTTCATTCACCGCGTCCATAAATCACTTTGATAAGGTCTTTTTTCTTTAATGCAAAATGTCTTTCTTATGAAGAGATTTGCGCGAAATGATAAGAGAAAGCAAGTACAGCTTCAAGAAAGTGAGAAACGTTCTTATCTGTAGCAATACTGTAGATAATTTGTATTGAAGACCTTCACAGACGAGGGGGAGGGAGTGTCAAGGATTTAAATCAACTGAGGGCAGGCATAATAGTAAAAGCACAGTACCACCAGGTACGAAAGAAATTTATCCAAGGGAGTGAGACATAAAACTAAGGTTATTTTAGTCAACGGAATGGTTGGATTCCAACGTTTCAATTGGATTTCATCCAAGGTTGGAGGATTTGGTTAATTTGACTGTACCAACCTTTCCGTTGACCAATATATTCGTAGCTTAAATGAGTAAAATCGCCTGACGTGGCAGACATAATAATGAGAAAAAACTATAAAAAAAACTAACGGCGGAAATATATATCCTACATGAAACCAGTTTCCTTCAGTGAAGACTAGCTCTTCTCACCAAAAAACACTAATAAAAAAAGGGCACTCATTTCAACACCTTTTGATCACTTTCGGACAATGCCAAAAGGGGTCGCAAGAATGATGGTGCCACATTTGTTGGGAACCCCGAAGAGTGTGATAATACCAGTGTATACACACGGCTCGTATACAACGCCTGTGTCCACTCGACGCGACAAATGGGGCTGCATAGTCAACAACCATTATTATGTATTCATGCTAAGTACATATGGGGTTCATCGCTCGTGTTGGAAGTTTATTACAATTCATTTGTAACCATACTGAGTGTTTGATGAAAAAAAAAAAAAAATTACTGGTCTTCATTTTTATGAATACCATCATTATTCAGCAGTTAGTGAATAACTACATTGGTTGTTTATTGTTTGGGTGTAATCTATTGTTTGTCCACTAAACCACGTTGTTTATGAATGGGTCATCCAGGCTAAATAGAATGAGTAATTTGTCCATATAAGGGCATATAATGATAACTTTTCAATGATTGTTTATCTGGGAGGGGGAGACAGAGGAAGAGAGGTGGAGGGAGCCCTGTTTGTTTGTTTGTGTTATCGAATTCGATTAAGTTAACTAACAAGGCTAACTACCAAGTTAACGATCTTCATACGTTCTTGATTGGTATTGTTAAGACAAGCGGTAGCCAATTTGAAAGAGATTGATGAAAATAGATTATCGTTCCTAAGTCATGAAGGCGAATAAAATAGCTCGACGGCAAATATGATAACAGGAAGAGTGCCACCCGTTACGGAAGGGGCACAGACGTGGCTTTACCGGGGTCGCGGTCTATGTGGAAGTCGTTCACGCGATGGACTTTAATGCAAAGTTGGGACTTTTTTTAATGATCCGGAGTCTAGGACGGTGTCCCTTATAGAAGACTTTATAACGTAGAGTTTCATGAACCGTACCCTTGGTCCAACTCGCCGGTGGCAGGGTTCGAACCGCCATCACCTTGACCACCGCCAGTAGCGACTTTCTAACACCTTAATTATTTGGAGCCAATTGTGTGTCGCGGCAAGGACTTTGTAGCGTGGAATTTAATGGACCATCCCCTTGGTCCAACTCGCCGGTGGCGGAGTTCGAACCACCATCACCTTGACCTCCGCGGCCGGTACCGACTACCTAACTCGTTAATTACTAGGAGCTTTTTTTTTTCCGCGGCGAGGACTTTGTATCGTAGAATATAATGAACCATGCCCTTGGTCTAACTCACCGGTGGCAGGGTTCGAACAGCCATCACCTTGACCGCCGCCACCAGTGGCGACCCCCTAACCCATTAATTACTTGGAGCCAATTGTGTGTCGCGGTAAAGCGACATTTAAGTGGAAGATTAGTGGCAGAGTTGGAAAGCTATGCAATACGAACACAGACTCTCGTAATAAGACACTAAAATTGCATTAAAACCATACTTACAGAGCCACTAACTCCCTGAGATGGAATGCGGAATAAGTGTATATTGGCTGCAGTTCTTAATGCAAAGCTAGCAAAAAAAAATCTATTACAAATCTTTACTCTGCTAATTACTAAAATACTCCAGTTCTTAATGCAAAGCTAGCAAGTTTTTTTCCTTCTTTTAATGTTGGAATTTTCTGTCTTGAATCATTACTCTGCTAATAACTAAAATACTTTGATACCAAATTAGAAAAAGATTAAGTGCTTGTTATCAGTGATTCATGACATGAATTTACAAGACTTATGATTGAATTTCATCTTGATAAAGATTTAACTTAGTTGCCAGCTATCACTTAGTTTAGTAACAAAGTGGTAGGTAACATCAAGAAAAGCAGATTGGATCATCCAAGTTACAATATATTTTTCACCCGTAGAAGGTTTGTATAAATAAGAATACAATAATAGTTGATATTGTAGTCGAGGCAAAATACATTCTTTATTTCCATAAAAATGTATCAAGAATTTAAGAAAATATGAAAAACGGTAAATACCGCCAGGTTAAGTCATGAAAAATAAATAAATAAATTAATAAAGAAAAATTGTACTTTATAGAAAGAGAGGTGGTAATAAAAACTGAAATGCAATAAATATTAAACGCCACCATAATAGAATAAATAAAATGTTCTCTATCTCTTTCTCTCTCTCTATATATATATATATATGTTCGCATGCACAGCACATATGAATATGTATGCATGTATATATAAATATATATATATATATATATATATATATATATATATATATGTATGTGTGTATATGTATGTTGTTACGACTATGCAGCAACAATACGGCAAGAATATAATGGTGAAACGCATTCCAACACGCAAGAGACCCACGCTAATTGCCTGGTCCACTTCCTCCCGAAGCGAAATGAACCCACGAAACTGAGGCAGTCAGTGGCACAGTGCCATGTCCGTGGAGGATAAACAACTGAAAGCTACAATTCCAGATCCAGAACGCGTTGGAAACTGTTTCCAGGAATGATGGAAGTTCGTGGTGCTTCAGGGGTCTTAAGTGCACGGTCACCTTGTCTTCATGCCCTTGCAAGGAGTTAGGTCGTATCCATGCATCGCGTTTAGCTGCTAGACAGGGGAGTTAGATTTGCGCCAGCCGTCGTCGTCATCATCGTCGTCAGCAGGAGGAGGAGGAGGAGGAGCAGTAGCAGCAGCAGCAGGAGCAGCAGGAGGAGAAGCAGCAGGAGGAGCAGCAGGAGGAGCAGCAGCAGGAGGAGCAGCAGAAGCAGGAGCAGGAGATGCTGCTGCTATAATGATCATTATCATCCTCAAATCATTATCATTCTCAATCATTATCATTCTCAATCATTATCATTCTCAATCATTATCATTCTCAATCATTATCATTCTCAATCATTATCATTCTCAATCATTATCATTCTCAATCATTATCAATCATTATCATTATCAATCATTATCATTATCAATCATTATCATTATCACCACCATCACCACCATCACCATTACCACCACCACCTCCTCCTCCACCTGTCCCCATGGTTTCTCCGCGTAAGCTCCCATGCAGGCAGCCTCCCTTCCCTTCCATTCCAAAACAACTCTCGACAAGTTCTCCCAACTTGCCCCAAATGTGAATTCTGTGGGCACCATCCCCTTCGTTGCCCTCAGTCCTCTTTGAATAAATGAAACCCAATAAACAGAACAGACAAAAGTAGACTCTGGCCTTTCACTGCTTTCCCTTCTCTTCTACTTAAATACTCCCTTACATGCCTTTGTCCGCACCATAGATCCGCAATTTCCAAACCTCCTTTACCTTCCTCTTTTTACACCGATTACCATAGATGAAAGCCGCACTACCCTCCTCACCCTCTCCCTCACCCCCACTCTCATCCTCACCAACATTGTCACCCTCACCCTCATTCTCATCCTCACGCTCATTCTCATCCTCCCTCTCATCCTCATCCTTATCCTCCTCTGCTTTATCTTCACGTTCCCTCTCACCCTTACCCTCACTCTCACTCTCGCCCTTGCCCTCATCCTTACCCTCATGATCCATCTCTACCTCATCCTCATCCTTATCCTCACTTTCATCCTCACCCACATTCTCACTCTCACCCTCACTCATCCTCACGCTCATTCTCACCCTCATACTCATCCTCATCCTTATACTCCTCCGCCTTACCTTCACGCTCCCTCACATCCTCACTCTCACCCTCACCCTCACTCTCACCATCGCCCTCATCCTCTTCCTTACGCTCCCCACACGCTCCCACTCACCCTCATCCTCATTCTTATCCTCATCCTCATCCTAACCCTCACTCTCATCCTCACCACCAACACGCAACTTGAGACCAGTCAAACCTACCTCGGCCTGCGGGATGCTTGTTGGGTCAACCAACACATACTCGATACTTGACCATGAGAGACACTTTCTCCCATTTGCCCAAACAATCAAAGAATATTCGTCCTCCTAACTTTTCCCATTCCGCTCCTTAATGTAATATGGGGGACGTACAATCGCGCACTGCCTTGAGATCAAAGTCTCGTACCAATTCCCTCGCCCCGCGGCAGCTACCCCACCCACCACCACCACAACCACCACCACCACCACCACCACCACCACCACAACCACCACCACAACCACCACCACAACCACCACCACCACAACCACCACCACCACAATCACCACAGCCACAATCACCACCACCACAGCCACCACCACCACAACCACCACAACCACTACCACCACAACCACCACCACAACCACAACCACAACCACAACCACAACCACAACCACCACAACCACAACCACAATTTGACTAAGAGTCTGTGGTTTGCTCTGACTCTCTACTGTCCTCGACATTGTTTTTTTCTGATTTTGAGATAATGCCTGTTTTCTTCTTCGCTTAGTTGTGGGTCCTCTCCGATTCCCATCAGTGACTGTTTGTTACTTGCCTCAACTGTCACCAAAACACATAGGGCAAAGGTGACGGCTTTGTTGTTGTTGTTATTGTTGTTGCTGTTATTATTATTATTATTATTATTATTATTATTATTATTATTATTATTATTATTATTATTATTATTATTATTATTATTGTTGTTGTTATTATTCGTTATTATCATTATTATTTATTATAGTTATTACTATTGTAATATTTTATCTTTAATATTATTGATATTGATAGTATTATTACTATTATTGTTGATTTTTTAAATTTTATCTTTTTTTACTTCTTAATCTGTTTAGAAGTAAATAATTCTAGTTTGGGATTTGTAGGTAAGTAAATGACGAGATATTATTTGATTACCTCTTGAGGGGAACAATCGATGACGTTGGAAGGTGTACCATTCCATATACCAACAACGTGATTGAAGAAAGAGTATTTTGCCACGTCTGTTTGAAATGGTTTTCTACGATCTATCCATTTCTCCTAGTTGTATTGGAAGTGTCAGTTTTAGAATATTTTTCCACATCCATATTTTCAATATCTTGAAATAAAGGGAAGAAGGGACAATTGAGGAGGGAGATTATCATAAGAAAATGAGGAAATAAGACGAATGGAGGAGGGGAAGGAGGAGGAAGGAGGAGAAAGAAGAGGAAGGAGGAGGGAAGAGGGAGGAGGTTCGGAGGTTAGATCTTCTGGAAACGAGTTCCTTCCAATGTCTGGAATCTTGGCGACCGAGTCAGGCATCGCTTTATCCTCTGAAAAACGTTTGAAGGTTTTTTATTATTATCATTATTATTATTTTTTTTTATGAAATGAATTCTCAGTCGTCCCTAAAAGATAAATACTGGAGGCCATAACTTTTACAACTCGGCCTAAAAACATCCGGGAGGTCGAGGAAAAACAAAAAACAAAAACAAAAAACACTCAATCTGTGGAGCAAAAGCTATTTTTTTTTCTTCCTGTCCTAGACACAAAGCCTCGTCTCTCTTCCTTTCTCTCTTCCCTCTCTCCCTCCCTCCCCTCTCTTTCTCCCTTCCCTCACTCCCTCCCTCCCTCCCTCCCTCCCCTCTTTCTTCCTCCCTCCCCTCCCCTCCTCCCTACCTCCCTCTCCTCTTTCTTCCTCCCTCCCTCCCTCCCCCTTTCTTCCTCCCTCCCCCTTTCTTCCTCCCTCCCTCCCTCCCTACCTCCCCTCTCTTTCTCCCTTCCCTCCCTCTCTCCCTCCCTCCCTCTCTTCCTCCCTCCCTCCCTCCCTCTCTCCCTCCCTCCCTTCTCCCTCCCTCCCCTCTTTCTTCTTACTTCCCTTTCTACCTACTCCCGTTCTCCCTGCTTCCCTTTCCTTTTCTTCACTCTAATTATTTTCTTCTTTCTATCTTCCCCTTCCTTACCCTTCCTTTCTTTCCCCTTCCTCCTTCTCTCTTACCCTCCCTCCTTCCCTCTTACCCTCCCTCTCTCCCTTCCTCCCTCATACCCTCCCTCCCTCATACCCTCCCTCCCTCATACCCTCCCTGTCTCCCTTCCTCTCACCTTCCCTCCCTCTCCGTTCCTCCCATCTTCCCTCAATCTCTCCCTTCCTCCCACCTTCCCTCCCTCTCTCCCTTCCCTCCCTCTCTTCCTTCCCTCCCTCTCTTCCTTCCCTCCCTCTCTTCCTTCCCTCCCTCTCTTCCTTCCCTCCCTTTCTTCTTCCACTTTCCCTCCTCTCTCCCTTCCTTCCGCCCTTCCTCACTCTCTCCCTCCCTCCTTCTCTCCCTCCCTCCTTCTCTCCCTCCCTCTCTCCCTTTCTCTTTCTCCCTCTCTTCCTCGCATCCTCGCTTCCTCACTCCCTCTGTTTCTCGCTCCCTCCAACGCTCTGCTTTTGTTTTCCTCCACACCACACTCACAACTTTGGTCACTCAAATAAGTCCAGACACTGACGCGTGGCAGGCTTAGTGCAGGCTATTTTCCCCAAGCATCAGCTGAGAAGCGCCCCCCCCCAACCCCCCGACCCCCACCCCCACAGCCCCGGGCCTGAATAGGACCTACGTCGATCCAGACCCCGTTCAAACTATTGCTGACTGAAATACTCTGCCCTGTGACGCAACAGAACTGGTTTAAAGAACGCAACCGGACTGAAGGTGTTGGTAAACCTTGCATGTCGTTTATACAAAACCTAAACTACTTCAGCCGTGCTAATTAACAATTACATATGTAAACTCGTTTATGTAACTAGCTTACCGTGAAAATATTCACTTAGCCGGGCACAAGTTGAGTATGTAGTTACGGATGTCATTTACAAAGGTTAGAGGTCATCTAGACTATAATCTAATGTGATGTATATCTGTGCTATGCCCTGGCTAGCGGCAATGACATCATATCATGTCATCAAGCAGCTGTGACGTCATAAATCCTAGGTAGACACATAAAGGGAAAGAATAAGGCAAACACAAACAAGTGTGTGTGTGTGTGTGTGTGTGTGTGTGTGTGTGTGTGTGTGTGTGTGTGTGTGTGTGTGTGTGTGTGTGTGTGAGTGTATGTGTGTATGCGTGTGTGTGTGTGTGTGTGTGTGTTTAATCTCTTTTCGAAACTGGACATTTTGTAGATATTAAATAAAACACAAACAAAATGATTAAGCTTCTCACACTCAAAGGCTGAATATGAAATCAAAAGAGTTAAAGCCGATGGATCGATGGGGTCCATTTGCGGACCCCGTGGAGGAAAATGGGTCTCTATTGAGGAACAAGGGGCCCTTTAGGATTGATTACACGGGGGCCTACAGGAGAACATAGTCCTTTATTAATGGGTCCAATAGGTGTACAACGTGGGCTGTTACCCCATCAAGTACACTACAACTACCACCACAAGCATCATTTCCACCACCTCCAGCATCACAACTACAACCACAAACAACTACCACTACCACAACCACAAACAACTACCACTACCACAACCACCACAACTACCACTACCACAAACACCACAACTACCACTACCACAACCACCACAAATACCACTACCACAACCACCACAACTACCACTACCACAACCACCACAACTACCACTACCACAACTACCACTACCACCACAGTCTTTACAACAATTATCACAACAAATCATAACTACCACCACAGTCTTTACAACAATTATCACAACAAATCATAACTACCCTCACCACCACCCTCACCATCATCAACACCATCACACCACCACCACCACCACCACGACCACGACCACCATAACCACCACCATCACTACCACCATCACCACCACTACCACCATCACCACCACCACCACCACCACCACCACCACGACCACCATAACCACCACCACCACGACCACCACCACCACCACCACCACCACCACGACCACCATAACCACCACCACCACGACCACCATAACCACCACCACCACCACCACGACCACCATAACCACCACCACCACCACCACCATAACCACCACCACCACGGAGACCAAGGGGCTGCCGGAGATTTATATAATGGAAGGAGAGTTTAAAGGGCTTTCCCGACTCGGCCAGCCAACGGGGGAAAAAGTCCAGAACGGGGTTTGTCTCCTGACCTCCAATCTCCTCCCTCTCCTCCTTCTTCCTCCTCCCCCCTCTTCCACCTACTCCTCCTCTTCCTCCTTTTCCACTCCCCCTCCTCCTTTCCTCCTCCCAATCCTCCTTTTCCCCCTCCCTCACCTCATCTTTTCCCCTCTCCCCCTCCTCCTTTTCCCCCTCCCGTTCCTTTTCCCCCTCCCCTTCCTTTTCCCCCTCCCCTCCTTTTCCCCCTCCCCTCCTTTTCCCCCTCCGCCTCCTTTTCTCCCTCCCCTCCTTTTTCCCCTCCATCGCCTTTTCCCCCTCCCCCTCCTTTCCCCCCTCCCCTTCTCCTTTTCCCCCTCCCCTTCTCCTTTTCCCCCTCCCCCTTCTCCTTTCCCCACTCCCCTCCTCCTTTCCCCCTCCCCTCCTCCTTTTCTCCCTCCCCTCCTCCTCTTCTCCCTCCCCTCCTCCTTTTCCTCCTCCCCTCCTCCTTTTCCCCCTCCCCTCCTCCTTTTCCCCCTCCTCTCCTCCTTTTCCCTCTCCCCTCCTCCTTTTTCCTCTCTCCTCCTCCTTTTTCCTCTCCCCTCCTCCTTTTTCCCTCTCCCCTCCTCCTTTTTCCCCTCCCCTCCTCCTTTTTCCCCTCCCCTCCTCCTTTTCCCCCTCCCCTCCTCCTTTTCCACCTCTCCTCCTTTTCCCCTCCCCTCCTTCTTTTCCCCCTCCCCTCCTTCTTTTCTCCCTCCCCTCCTTCTTTTCCCCCTCCCCCTGCTTTTCCTCCTCCCCTCCTTTTCCTTCTCCCCCTTCTTTTCCTCCCCCTCCTCCTTTTCCTCCCCCTCCTCCTTTTCCCCTTCCCCCTTTTCCCCCTCCCCTACTTTTCCCCCTCCCCTCCTTTTCCCCCTCCCCTCCTTTTCCCTATCCCCCTCCTCCTTTTCCCCATCCCCCTCCTCCTTTTCCCCATCCCCCTCCTCCTTTTCCCCATCCCCCTCCTCCTTTTCCCCATCCCTTCCTCCTTTTCTCCCTCCCCTCCTTTCCCCCTACCCCCTCCTCCTTTCCCCCCTCCCCCTCCTTTCCCCCTCCCCCTCCTTTCCCCCCTCCCCCCTCCTTTCCCTCCTACCCCTCCTCCCCTTCCCCTCCTCCCCTCCTCCCCTTCCCCTCCTCCACTCCTCCTCCTTCCCTGCCCCTCCTCCCCTCCCCTCCTCCCCTCCCCTCCTCCCCTCCCCCTCCCTTCCCTCTCCCTCCCCTCGTTCTTCCTCTCATTCCCTTTCTCCTTCCCTCTCCCTCGCTTCGTCCTTCCCTCTCCCTCCCTTCGTCCTTCCCTCTCCCACCCTTTCTATTTCCCTGTCCCTCCCTTTCTCCTTTCCCCTCCCCCCTTTCTCTTTCCCTCTCCCTCCCTTTCTCTTTCCCTATCGCTCACTTTCTCTTTCCCCCTTCCCCACTTTCTCCTTCCCCCTCCCCCTTTCTCCCTCCCCTTACCCCCTTTCTCTTTCCTCCTCCCTCCTTTCTCCTTCCCCCTCCCCCTCCCCTCCCCCCTTTCTCCTTCCATCTCCCCTCTCCCTCCACCACCGTGGGGCGGCGGCGGGGCGGGGGGTGGGGGGAGGCGTGCCGCCATGTAAAAACGCTTTGGTCTTAATCAGCTTCATCTCTCTGATCTTCCATTTCGTTTTATTCCATTTCTGTCTCACGAATTCAAACAAACTTCTTGAGGACATTTGAAACTGACCAGTAACGTGGCATATGTATGTGCAAGCATCTCATCTGTTGTTGTCTTTGTTGTTATTCTTGTCCTTCTTTTATGCAATTTATTGACAAAATATTGGCAAAATTCACGTCCTGTATAGGGAAGCTTATCTCTATAGAAACGTATTTGATATTCAATAATGAAAAGTATTTTTGCGTAAATCCCAAATATCGTGAACTGGGTTTGGGTCTCGGCAATTATACATACAAACTCGTGGTATATAAGGTATACGAGCTCGTGGTATATAAGGTACACGAGCTGCACGAGAACTCGTAAAGTTCTATCAAGGATTTTGGAACGATTTGTCTGAACGCGTTTTTTTTTTTTTTTTTTTTACGTAGATATGTTTAGCTTTTTTTATTTATTTATTTTGATTCACTTTATTTATGTTTTAATTTTTAATTTCTATTCATTTGATTTGATTTTAATTTGATTGAAGTCGTCTTATTCTATTTTATTTCTAATTTATTATTTTTTGTTCTATTTTTTACTTTATTTTATTCTATTTATTATGAATATAATTTTTTATTCTATTTTATTTATCCTTTTTTATTTCTAATTGATTATGTTCTATTAATTTTTTTTATTCTATAAATATTATTTTTATTCTTTTATTCTATTTTTTTATTTATTATTTTTTATTTTTGTTTTATTTTATTCTATTTAATTTAATTTCTAGTTGATATTGCTAGTTGAGTTTTTTATTTTTTCTAGCTTTCTGAATATTCTAGTTGAGTTTCGTGTTGATTTAATTAGTTGCAGTGTCGTAAGAGAACCAAAATTTTTGTATATATATTTTTTATATATATATTTTAACATTATTTATTGTTATTGTCATTTTCATTTTATATTTGTATTTGTCTAATATTTCTCTATTACTTTGGGTTTAGGCTTCCCAGTACAGACGAATCCAGTTAGTAGGAAGTGGGGAGCACATACATATTGAAGAAAAAAAAATATATAATTTCACAAAAGTTTCTGTGGTAGAGGAAACGCCAGCTGACTCCTCCCCCCCTTCCCCCTCCCCTTCCCACTCCCCCACCCACTCCCCTACCCCCTTTCCCTCCCCGACTCCCTTTCCCTCCCCGACCACCTTTCCCTTCCACTCTTCCTCTTCCTTCAACTCTCCCTCCCCGACCACCTTTCCCTTCCACTCTCCCTCCCCTATCCCTTTCCTTTGCACTCTTCCTCCCCCTCCACCTCTCCCTCCCTTCCCTCATCTTCCCCCTCCACCTCTCCCTCCCCTCCCTCGCCTTCCCCCTCCACCTCTCCCTCCCCTCCCTCGCCTTCCCCCTCCCCTCCCTCACCTTCCCACTCCTCCCCTCCCTCCACCTTCCACCTCCCCTCCCTCCCCTTTCACCTCCCCTCCCTACCCTTCCACCTCCCCTCCCTCCACCTCCACCCCCCTCCCTCCACCTCCACCCCCCTCCCCTTGTTCCTCTCCTTCCCCTCCCCTCCCCTTGTTCCTCTCCTTCCCCCTCTCCTCCCCTCCCTTTGTTCCTCTCCCTCCACCTCCCCTCCCCTTTGTTCCTCTCCCTCCACTTCCCCTCCCTTTGTTCCTCTTACACTCCCTCCCCTCACCTTGTTCTTCTCCCCCCTCCCCTCCCCTCCCCTTGTTCCTTTCCCTTTGTTCCTCCCCCTCCCTCTACCCCCTCTCCTTGTTTCTTTCCCTTTGTTCCACTCCCTCCCCCTCCCCCTCTCCTCCCACTATCCTCTTCCTATCCCATCCACTCTCTTTCTCCTCTTCCCCCTCCCCTCTTCCCCTTCCCCGTCCCCCTCTCCTCCTACCCACCTCTCCCTATCCCATCCACTCTCCTTCCACTCTTCCCCCTCCCCTCTTCCCCCTCCCCCTCCCACTTTCCCTTCCACTCTCCCTCCTCTTCCCATTCGTTCTGTCTTTCTCACTAACCCCCTTCCCAACTCCCTCTAGTCAATTCTGGGAGATGGGAGGGTTGCCACCTATATGAACAACTTCATCCGGAGGAAGAAGAAATTGAAGAAAAAGGACCTCTCGGTATGGAAGGGGTTAAATGATGATTTGAGGTCTTCAATCGTTCGAAGCCATTAAGACAATAGCAGAAAGCTCTTCCGAATGCATTTGATTAAGTCAGATTATACAATATCTTTTGTAATAAATTTGCACAACATTCTCAGTGCTCATCGGAAAGGTTAGATATGAAATATATTTTCTTTAACTTGACGGAGGCCCATGAGTATAACTCAAACACGGATAATCCTTGAATTGATAAGAAAATATTTAATGAAATTTTGAAGTTTATAATCACCTATATGGCAACATTGAGTAACAAAACTGAAAATTGATAATTGACCATATGGCACCATTAACCCATTCAACTCCGATGACAAGATGTCTTGTCATTTGGTCAAATAAAACAAAAAATCATAATAAAACAACAAAATGTTTGATGATCAAACAGCACCAGAAAAATATGACGTCATCAGTCCTCCTCGAGGAGGACTGATGACGTCATATTTTTCTGGTGCTGTTTGATCATCAAACATTTTGTTGTTTTATTATGATTTTTGTTTTATTTGACCAAATGACAAGACATCTTGTCATCGGAGTTGAATGGGTTAAACTAGTTATTACTTAGCCAGATCATCAGTGTCTAATTGTAGGTTAAATCTTTCTTCTTCCTCATATGAATAAAACTAACTTGGTAGTGGTTAGAATGAAGGTTAAGGTTAAAAAATACAGCTACAAGGTTAAGAAAGTGTTGTCAAAAAGCTGGAAAAAAGATTGAAAAAAAATATATGGGGTCTTTAATTTATAGCATTAATAATATAAATGGGCCAAAAGTATCATAGTCTTGCATATTTACTCAAAATTTACTGAAAAAAAATCAGTCTTAAGTCTATTTACCACTGTAAGTGTGTGTGTGTCTGTGTGTGTGTGTGTGTGTGTGTGTGTGTGTGTGTGTGTGTGTGTGTGTGTGTGTGTGTATTTGAGCTTGCGAGTGCATGCATGTGTGTGCGTGTGTCTTTGTGTGTATGTGTGTGTGGTCTTGAATTACGTGTTGGACTCGTGATCGACAGCTATTTTCCTCCCGGAAGAGAGCTTAGAGCTCATATATGACCGATATATGGGTAACGCTGTGACCTTACACACACACACACACACACACACACACACACACACACACACACACACACACACACACACACACACACACACACACACACACACACACACACACACACACACACACACACTCTCCCCGTCCACGAGAGTTGGAGTAACGACTCACAACGCAGCGATACTGAAGTTATTTGAGCACTGAGCGGGACTTGAACCCGGATCGCCGTAGTGACAGCTGGAAACTCGACCATTCCGCCACCGAGTCGTGTGTGTGTGTGTGTGTGTTTGTGTGTGTGTGTGTGTGTATACACGTATACTGCTGTACCATCATGCATTAAAAAAAAAAAAAGATTCGTGCAAATCCTGTCCCCTCCGTCCCCCCGCCCCCCCGTCCCCTTAATTCCACTTTGGGAGCCTCGACTTGATCTAGAGTCTAGATTCTAGACCAAGTGACGGATCCTCCCTCGTCAAGAACCGCCTCAGTTCAGGGGTCCCCCTCAGGCCTCGCGACGTCGAGGGGGCCACGGCCAGGGTACTGCTCCCCCCCCCCTCCGACCCCCTCTCCCCCTCCGACCCCCGACCCCCGACCCCGACAACCCGACCCCTCCCACTCGCTCGGTCACCGTCGGCAAATCCCTTCTTGGCCTCGACAAGAGAGGAGCTCCGAGGATCCGCCGCCGTGTCTTTTGCGTCCTCGAGAGCCGGATTTCCTTCGTTACCCGCCCCGGCAACCGAAGACCCCTCCTCCATCATGGTGGAGGAGGAGAGGGAGGGCTAAGGAGGAGGAGAAGGACCACCAAAGAGGAGGAGGAAGAGGGCCAAGGATGAGGAAGAGGTTCAATGATGAGGAGGAATACCAAAGAGGAGGAGGAGGAACAACGAGGGGAAGGAGGACCAAGGAGGAGGAGGAGGTCCAAGGACGAGGAGGAATACCGAGGAGGAGGAGGAGGAGGAAAATCAAGAAGGAAAAGGAGGATCAAGTACCTGTAAGAGGAGGAGGAGGAGGACTAAGGAAGAGAAGGAGGACTAAGGATGAGGAGGAAGAGAATGAGGACCAACGAGGAGGACGACTAAGGAGGAGGTGAAAGAGGACCAAGGATAAGAAGGAGGAGGAGGAGGAGGACCAACAAGACGGAAGACCAGGGAGGTGATGGAGGAAGAGAATGACCAAGGAGGAAGACGAGGAAGAGGACCAAGGAGGAAGAGTAAGAGGTTGAAGATAAAAAAAAGAGGAGGAGGAGGAGGAGGAGGAGGAGAGGAAGGATTAAGGAGGATGAGGAAGACCAAGGAGGAAGAGGGGGAGGATCAAGGAAGAAGAGCCGAGGGGGAGAGTGAGGAAGTGGAGAGGCTGAGGAGGAGGAGACCGACAAGGATTCCGAGGAGCGAGGGCTGAGGAGGAAGAGAAGGACCAAGGAGGAGGGGATTTTAGGAGGAAGAGGACGAGTAGAAAGAGGACGAGGAGGAGGAAAACAGCGAAGGAGGAGAAGAAAAGGAAGGACGAGAAGGATGATTGGGGAGGAGAAGGAGGAGGTGAATGAAGAGGAAACGGAAGATTAAGAAGAGGAAGAACTGAGGAGAAGAAGGAGGAAGGCTGAAAAGGCCAAGGAGGATCAGGAAGAGGATTTCCGGAATCTTGGACCCACGTATTGGGACGCGAGACTGAAACCAACGCGGCACAGTCTTGGTCACCCAGGATCCTATAATGGGGTCCAGAATTGCACACTCTGCAATCCCACGTGGACCAGTGCAATTAATCAATGATTTAATTTACTTTGCAACATTCCACGTCCATTCGACGCTCATCTTGTCCTGAAGCTATGTCATTACGGAAGCCGCGATTGGAACAGTTTCGTTCCCCGTTTGTCTTCCTGTTCCCCCTGTTTCCGTTTTAGTTCACGGGTCTGTTTCCTTCCTGCCCCCCCCCCCTCCCTGGGTCTATCCTCATCCCTGTTCCTATCCATTTCTTTGTCCGTGTTTCAGTCTTCGTCCCTCTGCAAGAGTCCATTTCTCTTTCCCTTTTCCCAGTCCCGTCCTTGTCCCATTCCTTGTCCCCGTCCCCTTCCACTTTCCCCTTCCACTTTCCCCTTCCACTTTCCCCTTCCACTTCCCCCTTCCACTTCTCACTTCCACTTCCCCCTTCCACTTCCCCCTTCCACTTCTCACTTCCACTTCCCCCTTCCACTTCCCCCTTCCATTTTCCCCTTCCACTTCCCCCTTCCACTTTCATCTTCCACTTCCTCCTTCCACTTCCCCCTTCCACTTCCCCCTTCCACTTCCCCCTTCCACTTCCCCCTTCCACTTCCCTCTTCCACTTCCCCCTTCCACTTCCCCCTTCCACTTCCTCCTGCCACTTCCCCCTGCCACTTTCCCCTTTCACTTCCCCCTTCCACTTCCCCCTTCCACTTCCACTTTCCCTTCCACTTTCCCCTTCCACTTCCCCTTTCCACTTCCCCCTTCCACTTTCCCTTCCACTTTCCCCTTCCACTTTTCCTTCCACTTTCCC
Source organism: Oratosquilla oratoria (assembly GCF_046742065.1). NCBI lineage: Eukaryota > Metazoa > Arthropoda > Malacostraca > Stomatopoda > Squillidae > Oratosquilla > Oratosquilla oratoria. The sequence goes on from NC_134815.1 coordinate 27,496,276, forward strand.
CTTCCACTTTCCCCTTCCACTTCCCACTCCCACTTTCCCTTCCACTTCCCCCTTCCATTTCCCCCTTCCATTTCTCCTTTCCACTTCCCCCTTCCACTTTCCATACTTACGTTCCACCCTTTCCTTTCATCTTTTCCATGCCCTTTCCCTCATTCCCGTTTTCTTCCCCCTCCCCACTCGTCCCCCCCTCCCCTCCCAGTCCTTGGCCTCTTCCTCATCCTTGTTTGTGTCCCTCATTCTCTCTTTCTCTTTCCCTTCTGTTTCCTATTCCTCCTTTCCTTTCTCTTCCTCCTCTTCCTCATCCTCTTCCTCTCTCTTCATCATCATCTTTCTCTACCACTTCCTCTTTGGTTTCCTCTTCCTCCTTGCCTTCCTCTTCCTCTTTGCCTTCTCTTCCTAACTCTTCCTATTTCTCACCCGCTTCCTCTTCCTCGTTTCCTTCCTCTTGTTCATCTTCCTGTTCCTCTTCTTCTCTATCTTCCTCCTTCTCCTCTCTCTTCCACTTCCTCTTCTTCTTTTTTCCTATTGCTGTTCTTTCTTTTCCTCTCTCTTCCTCATTCTCTTTTTCTCTTCCTTTTGTTTTTCTTCCCTATCCTCTTCCTCTCCTCCTCATCCTCTTCCTCTCTCCTTCATTTTCTTTTCCTCATCCTTTCTCTAATTTCCTTCCTCTTGCTCTTCTTCCTCATCCACTTCCTCTCTCCCTCTCTCCTTCATTTTCCCTTTCTCTTCCTCTTCCTCTCTCTTTCATTTTCTCTTCCTCTTCCTTTTCTCTTTTCCTCCCTCTTGCTCTTCTTCCTCATCCTCCTGTTCAGCCTCGCTCTCTTCCGGTTCTAGTTTCTTTCAAACAGGATTCCCAGCTTTATTTTTAGCTTCAATTCTAGATATCTAGTCCTTGTTCCAATTCTAGTTTGCGGTCTAATTCTCACTCCATAAAAAAAATTCTTTTCCCCCTCCCCGAGCTTAATTCCCGTTCCTTTCTCGTTGCTGTTCCCGGTCTGTTTTCCTTTCTCGCTTTACTGGCGTTCTCCACTTGCTCTCCTCCGCTCTCTACTTGCTCTCTTCCACTCTCTACTTGCTCTCCTCCGCTCTTGTCCCTCCTTCGCCATTTACTCGAAATTCCTCCGGAAATAAAAACCGGAACCAATTCCTCTAAATCCGGACCCATTGCCGGAAGGTTTCCAAACCAGGAAGACGCTTTGTAGCAATGGCGCCAGGTGATTTTATTCAACCGAAGGACCACTGACCGGTACCTTGTCAGGGTTGAAATGTCTCTTGATTTTACCTCTTATTGGGCCTTGCCATTTTGATTCTTTCTTTCTCTCTCTCTCTCTCTCTCTCTCTCTCTCTCTCTCTCTCTCTCTCTCTCTCTTTCGTAGTTGCGCGCACACACACACACACACACACACACACACACACACACACACACACACACACACACACACACACACACACACACACACACACACACACACACACACACACACACACGTGTGAACTTTTGTTGACAAAAGCTGACCTTCGTGGATTTTTTCCAAGAGTTTACCAAGAACAGGAAAGACCTTTGGCAAATCATGGAACGTCAAAGACATTCCCCGAAGTTCTTGGACTTGATCACTTGGCTCCACGAGAATCAGCTTGGCCTGATCAGACTTGGCAAAGTCATACTTACCGACCCCGTTCCCGTGATTAGTGAAGTAAAGCAGGGTTGCGTTGTCGCACCGGCTTTGTTCAACATCTTCAGGTCCATTGGCGACTTTGACGAAGATGATGATGTTTGGATCTGTTGACGAACAGACTATGTTTTGAGGCCGCTTCATACTGGGCCAGTTCTCGGCAACTGTTGTGAACCTGAACGGCTTGAATACTTCGCTTTTGTGTTCTAGATATCCATAAGAACATGTCGATAATGTGTTCAGTAGTCGTATTGGCTTAGCTTATTTCAATTCGTCATTCGCTTTATCAATATATGACACAAAGGTGATTTGACATTTGGAAATTCGGGGAAAAAAATCGTAACCGAAGTCGTTTTTACTCAAACGAACTCACAACAGTTGGCGAGAATCTGCCAGGTGTGAAGTGGGCTTTAGTTAACCTTGAGGCGTCTGCAGGACTCCACGAAGTCCAACAGAGTTCGAGAAATACTCTTCGGCGATGAGATCCATGCAGCAGAACATCACATCCCGGTTTACAGAAACTTCACTGATTTCCAGACTTGAAATCAACCTAAAGAAAACTGAGGTACATTACCAGTCTATCTATAAAGAAGAATACAGTCCTCCAATTTTTTGCCAGTTAACCAGTTCGCTTACCCAAGGTACACACGGTGGTATTCCTAAAAAAAAAAAAAAAAAAAAAAAAAAAAATCTTTCCTTATATGAATATTTCCTTATATAAATCCTTTGAAGGGAGAGAATTATTTTTAAGAATACTACCGTAAGAACCCTACGGTAGTAATCTTAAAATTATTTCCTTATATAAATATTTCCTTATATAAATCTTATATAAATCCTTGCAAAGGTTTTTTTTTTTTTTTTTTTTTTTTTTTTTTTTTTTTTTTTTTTTTTTTTTTTTTTTTTTTTTTTTTTTTTTTTTTTTTTTTTTTTTTTTTTTTTTTTTTTTAAGAATACCACCGACAGTTTTCCCGGACGCAAAGAAATCGACAGGAGATTGGCCAAAACAAACAACGCCTTCAAGTGACTGTACAAGTGAATGTAGAACAACAAGCACTTGAGAAAAGGCGCAAAGGTTTTTGTATACAAAGCTGTTGTGGCTTGGGTCGCATAACTCCAAATTTCCCGTGACTGGGAGACAGTCTGAAGAGTTGGTTTCCTGTCCCTATCTGGTAACAGACGATGCCATAAACAGTGCCTAATTGGAAAATATGTCCTCATTGATTGCGATATACTAAAACTCCATCGATATCAATCACTTTCTCTCACAAAAATAAAAAAAAAAATTAATATTTATCTTTTTAATTAGAATTAAATTGAAGAAAATATTAAATTAAAAATAATTAAAATAGATAAATTAAATATAAATTAGATGAAATGGACAAATAACATAGATAATTAGACAAACAAATAGATAAATAGATAAATATATAAAAGTCTGGGTTTATCGAAAACTAAACCTGATATGTGTTTTGTCGTAGATAAAGGGTAACTGATTTGTCTAATGTCATCTACCTCGGTACACTAACTTCCACTTACTGCATGTAGAGTGACATACACCTTAACCCCCTCCTCCTCTCCACCACTCCCTCCACCAGTATCCCTAATCATCCCACCTTGACCCATGACCACCCCTAGGGGTTGCAATCTCCCCCTCCCCCCTCCCCCCTCCCCTCCCCCCTCCCCCCCTCCCCTCCCCTCCCCCTAATTCTTCTCCATCTTCGCGACTTCTTGTCGTCTTCTCCCCTCCCCCCCTCCCTTCCCTTCCCACCGCCAATCCCTTAAGCCCCCCAGACTTGCCTCTCCACTCGCCTGATCTCCTATCTGACCCTGGAGCTTCTTCCCCCTCCCCCTCCCCCTCTCCCCCCACCACCACCCGATCTCCCATCTGACCCTGAAGCTCTCTGGACATTCCCCCCTTCCCCCCTCCCTCTCTCTCTCCCTCACCTTCTTCCCCTCCCTCCCTCCTTCCTCCTCCTCTCTCCCTCCCTTCTCCTCCTCCTCCTCCTCCTCCCAGTCTCCCATCCCCTCCTTTTCCTCCAGAAAGGGGCTGCAGGATCTATCCACGAAGCGAATGGGAGGAAGAAGAAAAGAGAGGGAAAGGGAGGAAAAATAGAAGAAGGAAGAGGAGGAGGAGAGGAGGAGGAGGAGGAGGAGGAGGAGGAAGGAGAATAAGATTAGGAGAGGAATGACTACAGAATTGGAAGTGAAAGAAAATGAAAAAGCGCAAACAAAAGGACAAACAAAACAAATACAATAATTCTGGAACGTATTTCAAAACAGACTTAGTAAAAGAATAAACACAGTAATATATATATAT
>NC_134815.1:27505265-27510265 GCF_046742065.1 Oratosquilla oratoria
ATTCGTTGTTTCGCTGAGATTTGTATGCATTAATTTCCCTCCTCTTTTTTTTCATAACCACTGAAGCTCACGGGGATTGAGGTTATGCAGGAACTCGAATACAATTAGCGTAAATCCTGCGCGGAAATTGCGCAGAATTTGCTAGCGGCTGCGCATCTCCTCATGACGTCATAAGAAGTCAGTCGTTTGGCAATTAACGTTTATAGGTAGCGGCACACTAGGCATTTCTCGATAGCATGCTACTTGCTTTTGCTACTTCGATTTGGGTAGAAGTGACTTCGGTTACAGTAGACTTGGGGAAGAACATCTCAAAGATGGGTCTAGCATTCGTATTTTAGGTTTGATTTCTTTAAGTCCTTCATCCAGCTTCTCACTTAATGACGCAGGAATAATTTGACGTTTGAACATTTGAGTTAAAACAAAAGATCGTAACAGGAGTCGTTCATACTCAAACAATCTCGCAAAAGCAAGTAGCATGCTAGCGAGAAATGCTTAGCGTGCCTCCACCTTAAGACAGGCCGGACGATTAAAAGGCGCAGACCTAAAGAAAGAAACTGTGTACACTGAACTTCACATTAAAGGTGATATGTTGATGACCATATTTGGTTAATATTTAAAAGACGGTAGAGGTCCTCTCAAGGATAGTTATTGTCAATATCATTATTGTAAATAAATATTGAAAATATTATCCACCACGGTTTTCGATTACATGTTAGACTCGTGATAAATAGTTATTACTCTCCCGCATGAGAGCTTAGAGCTCATATGTATGGCTTGATCTTTGGGTGATGCTTTGACCTTACACACACACACACACACACACACACACACACACACACACACACACACACACACACACACACACACACACACACACACACACACACACACACACACACACACACACACACACACACACACACACACACACACACACACACACACACACACACACACACACACACACACACACACACACACACAGGAGGGAAATAGCTGTCGACCACGAGTCCAACACGTGATCCAAAGACCAAGTGAAAGACCAAGTGAATACACACACACACACATACACACACACACACACACACACACACACACGCGCGCGCGCGAGTTGGAGTGCAGCGATGCTGAATTATCAGAAACAATTTGTAGATTTTTGTTCAGTTGAAAACAGACGATTTTATTCTTCTAGGGGAGTAAAATGGACTTTGTAGCTCTTCAATTGGTCGAGAATCCCCTTGGCCCAGAGTTCCTTTCTCAATAAATGAATTTACCTGATCTTCGTCTGAGAAATAAATATTATAAATGCGTCTTTGTACATGACTTTGTAACTCTTCAATTGGTCGAGAACCCCCTTGGCCCAGAGTTACTTTCTCAATAAATGAATTTACCTGATCTTTGTCTGAGAAATAAGTATTATAAATGCGTCAGCCAGATTTCGAAGCTCAACTGTCTCGTGGTCTCCGTATTTGGTAATGGATGTCAGCGCAAGAGGTTTCCCAGAAATCAAATTACTATTTTATTTATTCATTTATTAAACTATTTTCATTTATCTTTTTATTTACCCATCTATTTATATTTCTTTATTCAGTATGCTATCTATATTCATACTTATTCATCTGTTTACCTATTCATTTATTCATTTATTTTCAGTGAGCGTGTATTCATAAATGAGTACAAACATGAAATTGTATATTTGCGTCCAGAAAGCACATGTACACTAAACACAGACTAGGAACCTAAAAAAAACGGCATTCTCGCTGAATATGATAGTAGTACAAGACCACCTGTTGAAGAGTGGAGTGAATGGAACCAGAGCTTAAGTATACCCGCAGGATACTATAGTAGTTGATCATAGACCTTTTGAAAGGGCCAGCTATAGTTAGAACCTTTAATTAGTAATAATGAATCGTGTTGTACTTTGAATTGAACTAAATCAGTGGGGTGGTGTAAAATTGGCTCTTTGATGTAGATTTTTTTTTTTTTAATTTGTGTATTCAATATTTATTAACCTGTTTTTTGCGAGGTTGGTAGAGTTAGAAAACTGGCTCTTCGTGTACTTTCTGATGAACTACGATGTCCTTCCAAAAACTGTCCCGTGCTTATGTTATTTTAAAAGTGTAAAGAACAAAGAACAAAAACAAAGAAGAATGAACTATCAACAGACTGCTGAACAACTGTAAACATATTATAACAAAGGTATGTTTGAAGGCGTCTCCATGGCAACTAACAAAATAGGCTAGCTACGGTGTGTGTGTATGTGTGTGTGTGTGTTTGTGTGTGTGTATGTGTGTGTGTGTGTGTGTGTGTGTGTTTGTGTATGTGTGTGTTTTCAGGTAAGCATTTTACATAGGTGTTAGATTAAGGGCTAGTATATAATAGGATTTCACACATGGGCACGCGCGCGCGCACACACACCACACACACACACACACGCACACACACACACACACACGCACACACACACACACACACACACACACACACACACACACACACACACACACACACACACACACACACACACACATACACACGCACACACACACGCACACACACACACACGCACACACACACGCATACACACACACACACACACACACACACACACACACTCATACTCACACACTCATGCTCATGCACTTTATACTCACTTTCAGTCTCGCTGTCACTTTCACTGTCAATCTGTCACACTCACTTCCACGGTACAGACTTAATCTGCCATGGACACTGAGCCAGTTACCTACTTTCCTTCATACCTACTTGCTTATTTGCCTAAATTTTGACTATTTACCTACTTAGCTACAACCCACCCATCTACAACCCACCTATCTACCCACAACCCACCAACCTACCTACAACCCACCTACCTCTAACCCATCTACCACTAACCCACCTACCTACAACCCACCTACCTACAACCCACCTACCTACAACCCACCTGCTTACAACCCACCTACCTACAACCCACCTACCTACAACCAACCACCCTTTAACCCTATCTACTTACAACCTACCTGCTTACAACCCACTTTCTTACAACCCACCTGCTCACAACCCACCTACCTACAATCCACCCTCCTATCCATCTACAACCCACCTGCCTATAACCGGCCTACCTACAACCCACTCTCCTACCCATCTACAACATACCTACCCATAACCCAACTTCTAACAACCCACATGATTACAACCCACCCACCTTCCTACAACCCACGTACGTACACACCACCTACAACCCGCTCTCCTACCCATCTACCCATAACCCGCCTACCATCAACCCACATTATTACAACCCACCTCTCTATAACCCACCCACCTACAACCCACTCACTTACAACCCACCTCTCTATAACCCACCCACCTACAACCCCCTCACCTACAACCCACATACAACCCACTCACCTTCAACCCATCCACCTACCTACAACCTACCAACAACCCACCTACAACCTACCAACAACCCACCAACAACTCAACCTACCCGCTCAATACGCAAATGACCTGATGTACTGTCGCGGGCGGCCATGGTGTACCTTGCGATCTCCTCTCGGCCCTGGCAAATGTCCGTGGTGGGGAAGACTCGTTCGTAGGCTCGTTTTGGCTCTTTGTGGCTCTTTTCCTCTCTCATTTCCTGTCCTCCCTCAGGTACCCCCGTTTCCTCTCCCTCAGTCCCTCCTTCCCCTCCGTCTCCCTTCCCCTACTCGCCTCCCTCGCCCTTCACCCAACTCCATTCCCACGCCCTTTCCCCCCTCGCCCTCCCCCCTTCCCTCCCCCTTCCCACCCTTGCCCTGCCCCTTTCCCTCCCTTGCCCTCCCCCCTTCCCTCCCTCGCCCTCCCCCTTCCCTCCCTCGCCCTCCCCCCTTCCCTCCCTCGCCCTCCCCCCTTCCCTCCCTCGCCCTCCCCCCTTCCCTCCCTCGCCCTCCCCCTTCCCTCCCTCGCCCTCCCCCTTCCCTCCCTCGCCCTCTCCCCCTCCCTCCTTCCCTCCCTCGCCCTCCCCCTTCCCTCCTTCGCCCTCTCCCCCTCCCTCTGTCTCCCTCACTCATTTCCCTCCTCCTCCCTCCCCCACTATCTCCCCTCCTTCGCCCTGTCCCTTTCCCCTTCCTCGCCCCCCCTTCACTCCCCTCACTCCCCTCACTCCCTTCTCGCCCCCCCCTCACTCCCCTCACTCCCTTCTCTCACTTTCCCCCAACCTCCCTCCATATTCTTCTCTTCCTTTCTCCCTCTTCTTTATTCTTCTTCTTCTTCCTCCTTTTCATCCCCTACTTCTCCCTTCCCCCTCTTCTCCTCCTTCCTCCCTTCCTTTCTTCCTCTTATTTATTACTTTTCATCTTACTCTTTTCTTCTTCCTCCTCCTTCTCTTTTTCCTCCTCCTTTTCTTCCTCTTCCTCCCCTTCTTGCTCCTCCTCCTATTCTTCTTCTTCGTTTTTCTAATTTTCTTTCCCTTGATTCTCTTCTTACCCATTCCTCCTTCTCCCTCAATTAATTGAGCCCCCGTCATCCCTCTCCCATCTCCTCCCTCTCCCCCCTCCTCCCTCTCCCATCTCCTCCCTCTCCCCCCTCATCCCTCTCCCATCTCCTCCCTCTCCCCCTCATCCCTCTCCCATCTCCTCCCTCATCCCTCTCCCATCTCCTCCATCTCTCCCCTCATCCCTCTCCCATCTCCTCCATCTCTCCCCTCATCCCTCTCCCATCTCCTCCCTCTCCCCCTCATCCCTCTCCCATCTCCTCCCTCTCCCCCCTCATCCCTCTCCCATCTCCTCCATCTCCCCCCTCATCCCTCTCCCATCTCCTCCATCTCTCCCCTCATCCCTCTCCCATCTCCTCCCTCTCCCCCTCATCTCTCTCCCCCTGATCCCTCTCCTATCTCCTCCCTCATCCCTCTCCCATCTCATCCCTCTCCCCCCTCATCCCTCTCACATCTCATCCCTCATCCCTCTCCCATCTCCTCCATCTCTCCCCTCATCCCTCTCCCATCTCCTCCCTCTCCCCCTCATCCC
>NC_134815.1:27512765-27515265 GCF_046742065.1 Oratosquilla oratoria
GTGGGGGAAGGGGAGAACGTTTGATGTTGGCTTTAAGAGTGATTTTTTTTTCGACGTTTTGTGGGGGAAGGGGAGAACGTTTGATGATGGCTTTAAGAGTGATTTTTTTTCGACGTTTTGTGGGGGAAGGGGAGAACGTTTGATGATGGCTTTAAGAGTGATTTTTTTTTCGACGTTTTGTGGGGGAAGGGGAGAACGTTTGATGATGGCTTTAAGAGTGATTTTTTTCGACGTTTTGTGGGGGAAGGGGAGAACGTTTGATGATGGCTTTAAGAGTGATTTTTTTTTCGACGTTTTGTGGGGGAAGGGGAGAACGTTTGATGATGGCTTTAAGAGTGATTTTTTTCGACGTTTTGTGGGGGAAGGGGAGAACGTTTGATGATGGCTTTAAGAGTGATTTTTTTTTTCGACGTTTTGTGGGGGAAGGGGAGAACGTTTGATGATGGCTTTAAGAGTGATTTTTTTTTTCGACGTTTTGTGGGGGAAGGGGAGAACGTTTTGGTACTTAAAGGTTATCACATTGGGCTTCCACGGTCTTCCCCAGCACCGACAAGTGAAAGTTCGTTTGTGTGAAGACGCCTTCAGTTTCAATATTTTAATTTTCAAATTTCCAGATATCAAATTATCTTTCATTTATATATAACAAAGCTAAATGACGAACTAAGAGATGGTGACCCTATAGGAATGTTAGACATACTATTGAAATATTCTTGGAGAAATCTAGATTTCTGTAAGCAAATCCTATTTTAGTTATTCGAGTGGATGTTGGAGGTAGGATGTCGGAGGAAAAAAAAAGCTCAATGTGATAACCCGTTTATAAATCTTTAGTGACGGAGTTATGCCAAAATTTTCAAGGATCTCGCTACGAGACCCGATAATGTTCTAAACTCCTGATAAATTATCAATAGATATTCTTTGTACTGCAGGGCCTGAAAATAAAAAAAAATTATAATTATTGTAGGTATCTGAATGAGATTCATATCGTATCGGAAGTTTAGGGCAGTATAGAGACTCGTATTGGAATCGGAGGTTTAGAGCAGTATCGGGACTCGTATCGGAATCGGAGGTTTAGAGCAGTATCTGGACTCGTATCGGTATCGGAAGGTTGGAGCAGTATCGGGATTTGTATCGGAATCGGAGGTTTAGAGCAGTATCGGTACTCGTATCGGAATCGGAGGCTTAGAGCAGTATCTGGACTCGTATCGGAATCGAAGGCTTAGAGCAGTATCGGGACTCGTATCGGAATCGGAGGCTTAGAGCAGTATCGGGATTTGTATCGGAATCGGAGGTTTAGAGCAGTATCGGGACTCGTATCGGAATCGAAGGCTTAGAGCAGTATCAGGACTCGTATCGGAATCGGAGGTTTAGAGCAATATCGGGACTCGTAACGGATACGAAAGCTTAGAGCAGTATCGGAACTCTTATCATAATTGGGAGTTTAGATCAATATAGGGATTCGTATCGGAATTGAAAGTTTAGAACAGTACCGGGACTCTCATCGGAATTTGATGTTTAGAGCAGTATCGGGATTCGTATCGGAATCGGGAGTATAGAGCAGTATTGGGGCTTGTATAGGAATCTTTATTTTTTTTTGTTATTATCTCATCACTTCACGTTTTACTTGCTTATTTACTTGTGTGCAATCACTTTAATTTACTTAAGCGATTCATTTATTCATTTCCAGTTCTTTATTTGTATGTTTGTGTTATCTTTTTTTTTTATTTGTGTTTTTGTTTAGGGGCATGGTTTTCTGTGTATCGATTTGTTATTCTTTGGTGTATTAAAAAAAAAAAAAAAGATACCCAATGCATTTTTATTTTCTTTGATGGAAAAATATTGAATAAAATCACAAAGCGACAGTTAGAAAAATTTTAACTTTTGAGGTAAAAGCAATTTAGTAAAAACAACATTTACTATTATAACCAGACACAAATCAAAATAGAACTACTACTTCCTAAGGAGTTGAGCCCTTTGTGACCGCAAGAGTTTATGTTCAAAAGAATGAAATAGCCTGTCGGTAGACAGAATCAAATTGTAAGTGGAATCTAGTACTAAGTGAGATATTAAGAGTCTCTTGGTGTAACCATCATTATACACTCTGGAAAGACGTAGAGTGCGGGGTGATCTAATAGAGGTGTTCAAGTGGGTCAAGGTGTTTAACAAGGCTGATGCATCAAGGCTGAGTCATCATATTAAGACAACATGGGCAGGACTCGCAGTAATAGATTGAAATTGGACAAATTTAGATTTAAGAAGGAAATAAGCAAGAACTGGTTTAGTAATAGTGTGGTTAACGAATGGAATAGACTTAGTAACCATGTAATGAACGCTGAAACTATCGGTTGCTAGAGGAGATTAGATTAATTCATGGATGGGGATTATAGGTGGTAATGGACATGGAACTATCTAGTATAGGCTGTATGGTCTCTTGCAGTCTCCTTTATTCTTATGTTTTATACCATGATATTGAACCTTTTAGTCTCGTACTAAGTCATCACCT
>NC_134815.1:27532765-27562765 GCF_046742065.1 Oratosquilla oratoria
CTCTCTCTCTCTCCCCTTTACTCTTCTCTACATCCTCTTCACTTGATTCTCTCTCTCTCTCTCTCTCTCTCTCTCTCTCTCTCTCTCTCTGTGTGTGTGTGTGTGTGTGTCTGTCTCTCTCCTCCTCATTCCTCCCCTCTCTCATCTCCTTTCCCCTCTCTTCTCCCCTCATTCCCCCCTAATTTCCTCGTCTGTCCTCCCTTCTCTCTTCTCCTCTCTCTTCCCCCTCTCTCCTCCTATGTCTCCTCCCCACTCTCTTCCTTTCTCTCCTACCATCTCTCCTCTTCTTTCTCTTCTCCTCTTCCTCCTCTCTTCCCTTCTCTCCCCGTGTTTCCCCTCTCTCCTATCCTGTCTCCTCCATTCTCCCCTCCCCTCCCCTCTCTCCTCTCTTTCCCTGCTCTCTCCCCTCCCCTCTCTCTTCCCTTTTCTTCTCCCTTCCTTCCCCTCCCACCCTCCCCTCTCTCTTCCCTTTTCTTCTCCCTTCCTTCCCCTCCCACCCTCCCTCCCTCCCTCCTTTGCTAACGTCACATCTGATTTGTCATATAACACGTGTCACTCGCACGTCTTATCATTTATCTTTGTAACTGTGACGTGTCACGGAGGCGGGGGGGGGTCACCTTCCAAGTGACGTCACACTGTATATGTTAAATTCTTTGTGCGCCTTGTGTCTTGTCTTATATTTTGTGTGTCTTATGTCTTGTGTGTCATGTATCTTCTGCAATGGGTATCTTGTCTTGTGTGTCTTCTGCCTTGTTTTTCTTGTTTCTTGGGTGCCTTGTATGTGTCTTGTCTCTTGTGAGCCTTATGTCTCGTGTGTCTTATATCTTATGTGTCTTATGTATTGTGTGTTTGGTGTCTTGTATACCTTATGTGTCTTATGTATTGTGTCTTGTGTGCCTTATGTCTTGTGTCTTATGTGTCTTGTATGTCTTATATATCTTATGAATTGTGTTTGGTGTCTTGTGTGTCTTGTGTGTCTTATGTAATGTGTGCTTTGTGTCTTCACCTCTTCAGACGAATGAAATAGTCAATGAATTAAAGTCGGTTACATCGTCGAAGCTTTCAGAGAGACTTTTTGGTCCATAAATCTACTATAATAAAGTAGTAACCTCTGGTTGTCTGTCTGTTCATAAACTCCTCCTAGGATACCCTATCACTCCGGGTACTTGGATAACTATATTTCATAAAAAAAAAAAAAAATGGTTAGGGTTAAGGGTTAAAGTTAGATGGGGTATGGTTAGGTTAGGGATTATTCACGAGCTCCTCCTAGGTTTTTGCAGATAGACCCCTATAACCATATATATTCTGAAACCTTATAATCCAAGGTACTTGGATAACTATGTTTCATTTGTCTGTCTGTTTGTTTGTTCACGAACTCCTACTAGGGTTTTAGAGATAGACCCCTCATAACCATATATTTTGATACCCTATCACTCCAGGTACTTGGATAGCTATATTTAATTTCCCCCCCAAAAAAAATATTTTGGTTAGGGTTAAGGGTTAAAGTTAGGTGGGGTATGGTTAGGGATTATTCACGAACTCCTAGGTTTTTGCAGATAGACTCCTATAACCATATATATTCTGAAACCTTATAACCCAAGGTACTTGGATAACTATCTTTCATTTGTATCTACTATAATAAAGTAGTAGCCTCTGTCTGTCCGTCTGTTCACGAACTCCCCCCAAAACCATATATATTCACTAACCCAGGCTACTTGTATAAGTATATTTTATTTCCAAAGGGCGTCTCTCTTCTCAAATTTATTTTTTTTTACTTTCTTAACATTCGATTTTTGTTACCTTTTCCATTGAGTTATATTGATACGTGTAACATTTTTCCACAAATTCTATCAAAATTAGAATGATCATCAATTGCCCGCAGCAACACGTGGGTAATTTGGCTAGTGAGTAAATAAACGAATACAAATAAATTATTAATGAATAGAATGAATAAGTGATAATAGATCGCTAATAGAATAGATAAACGAAACAAGAAATTAATGATAAAATACCGAACATTTAATCAAGTAAAAAAAAAAAAAAAAAAAAAAAAAAAAAATAAAAAAAAATTCTCTGGTCGCCATAGTAATCTGGTATGCTGGAAATCGTCCTCACTTCGAGACCTCGGAGGGTTCTTGTCGATATCCATCGGCCACATTGGGATCAGGTCACGGCTTCGGCCGCACTCAGCGCCTCTTGGGACAAACACACACACACACACACTCTCTCTCTCACGCTCTCTCTCTCTGTCTCTCTTTCTCTTTCGCTTCCTCTCGCTTTCTCTCTCTCTCTCTCTCTCTCTCAATCTCTCTCTTTCACGTTTTTATCGCTTTCTCCTACTCTCGTTTTTATCGTTTTTTCTATCTCTCTTTCTCTTTCCTCGCTTTCTCTCTCTCTTTCTCTCTCTCTCTCTCTCTCTCTCTCTCTCTCTCTCTCTCTCTCTCTCTCTCTCTCTCTCTCTCTCTCTCTCTCTCTCTCTCTCTCTCTCTCTCTCTCTCTCTCAATCTCTCGCGCGCGCATTTGTATGTATGAACGTCTGTATGTATGTATGTATGTATGTATGTAAGTAATGGATATTTGGATGTACGATTTAAACACGTTCCACAATCATCAGATGAACAAGTGTGAGCACAGACGAGGAAAGAATATATACAGTGTCTACATAATCCCCTTTACCAGCTAAATAATGTCTGTCATTCAGAGATCCGTGAAAGAAGAATATTTAACCGTTTACACAGAGATAATCTAAGAGTGGCGAAGACTCCATTGAGCTTCGTGTTTGTTAAGATTAAACAGTCGAGACGTGAATCATTAATAAGCTTCACCTTCACAGAAGAGCACTTTCCGTGTTTGACCTCGTCTTCGTATGCTTTAGCGATATCGGGGAGTTTTGAGAACAAATATGATAAGGCTGGTTTATTATCGGCGATTTAAACCTATGTGTGTGTGGTGGTGGTGGTGGGTTTAGCGTTGGAGCGGAGGCTTAGGCCCTGTTTACACGCGCGGTTTGAACCGCGCGGAAACCGCGGCGGTTTCGCAATGTTAAGGAGAAACTGCGCGGATGTGTGCAAGAGCCTCCATTGACTTACAGTGTAATTGAAGGAGTAACAGTCACCGCTGAGAATTGGAGAGGAGTGCGGGAATCGAACTCAACTTTGCGAATGCGAGACCAGCGGTTTACATTTATTTCGATTAATCTTTTCGCATTGATGGTGTCATATGGAGAATTTTGTTTTTTATTTTTATGGCGTGTGTCAGATGATTTTATTCACGTGAGTGAAGGAGGTGAGTCTTAACGAGCCAAGGAGCTTCCATGACGCCAGATGATTTTATTCATCTGGAGCGATTACATTATCTATCAATATTCCAAGGGCCTTTCCCCCTTATAAGGGAGGTAGCCAAATCAAAACTTGGCAGTTACGACGCCAGATAACCTTTAATCAATCAGTCAATAAATCAATCAATCAAAAGGCAGGTACCCACTCCCACCCATTCCACTCCCATCCACCACCCCATCCTCAGTCTCATCTTAGCTCCTCGTGGATGACGGGTCATATTTTTATCCCGCCCACTGTTCTGGGTCAGATGCAATGCAGCAAGACATAGTCCATCCACAGCAATACAAAGAGAAATGTTGTAATGTAATTTTAATCATTTTAAGAACCTCAGCGCGCAAGTGGATTTAATAGAAACACACACACACACACACACACACACACACACACACACACACACACACACACACACACACACACACACACACACACACATATTTATATATATATGTATATATATATATATATATATATATATATATATATATACATGTTGAGACATTGTGACAGGTTTGAGGAAGGAGGAAGAGAAAGACACGGATCTAGGGCCGATTTTATTCCTGAAGAAGCTGTAAGCGAAACCGGTCAGGAATAAACTCGGCCCTAGACCCGTGTCTTTCTCTTCCTCCTTCCTCTCTCTCTCTCTCACACACACACACACACACACACACACACACACACACACACACACACACACACACACACACACACACACACACACACACACATATATATATATATATATATATATATATATATATATATATATACATATATGAAGGTATAATGTAGTGGCACATTTGTAAAATGAAACCTCACCATCAGTCAACCTTCGCCCCGACCTCATCAAGGACATATAACCTGAGTCCCTCCTTTTCCCTTTCTCCAAATGTACCCCTCTTAACTATATTTATTCTCTCACTCCACACTATGTATCATTCTGCTGAAGAGGACCGCAGATAGCGGTCGAAATATAGAGATTTTCTGTCTATCTTATCTCATTCTCCGACAGTGGGTTAACAAGTCTCATATATATATATATGTATATATATATATATATATATATATATATATATATATATATATATATATGTATATCAGCCCTTCAAAATAGTGTGTCATAATTATAAAAAAAATCACAACAGAGGACTTTATTCAAGTCTAGGAGGAACCACTGAACACTTATGTAGGAAAAAAAAAAAGTCTTAATCCTTGAAGTTTGCTTGTCTTGTTCAAAGACTTTCTTCAGGCTGACGCTCAACGAGTTTACTCGTCTTATGAAGGACCTCTGGGCGCCCAAAGACAAACACTTCGTAGGAAAGTAAGCAAAAGAACAACATTGCCGAGCGCGCTGTCTCGAAAAATCGCGTCGCAAATTGCATCGCCTTGAGGGTAATTCCAGACCCAAAAGCTTCGGATTTATTTTATTTTTTGTTGATTTTCTATTATTATCTAATAAATTTAGTTTTATATATTTTCATCTATTGCGTTTTGTTGATTTTTATGATATTTAGTTTTCGTTTTATTATTTTTTTTTTTTGTTTCATGAATTATTCTATCTTTATTTTTTATTTGTTTTTATTTATTGTATTTTATTGATTTTATTATATTTATTATATTCAATTTTATTTTATTATTTTTTACTTATATATTGATTCATTATTCATCATATTTACTTTGTATATTTTTTTATCTTTTTATTCATATTTCATTAATTTCTATTTTTTTTTCTTTTCTTTTTTTGAGTACGTGTCCTATGCTGACTGATGTCGCTTAACGTTTTTTCACTGAGGACCTAAACACCATTTACTGCAAAATACATAGGATATATATCTAATATTCTGTAGCAATATGTCTATGTTTGTCAATGCTCAATATAAGTTTGTTTCAAGTCAGTGTAAAGCTCGACAAAAACCGTTGATGGTTTTATATGAAAGCGTAGTTTGAGTGAGAAAAAATATTGCATATATATTATATATATTTGCTGCTGTTCATCCTTTCACTCCAGCGAGGTGGGAAGTGAGAAACCCCTGGTGGGGGGCAAGCTCTCTATCAGCTTCTTCTTCTTCTTCTTCTTCTTCTTCTTCTTCTTCTTCTTCTTCTTTTCTTCTTCTTCTTCTTCTTCTTTTCTTCTTCTTCTTCTTCTTCTTCTTCTTCTTCTTCTTCTTCTTCTTCACTTTTATGTTTATTTTTTATTTATTTATTTATTTATTCATTTATTTATTCTTTGGCCGATATTTCGGGTCACCTCCCCACCTGGCCAGATCTGTCAGGGACCAACACGACATAGTCCGCAGAGGGTCTCGGGAATCGAACTCATGACCATCTGCTCATGACCACGACACGGTATCCACTGGTTTACTGCGCGGCCCACTACCACGGGAATCATAAAACAAAAATAGAAAATATCCCTTTTGCTCTGGTGGCGTAATCGGTATCATGTTGGTCTCGCATTCGCAAAGTTATGGGTTCGAACCCCGCACATTTCTCAGATTCCCAGTAGTGACTGTAGTTCCCTGCCCCAACAGTCCTTAAAGCGCTTAATAGGGCAAAGGTGACGGTTTCGGCCGCAGCACCTCAGCGTCTCTTGGCGTAGGCTCCTTAACTTTTGTTGCAGAATCCGACAGACTCCGACAGATAGTTTAAAGTCTGAGTGCTCATGCGTGTTTTGGTCCTGGCCATTGAAGCTAATTATGTCACAAATGGCGTACATGGAGGCAAAGTATCACAAGCGCATTATTTTTTTTTATTTGTTTATTTTTTTCGAAATGGAAATAACAACCACGACGCTCCATCCGTCAGATTGTGTGATGAGATTCACACTGATGTATTAGTACAAACTACAATAGAAAAAAAAAAAATACTATTCTTGTCGACAGACGCACAAGCGTCATATTCTTTCCCTCTTTCTTTTCGCAGCAAACTTCATTTTTTCGGACCCAAAAGACGCCTTGCTGCTTTACTCTCGATTGTATTCGCCATTTCAAAAGCAAGCAAGGTGAAAAAGAATTGGTTAAACGATTGTCAGACAGGACGGGACGAAGGAAGACGAAGAGCAGAGGTACATTAGGAAAAGGCTTTTGGGTTCCTCGGCGACGAAAGCTTCCAGGAGAAGAGTCCGGAGAGGAACAAAGAGAAAAAAAATTTCAAGGAGTCTTGGCGGGAGACGGAGAGAGAGAGACACAAGAGGAGGAGAGATGTTTTCCAAGAGACACTGAGAGACACAAGAGGAGGAGAGATGTTTTCCAAGAGACACTGAGAGACACAAGAGGAGGAGAGATGTTTTCCAAGAGACACTGAGAGACACAAGAGGAGGAGAGATGTTTTCCAAGAGACACTGAGAGACACAAGAGGAGGAGAGATGTTTTCCAAGAGACACTGAGAGACACAAGAGGAGGAGAGATGTTTTCCAAGAGACACTGAGTGACACATGAGGAGGAGAGATGTTTTCCAAGAGACACTGAGAGACACAAGAGGAGGAGAGATGTTTTCCAAGAGACACTGAGAGACACAAGAGGAGGAGAGATGTTTTCCAAGAGACACTGAGAGACACATGAGGAGGAGAGATGTTTTCCAAAAGACAGAGAGACATAAGAGGGGATAGATATTTTTTCAAGAGATACAAGAGGAAACACAGAGAGACACAAGAGGAAAAGGGATGTTTTCCAAGAGACACAAGAGGAGAGATGTTTTCCAAAAGACAGAGAGAGACACAAAAGGGGGAGAGATATTTTTCAAGAGATACAAGAGGAAGATATGTTTTCCAAGAAACACAGAGAGACACAAGAAAGAGGAGGAAGAGATGTTTTCCAAGAAACACAGAGACACAAGAGGAGGAGGGATGTTTTCCAAGAGACACAGAGAGACACAAGAGGAGGAGAGATGTTTTTCAAGAGATACAAGAGGAAGAGATGTTTTCCAAGAAACACAGAGACACAAAAGGAAGAGATGATTTCCAAGAAACACAGACACAAGAGGAAGAGTTGTTTTCTAAGAAACGCAGAGAGACACAAGAGGAATGAGTAATTTCCAAGAGACACGGAGAGATACAAAAGGAAGAGATGATTTCCAAGAAACACAGACACAAGAGGAAGATAATTGTTTTCCAAGAACGCAGAGAGACACAAGAGGAAGAGAATAGTTTTCCAAGAGACACAGAGACAAAAGAGGAAGGATGATTTCCAAGAGACACAGAGATACACAAGAAGAGGAGAATTGTTTTCCCAAAGACGCAGGCAACTGAAAAAAACCCGAGATGGAGAAAGTATCGAAAAAACGAACAGGAAGTGATTTTGCGGGAGACATGTTTGTGATTCACAACATACAAATTATGTAATTCTCTCTCTCTCTCTCTCTCTCTCTCTCTCTCTCTCTCTCTCTCTCTCTCTCTCTCTCTCTCTCTCTCTCTCTCTCCATCTCCCTCCCTCTCCCTCTCCCTCTCTTTCCCTCTCCTTCTCTCTCCGTCACTTTCTCTCTCTCTCTCTCCCTCTCTCCCTCTCTCCCTATCTCTCTATCTCTCCCTCCCTCTCCCTCTCCCTCTCCCTCCGTCCCATTTTGGGGCATCTTTATTTCATTTTATAAAATTTGATTCTTCATACAACCACGTCCTGGGCCGAAAGATCTCCTTTTAGTATACTTTGTCATTACGGCTCATGTAATTCTTCGAGTAATTCTTCTTCTATTTTCTTAAAACTTGGGATCGTTTACAAGGATAGACGCTCTGATAAACTACAGTAAATGAGAACAGCAATTCCTCGTTAGCAAAGGAAAGCTTGGATCGATCTCCTTCCCTTCCTAACAGTACTTTATCCAGTTATTTTTTGTTGTTGTCGCCAGAAGATTTAATTCATCCACACGGTACCTATTCAGGGGTTTCAGAATCCTCTCTAGCTCCGACACTTAATTGAGATAAAATGTTCTTCGATCCTGTCCTTACGATGCAGCGTGTTAGGGGACATTTTCACATGTACGCACGCACGTATACACACACACACACACACACACACACACACACACACACACACACACACACACACACACACACACACACACACACATACACACACACACACATACACACACACACACAAAATACATACACACTCAATAATATGTGTATATATACGAGTGTATATATATATACATAGATATATAGATACAGAGAACCGACTTCTTACACTCGCACCTAATACATCAGTCGGCACTTTAGGCATGTCTCTTACATCCTTCTCCTCATGCTCGTGGTAGAGAGAGAAAGAGAGCAAGAGAGAGGGAAAGAAAGATGAGGAGTAGGAGGAGGAAGAAGGAAGAGAAGGAATAAGAGGTGGAGGAGGAGGAAGACGAGGAGGTGGAGGACGGCGAATCGATGTCCCCGGCCCCCAGTCGGGCCATAAGGCTCCTGGGTGGTGCATGACCCGCCGCTATTTTCTGCAGACGTGGGTATCACCTCGAATTTATGGCGCGCTATTGAGGGAGCGAACAAGAAAGCCAGAGGCCGTCAGCTCTTGAATTTTTGAGTTTTTGGAGTGTGGGTCTTGGTTTGAGAAGACGCTGAATGTGACAAGGAATGGGAAGCAGGTGGGAGAGGAGGAGGGGTTGTGGGGATAGGGTGGGGGATCAGGAATGGAGGTGGAGACGGAGATGGAGGTAAAGATGAGCGACTGGAGGGCGAGGTGGGGAAGGAGGGGCCAAGAAAGCATGAGTTCGTAGAAAGAAACAAAGACAATTCTTCACCAAAATTTTGAGTTGTGACGTACATGTAAGTGCTGTTCTTCTCATAAGTTTTGAGTAAAATAACGTAAAAAAATAGTAATTTAAAGAAAATCTTCCTGTGGTACCCAGAACAATATATATATATATATGTATATATATATATATATATATATATATATATATATATTTTTTTTTTATCATTTGATAATTTTTGGAAATAGACTCATCCACTGGGATTCGAACCCTTGCCTAGGCGGCTTACGTCTTATAAGACAAAGACCTTACAAAACGAAACGACTCGGTTCACGGTCCAGTCGTTCCGCCGTTCCAGTCGTAGCATGTTCTGTCCGAGTGCCCTCGGCGGAACGACTGGACCGTGAACCAAGTCGTTTCGGTTTGTAGGGTCGAGATAGCATGGTCAGTAAGGTCTTTGCCGTATAATACGTAAGCCGCCAAGGCAAGGGTTAGAATACCAGGGGATGAGTCTATTTACATGTATTTATATATATAAATATATATATATATATATATATATATATAATATACATATATATTGCCATTGTGCTAAAAACAGAATGTACATGTATACTTGTATAGAGTACATGTACATATATACATTAAAAACGAATCTTAGTATGTGCCCACGAAGATAGATAAAAAGAAAATCTCCACAAATAAAGATATACTTATTCGCTTAGATTTCTCCTTTATTCTTTATTTTACCTTTCTTCTCTTTCCACTACGCCTCATTCTCTTCAGTTGTTTGTGACATAAGGTTTCCGATACCTGGAACAATTAATTAGATTTCACTTCATAGTGAAACAACATATTTTTGCTGCCTTATTTCATGTGTTGCTCCATCTCAAATCATTAATTGTTTACAATTGGCTGCTTTGTATCTCTCTCTTTCTGTGTGATTCACCGTGGTCTTAGATTACGTGTTGGACTCGTGATTGACAGTTATCAACCTCCCGGATGTGAGCTCAGAGCTCGTACGACCGATCTATGGGTAATACTATGACCTTACACGCACGCGCACCCCCAACTCCCCGCCCACGAGAGTTGGAGTAACAACACGCAGCGCAGCGATACTGAAATTATTTCAGCCTTGGGCGGGATTCGATCCCGGACCAACGCAGTGGCAGGCGAGAACTTTAACCACCGCGCCACGGGGTTGTGTGTCGGTGTGTGTGTGTGTGTGTGTGTGTGTGTGTGTGTGTGTGTGTGTGTGTGTGTGTGTGTGTGTGTGTGCGTGTGTGTGTGTGTGTGTGTTCGAGTTTATATGTCTGTCTCCTTGTCTGTCTGCTGTCCAGCTTGCCCGATTGCTCGCCTCCCTGTCTGTCTATCTATCTGTCTGTCGATTTGTCAGTTGCGTCCTAAATTGAACTGTTTTAGACTCGCCCAGGGCGGTCTGTCCTCGACACAACTCCAACCGTGAAGAAACAGACTCTAAATTGACGAAGTGCACGACATTCGGGTTAGTCAGAAGTCTTATGATTCATAAGGCGAGAGGCAGGGCAATACTCGAGTAGTTTGTGCTGTAATTCAGATTTGGGATTTGGGACCAGTCGATGTGGCTGCAGTTTCTTTATTGTAACTTATGTCAGTGTCCTATGGACAGTCACCCACTTTGGTGGAGGAACTTGAGCAAATGATTTAGGGTCATGATAATCTCCCCCCGAAAATGGTAGAGAGGATCTTACACGCCTGATCGTAATCGTCGTAGGTGTTAGGGAATGAATAGATAAAAAAAAAAAAAAAAAAAAATCTTGATGTCTGTCACAGAAACCCTCATCTAAAAAACAGATTTTCAGAAAATAGTGAGAAATGTCTAGGCTCATGTGGACGTGTCAGGAATGCAAATTATGTGTATTTTAGGAACATTCTTACAAGATTTCATTGTGCAGTTACGTAAACGTGAGCGCCCATATTCGTGAAGGTGTAGGTGTATCACCTAAGAGATGTGCACCTCTATACACAGGTGTCCAAGGAGGTGCAGAAAGACGCATTGAACCAGCAGGTGTGGTGTTGTCCTCGAGTGTGACTTGACTGGAAGGAAAGCATTGGTAATTGCCTCTTGCTTAATAGCATTGCATAAAAGGGAAGACCTCTTCTGGAAGAGTCTTTCATCTGGAATGGTTATTAGACACAGACAGCCCCTGCAGGTCTCCTGCTGCGCAAGAATAGTTCGTAGCTCTTGCAGAACACTCCTGCTGAGTGATGATTTACGGGAATGGCTGCCTCCGAGCGCAATGAACGAAAACATATTGGAGTAATTGCGCCTGCAGGGAGTGGCGGGTGTGGGGTGTGGGGGTGTGTGCGACGGTAAGCAAGAAGCTTTGAGAATAATTCTCAGCCCGACGGAGACGACGCTGAGGGACGACAAGGGAATTCCTCCCCCACGAGGACGACGACGGATGGGGAAAAAGTCCGAATTCGGGGACAAGGAAGGAATGAGGGACTGGTCGAGGGACTGCGTTACCGCTTTCGCCACCACCACCGAAAACGCGTAACACCAAAAACGCGTAAAACCAAAAACGCGTAACTCCAAAAACGCGTAACTCCAAAAACGCGTAACACCACTTCCGCCAACACCACCAACACCACTTCCGCTTCCATCTTCACCGCTGGGCACCACCTCCTCCATTACCTCTAGCTCCACCAACACTACGTCTTCCTCTTCCTTCTCCTTTCCACTCCCCCATCCTCCTCTTCCTCCTCCTCCTCCTCCTCCTCCTCCTCTTCTGAAGCTGACCGGCGGAAAGCGAGCTCGGGAGTGCAATATCAATAACAATGCGAAAATGGTGCCAAGGAGAGCCTAATGTCCCTATTTCAGGTCGTCGCGCAGTGCCTCGGGGTGCCTGCCTCTTTCCTTCGCGCCCCGATGGCCAGAGGAGAGGGACGCTGCGCACAGCCTCCCCTTTGACGTCATCTTCGTGTTTCTTTGACGTCATTTTGGGACTATATGTTTCTCCCCCCCCCCCCTCTCTCTCTCTCTCTCTCTCTCTCTCTCTCTCTCTCTCTCTCTCTCTCTCTCTCTCTCTCTCTCTCTCTCTCTCTCTCTCTCTCTGGATATATTTTTTAATGATTTTAATTTAACTTCATTCTTTTGAGTAATTTTTTACTTTGACGACGTTTTGGACTCCTTTTGACGTAATTTTGGATTCTCTTCGATGTCACATCAGGTTTTCTTGAACATCATTTTGAACTTCTTTTGACGACACTTTGGATCCCTTTACGCTTCAATTTCAATTTTTTTCTTTGACGTCATTAAGACCGTGTTTGACGTCATTTTGGACCCTGACGTCATTTGTACAATATCTGACGTAATTCTGGACTATCGTTGACGTTGTTTTAAACCCACTTTGGCGTCTTTTTGGACCATCTTTGATGCCATTAGGACCCTGTTCGACGTAATTTTGGACCATGAGGTCATTTGGACCATCATTGACGTCCTTTTGGACCATCTTTGACGTCAGTTTGAACAATCTTTGACGTCATTTTGGACCCTTTTTGACGTATTTTTGCATCATCATTTGCGTCATTTTGGACCATGTTTGACGTCATTTTGGACCCTGTTTGACGTCAATTTGCAATTTGACTATTTTGGACTTTTGACACCATCTTGGATTTCTTTCGACGCCATCATTGACTTTCTGATAATAAATTGAATAAATACACAAACTAGAATAATACAAAAATAAATGCTTAAGTGTTTATGCAAGATAATATCAAAGCTAAACCATATTTGAAAATCAATAAATGCATAGAAACATACATTGAGTAGATAAGGAAGATAAGGTAAAAATAAATGCTTTGATGTTTATCGAAATGAATTTCAAAGCTTAGAAAATGTGTCACATTTATTTGCTTCGGCAGGAAGTTTATTCCAATTACTGAAAACAATGTTGACAACATTTCTCTTTCTCTTCCTCTCCCCCTTTCTCTTTCTCTTTCTTTTTCTTTTTCTCTTTCTCTCTCTCCTCTCTGTCTCTATCCCTCTGTCTGCCTCTCTCTGTCTCTCTCTCTCTCTCTCTCTTTGTCTCTCTCTCTTTCTTTCTTTGTCTCTCTCTCTCTCTCTCTCTGTTTGTCTCTCTCTCTATCCCTCTCTGTCTCTATTTCTCTCTCTCCCTCTCTCTGTCTGCCTGACTCTGTCTCCCTGTCTCTCTCTCTCTCTCTCTCTCTCTGGAAAATCTATGTCCTGAGATCCTAAAGCCATTAATCTCTCGACCGGTTAGTATTGTAACAATAAAGTGGTCAAAGAATGGAATATACAGACTTAGTAACCATGTATTGAATGCTGAAACTATCGGTCGTTTTAGGAGAAGTTTAGATAACTTTATGGATGGGGATGATAGGTGGCAATGGACATGGAACTGCCTAGTGTAGGCCATAGGGTCTCTTGAAGTCTCTTCCATTACTATGTTCTTATGTTCTTTCACTTCTGTTTACGAGAATGAAGATTCACATGCACACGTACACAAGTATACATGTACGCACTCACACGCACACACACGCACACGTAGTTATACTTAAGTACACATAACCTCGCGTATAATCATGCACATTCATGCACATAGACACACTCGTGTATCCTTATGCACATAGTCTCGTTCACTCGTACATGTGCACATTTGCATACACGTACATGCGTGTACACGCACACACACGCACACACGTACACACACGTACACAGAAATTTCTTGAACCGACGAGGCTATTTTCGGTTCATCACCTCATTCCTCAAGTTCCTTTCTTTTCTTTTTTCTTTTCTTTTTTCTTTTCTTTTTCTTTTTTCTTTTTTCTTTTCCTTATTCCAGTCGTCTTTCATCCAGGCTCATTCCAGTTTATCTCTCTTCCTCGTCTGAAGATTTATGTTCTCGATTCCTTCCTCTATTCTTCTAGGCCTTATTATTGTCTTTAAGACATTTTTACTTTTTATTTTCTGTTTTATTTTATTTTATTTCAATTTAGTTTTAGTATTATTATTTTTTTTTGCAGTCCATTACTTCGGTAGTACACTTAGATCTTTCTACCACATAGGGCAAAGGTGCCGGATCTACAGACTACGTGTGACAACTAGCGGGCTGGTCTCGACCAAGCAAAGAACCAAAATACTTCAGGCAAAAGAAAGAACTGCCTCCGAAGCAGCTAAGCGCCTCCTGCCGTAACGTGCTCTCCTCAGGCAGTCTTTGTTACGTTTTACGAGTGCCGGTCCTGTTTTTATGTTGATGTTCTCCAACAAGAATATTCTCCTGTATTGTATTCCCACGTAATCTCGTCGTCTCTCATTATGCATGATGTTCAATTACTTGTCCAACTACTTTTACGCTCGTTCTTTTTCGCTGCGCTGGGAGAGAGGGTGGAGAGAGAGAGAGAGAGAGAGAGAGAGAGAGAGAGAGAGAGAGAGAGGACAGAGAGAGAGGGGGGACAGAGAGAGAGGGAGCGAGAGGGGCGCAGAGAGAGAGAGAGAGAGAGAAAGAATGAGAGAGAGGGGGAAGGGAAGAAAGAGAGGGAAGGCAAGACTGTGTGTGTGTGTGTGTGTGTGTGTGTGTGTGTGTGTGTGTGTGTGTGTGTGTGTGTGTGTGTGTGTGTGTGTGTGTGTGTGTGTGTGTGTGTGTGCCTGTGTGCGCGTGTTTTTGTGCTTGTGTTTGTTTGTGCTTGTTTACTTATTTGCATGTTTTGTGTTTGCTTGATTTGATATCTTGTTCCAAATATCAATTATTTTGTTAGCTGAGGTGGTTAAGTACTGAGAACTGCTATAAAAACAATAACAATATTGATAATAATCCAACTTGGAGGACATTCCGGACGTGGTGTAAGGATATCGAAATGTAAAATTTCCGAAATGCGAGGCAATAGGAATTCATGAAACCTCTTTCTCAGATGCATAAAATCTTTAAGAAAAGATTGAAAGAGACTAAAAGACGTGATTTGTAAACATTTGGCTCCAGAACAACCCCATTTGACTCAGTCTTCCGCAAATTTTCAAAAAAAAAAAAAAAAAAAAAAAAAAAAAAGAGGGTCACGCAAGTTTTTGACCTTGTCTCTCCCGATGTGACGCCAAGACGATGCCAGTCTTTGGCGACAGTCAGACTGAAGAGACAAGTGCCCCCTGGCACCGGATGGGGTGAAGCTCGTCTCTCACAAGTGCCACGCTTCTGAAATTGGCATCATCGAATGGGTGCCATCATTACTAAATTAAAACTACGCTATCGCAGAGATTTCCAATATTTCCCATACTTTTTTTTTGTGCGTGTGTATGTATTCACCTTGGTCTTTGGATCACGTGCTGGACTCGTGATCGACAGCTGTTTCCCTCCCGGAAGAGAGTTCAGAGCTCGTATGACCGATCTATGGGTAATGCTGTGACCTTACACGCACACACACACCCAACTCCCCGTCCACGAGAGTTGGAGTAACGACTCGAAGTGCAGCGATACTGAAATTATTTCAGGCCTGGGCAGGATTCGAAACCGGACCGCCGTAGTGACAGTTTGGGACTGTACCAACCACGCCACCGAGTGTGCGTATGTGTGTGTGTACGTGCTTGTGTGTGCGTGCGTATGTGTGTGTGTGTGCGTGCGTGTGTGTATGTGTGTGTGCTTGCGTGTGTGTGTGCATGTGTCTGTATGTGTATCTTCGGTGAAGTTAGTTTACAAATGTTTCTAGATATTAGCTAGTATTTCCAAAATACCACCATACATATGTCGATACTGACAGAACAAGGCCTAATACCTTAAATAACGACAACGATATCGCCGTATTAAGCGACCGCACAATCGTATTAATTTAGCCGCATCATCAGCAGCATCTCTCTGTCTCACGGACAAGCTGACCGCATATTGCACTTTAGATGTTATCACACTGGGACATTTTTCCTTCAACCTCCAATTAGTCGGTGGTACCGCCCACCCTCAGCACTAATTTTTTTTCTCAACAATTTACATATAATGTCATTTCATATGCTGGAGAAAAATGATCTTCCTCCAGTATATCAGATTTCTTCCAGAAAGCTACTAGCTGGAGATCTGCTCCAACTGTCGGAGGAGAAATAGCCCAGTGTGATAACCCCTTTACCCGGTTACGAGTCCGAGTCTTCTCGTCCCTCTTTGCTTCATGGTTCGTCCATGATGTTGAAGAACTCGTCAAAGTAGATCTTCGTCTAGTTATTTCCATCCTTGTGAAAAAATGTGATTATGCAGGGATGAGAGAGAGAGATAGGCAGAGACAGACAGAGATAGGCAGAGAGAGAGACAGAAACAGGCAGAGAGAGAGAGAGAGAGAGAGAGAGACAGAGAGGCAGAGATAGGCAGAGAGAGAGACAGAGACAGGCAGAGAGAGAGAGAGAGAGACAGAGATAGGCAGAGAGAGAGACAGAGGCAGGCAGAGAGAGAGAGACAGAGACAGGCAGAGAGAGAGAGAGAGAGAGAGAGAGAGAGAGAGAGAGAGAGAGAGAGAGAGAGAGACAGAGACAGAGACAGGCAGAGAGAGAGACAGACAGACAGAGACAGAGAGAGACAGGCAGAGGCAGAGGCAGATATATATATATATATATATATATATATATATATATATATATATATATGTGTGAAAAGGTGGTAGAGAAATACAGTGTTCTCGCTCTAACCCGTATTTCTCTACCACCTTTTCACTCATCTGTCCAACCTTCACAACAATATATATATATATATATATATATATATATATATATATATATATATATATATATATATATATATATATATATATATATATATATAGAGAGAGAGAGAGAGAGAGAGAGAGAGAGAGAGAGACAGAGATAGATAAAGAGAGACAGATAGATACACATAGACAGACAGACAGAAAGAGAAATTAATTGAGGGAGGGAGAGAGATACGGAAATAGAGTACTGAAAAGAGACGAGGAGATTTAGGCGCAAAGAGCGGGAGAGGAGAGACAGACATACAGCTGATTGAGGGAAGAAGAGAGTAAGTGGGGGAGGGCGGGAGAAAGGGGGAGATGAGGAGAGAATGGGAGAGGAGGGGGAAGAGAGTTGAGAGTGAGGGGGAGAGAGCGAGGAAAGATAGCGAGGGATAAAGAGAGAATGAGAGCGAAAGAAATGGGAGAAGGAGAGAAAGCTGGATAGCGAAAAGGAGAATTTGGAGAGAAAATGAGAAAAATCGGAAGAGAGAGAGAGAGAGAGAGAGAGAGAGAGAGAGAGAGAGAGAGAGAGAGAGGAAGAGATAGAGAAATTGAGAGAGTTAATGAGATGAATTGGGAAAAGGCAGTTTTATATGTATTTATGAAAGTGTGTATGTATGTGTGTATGTATGTATGTATGTGTGTGTGTATGTATGTGTGTTTATATGTATCTATGTGTGTATGTATGTATACATGTGTGCGTGTACGCGTGTATGTATGTGTGTGTGTATGCATGCATGTATGTGTATGTATGTATGCATGTGTGGGCGTATGTGTATATATAAGTATATATGTATGCATATGTGTGTATGTATATATGAGTGTATCTATGTATGTGAGTATGTATGTATGTGTGTGTATATATGTATGTATGTATTTATGTATGTGCGCATACATGTGCGTATGTATGTATATCTATGTACACACGTATACTGAACTCTGTGTAACTATGACGGCTTCAGCAGACTATCTCTGAGGAAGCGGTCGGACGAAAGAACTAGAGGAGAAGTAACTTTGGAAGAAAGTGAAGGAGAGGAGAGAGTGAGGGAGTGAGAGAGGAAGGAAAGGAGAGAAGGAGAGAAACTCGAGGGTCGGCGGGTCGGGACTCCTTGTAGGGAGCAGGAGGAGATAAGGTTTGTTCATATGTAGTTGGAAGACAAATTTATTGCCTGGATGTTCCTGAATGTTGAGGTCGCTCGGATACGTAGTCGAGGGAGGAAAAGTCTCTTGCCTCACCCACAACTTCTGAATCGCTTCTTTGGATGGCTGGAGGCGTGGGAGGAGCGGAGGAGGCGAGTGGGAGAGGGAGGGAGTGCTTGGGAGGAGGATGGGGAGGGCCAGGGGGAAAAGAGGAATGGGTAAAAGAGGAATGGGTAAAGCGTGAGTAAGGAGGAGAATAAGAATGATGACTATGACGAAGAAAGAAATGGCGATAAAGAGGGTTTAAGTGGGATGAAGATGAGATCAAGGAAGACGAAGGGGATGATTGGGGGAGTTGGGGGGGAGGAGGCCGGGGGAAGGGAAGGGGAGATAGAGTGGGGGGGGGAAGTGGGGGGCGTGTTTGTTGCTCTTCGGGGAATGAGGAAGCAATGAGGATGGATGGCCAAGTTTCAGAAGGAAAGTTTATGGTCAGTTAATGAGTTGCTCAAGGGGTTCGAGGGATCAGCTACAAGAAGGAAATTAAACTTTCCAGTACTGTGGTCCTCCTCAGAGGCTTTGATCCCGCAAGGGATTCTATTCAGTTCTTGATTAGTCACCGACCAAAACGGAGTCTGCGGCAGTAGATGTTAATCTGCTCCTACGGTGATAGACTCTACCAGAGACTCTTCGCATGTTGTCTCACATCCACCTAACTTATGGATCACTGTTCATTGGCCTTCTTGATGTCACTTCATCACTGAATAGAATTGACTGGTAACCACTAATTGGTTAATAGTATGGGGCACTATTTAAGAAGCTCCAAGACCACACATTCCCACTAGGGGTCCATGAAGTTCACATTGAGAATCTCTAGTGGGGTCCACCCACTCTCACTCTGGGGTCCGACGCCCCCTGAGGTGATCCAAAAGGTTCTCCTGGGGGAACGCGGGTGCACGCACACACACACACACACACACACACACACACACACACACACACACACACACACACACACACACACACACACACACACACACTCAGACCTACCCAGAGATCGGCAAATAATGAGCTCTGAGCTCACTGCCGTAGGATGGTGTCTGGCTGTCTCGACAGAGACTGTAGCAGATCCGAGGTGAATACACACACACACATACACACACACACACACACACACACACACACACACACACACACACACACACACACACACACACACACACACACACACACACACAGTGAAAGTATTGTATGTCAAATAATCTGGCACAGTGTTGAAGAGGTACCCAGAAGGTTAAGAAACGGGGTTAAATCAACAATGGCTGTATGAGGAAACGGTTCAAGGAGCCAGGCTCGCGTTCAGTGTTTTTCAAGGGATCGAGAATGCTGCATGAGAGCTATGTAAACACCTTTCTTAAACATTTTCTGTACTCTAACATACGTTAGATATCTTCAAATGAAATAGAATTTTAGTAGAAAAAAAGTATATGAATGCAACAACTAGAGAAGATGTATTTATATATGCATAGTTGTGTGGCAGGTTCAAGTGTCCGTAATTGTGCAGTTGATTGAAATAACTAGCATACATACAAACAGCCTGTTTATATATATATAGTATGTATATATATGTATATACGTTCGTAAAGAGCTGGAGTCCAGGAGCCATGATATCGGAAAAATTTCGAAACACTGGACTCAGAGTAACAGAATTTATTACCGACGTTTCGAACCCTGTCCGGGGTTCGTCCTCAGGGTTATACATAGTAAGCAAAAGGATTCATTTACAGGTTTATTTATGAGGTTTTTGTCAATTCTTTTCATTTGGGTGACGCTTTACACAAATTTGTAATTTCCTTTTGTCATTCGGAATGGGTTCTGATTTTGTTCAACTTTGTACACTCCGGTGGGACCTGTCCCAGAGAACATCGGCGCACTATGTAAATGAATCCTTTTGCTTACTATGTATAACCCTGAGGACGAACCCCGGACAGGGCTCGAAACGTCGGTAATAAATTCTGTTACTCTGAGTCCAGTGTTTCGAATTTTTTCCGATATATATATATATATATATATGTGTGTGTGTGTGTGTGTGTGTGTGTCTAATAATAGAAAAATCAGTAGTCAGCTATCATAATCTACCTTCGTTTGCTACCGGAGTGTGACACACAAATGAATAAAATCGCCTGGCGACATAAAGACACTTTTTCCTCCGACTGTTGGGGGCAGATTTGCAGCTCGCAGCTTTCGGGAAGGAATCTGATATGTTGGATGAAAATCATTTTCGTCCAGCATATCACATGACATTCTATATAAATTACCGAGAAAACAAAATAGTTTGTCATGGTGACTTTACGGCGGAAAAGTTCTGGCGGTGGGTGGTATCGCCGATTAATCGGGGATTGGAGGAAAAATAGCCAAGTGTGATAGCCCCTCAAGAGGGAAAGGGGCTACCAAGAAGAAGGGGAGAGGTTGTGGTCCTTCAAAGAGGGGAGACAAGTATGAAGGTATGTAATTGGCAGCTGCCCACAAGCCTATCTCAAATAGAGACCAAATGTGAGGACTGAGCCTTTATTAGCACGACGTTGTATGTATATATGTATGTATGTATACATGCATGTATGTATGTATGTATACATGCATGTGTGTATGTATGTATGTATGTATACATGCAAGTATATATGTATACATGCATGTATGTATGTATACATGCATGAATGTGTGTATGTACATGTATGTATACATGTATGTATGTATGTTTCCCTTGTTGAAGCTGCATCAAGTACATAGTCATAGTACATAAGGTTGAGAATAAATAGGAAAATCCGAGGGAAATGGGCTTTATAAACAGGGTTCTCACCGATGTCTATTCTCGTCATCTTGATGTCTTTTATTGTTCTACTAGACAGGCACACTATTTCTGAAGTGCTGGATTTTAAAATTCGAGCGAGGTTAGTGGCGACGTCACTAATTACTAAAACAAGTCGCTTTGTAGTCTTGGTATCTGTCTTCGGTCTTCCATAATCTTAGTTGTCTTATTATTGCATTGATATAAGAGAAAAACGGGGAAATTTAATTTGAAAAATGCCTTCTTGATATAGAAGCAATTTCCCTCTAGGCATTCTTCGATATATATCCTGATTGCCCTAAGGAACAAAACCTATCACTATTTCTTTCTTTACTCTGATGTCATGGTGGGAGTAGAAATAGATTAGATCGTTTTTATTTGTGGGTTTCCTGTAAAATTCAGATTTCAGCTCGCATGAAGATGTTGATATGATATAGGGAGTCGATTATTTGGGGACGTTAGTCGTGTCCCTGGAGACAAAGTCACTTGGTAATCTATTTGATTGGGAATAGTCGTCGTAGGGAGAGAGAGGGAGAGAGAGA
This sequence comes from Oratosquilla oratoria, assembly GCF_046742065.1. NCBI lineage: Eukaryota > Metazoa > Arthropoda > Malacostraca > Stomatopoda > Squillidae > Oratosquilla > Oratosquilla oratoria. The sequence continues at coordinate 27,554,023 of NC_134815.1, forward strand.
GAGAGAGAGAGAGAGAGAGAATATATATAATGCGCAATTGGTTAAGTCGCTATCACTTGTCACGTGCTAGCGCAGGTTTGAGTCCTTGGCTATACCACGTTTCAATTTCTGCATGTATGACTCCTCGAGTTTCTCGATGTTGATGGCTTAGAATTAAAGTGAATTGTGGTTGATAAATGTGTATATATATATATATATATATATATATATATATATATATGTATATTTATATGTATATATATATATATATATATATATATATATATATATATACATGTCCTCAAAATTGGTAAACGTTCATCCCGCCACCGTCATAATTCTATCTGCTCAGTGCGGTATTGTCCCTAAGGATAAAAAGCGAAGGTTATTGCGAATGAAATCATCAGAAAGGGAAGACGGAGGAAGATGGGAAAAAGAAGGAGTTCGATGGAGAAACTGGATGAGAGGCACCGAAACTACCTCCAACAAATAGCGAAGAATCGAGGATGAGATGGCGTTGGTGAAGATGATGATGAAGATGGTGGTAGAAATGGTGGTGAATTTGTGGTTCTAGTGAAGGGAGTGATGGTGATAGGGATGGAGATAAGAGATGGATGTTGGAGATTTGTTGGGGGGGGAGGAGGAGGAGAGAGTGAAAGAAGATGCCTTGATACAAGAAAGAAAATGTTTTCGACGTAAGCCTCTTAGATAAAATCCGTCTGAGTATTATGGAATTAGAAGGAAGGAATCTATGGAACCGACAGACGAAGAAGATGAAGAAGAGAAAAAAAAAAAAAAAAATCCTTTGGTCAGGACAGTCTTGTGGCGAACGAAGAAGATGAAGAAGAAGAAGAATCCAAGAAGAAAAAGAACGACAAAAGCACAAAAAAAAAAGCCTTTGGTCGGGACAGTCTTGCAGAAGAAGAAGAAGAAGAAGAAGAAGAAGAAGAAGAAGAAGAAAAAAAAAGGGGATTTTGATATCATATCATATTTTGACAACCAACGTAAGTTCGATGCCTATATGTCTCCAAGAGAAGTGTTTGATAAATGCAGAGAAATAGCGATGAAAAAAGAAGGAAAAAAAGGAGAGAAGGACTAGGGGAAGGGAGAATAAATGAGGAAAAGAGGGAAAGGAACAAGAAAAAAAGGGAGGGGGGGAAAGGAAAGGAAAAAGGAAAAGAGAGACAAAGAACAGTGAAAAAAAGAAAAAGACATGAAGAGATAGAGAAAGAGAGAGAGAGTGAAAGATAGAAAAAGGGTGGAAAATATAGAAAACGTGGAAAAATAGAAAATGGGAAAGAAAGGGGAAAAAGGGAGAAGCAAAATAAAGGGGAAAAGAGAGAAATAAGAGAAAAGAGAGGGAAAAGGAGATAAAGTTGAAAAGAGAGACAAACATTGTGGAAGAGATAGAAAGGGGGAAAGAAAGAAAGTAAGAAAGAGAGAAAGAGGGAACGGGAGAGGAAGTGGAAAAGAGAGAGAAAGGGGGGAAGATAAAGAGAGAGAGGAAAGGGAAAGAGAAAGAGAGTAACAGAAGGAGACAGTTGTGCAAAGTGATGGGAAACAAGCAGAGGGAGACGGGTAACAGACAGACAGACATCAGACAAATAGACACACAGACAGCCACGCAGTCGTACACAGACACAGATAGACATACGGACTGACACAGATATACAGACTCACACAGACAGACCCACACGGATAGAAATGAAGAATAATTACAAAAAAAAAAAAAAGTAAAAGAGGAGGGTAGGAGGAAATACAAAGTTAGAGTTGACGGGCAGTATGGTAGCACACTGGGCCGATTCTCGCTAACATGCTACTTGCTTTTGCTACTTGTTTTGAGTAGAAACGACTTTAGTTACGAAGAAAGATCAAAATGGTACATAGCCTCGGAAGTTTACTTTATGAAGATAGGCTTAAGACCCTTGATTTAGACTCGAGAACAGCGTTTCTCAGCCAGGGTTCCCCGGAACCCTAAGGTTCCGCAAAAGGTCCCTAAGGGTTCCGCGAGAACAAGTGAGATAAGCTAATGCACTTTTGATTTTTTATCTAATTTCATGTACGTGATATAATTATACACGCACGACATATTCTTGGTTATTGTAATAATGTAATATAGATATCATCCTATATAACCTATCATTACAATGAAAATAAAATGAGAAAGATATGGTATATATATATATATATACATATATATATATATATATATATATTATATATATATATATATATATAAATATATATATATATATATATATATATATATATATTTTTTTTTTTTTCTGGGGTAAAAAGGTTGAGAAACGCTGCTCTAGAAAGACGCAGAGAGCGTGGTGATCTAATAGAGGTGTTCAAGTGGATCAAAGGTTTTAGCAAAGGTGATGCAGACAAGGTCATTATACTAAGACAGCAGTGCAGGACTCACAGTAATGGATTTAATTTTGACAAATTTAAGAAGGAATTGGGCAAGAACTGGTATACCAATATAGTGGTCAGCGAATGGAATTGACTTAGTAACCAGGTAGTGAAAGCTGAAACTATCGGTTGTTTTAAGAGAAGCTTAGATAACTTTATGGATGGGATTGATAGGTGGTAATGGACATGGAACTGCCTAATGTATGCCTTATGGTCTCTTGCGGTCTCCTTATTTCTTATGTTCCTATGATCTTTTGTTTTTCAAAATTTCAAATATCAATTTACTCTTGCGTCATACATGTGATCGGGGTATTTGGGGTTTAACCAACGTGTTCGACAACCAGATACCCCGTTCACACGTTCACACATCACTTTAAACACGTGTCTATCGAACCGCGTTCAACGTACGGTTAGACCGTGTAAATCCCCTCTAAGAGAGGTTGAACCTATACGAATGTTAGACACACTACTAAGATGTTCCTACGGAAGTCTAGAATAGTGTAACTAAAGTCGTTTTTACTCAAACGGAGTAGCAACAGCAAGTAGCATGCTAACGAAAAATGCCTAGCGTGCTGCCACCTGGCGCCACGAGGTTAAATAAAATCGCCTGACGACGAACAAATGTTACTGTTATCACCCACCACCACCGTCACTAGCACTGTCACCACTGCTGGTAACACCAATATCACAATCACTACCACCACAATCACCAATACAACTATCACCACAGCCACGACCACTACATCCACAATCACACAACTTCCAGACCACCAGCAACACAACCGCAACCATAGCCGCCACAACTACCACCACAACTACCACCACCACCACAACTACTACTACTACCTCTATCACCACCACCACACTACTACAACTACCACTATCACCACCACCACCACTTTTATCACCATCTCAACCTCACCTTCGGACACCAAGACACCCTGAAAACCTCCTGGTGCCACCCAAGGACCTTCTGGGGTTGAGGAACCTCCCGAAGAAGTGGGGGGTGACTCCTCGAGGCGACTGAGTTCGTGAGGCGAAGCCGCCAGCCAACCGAATTGTACACATAAGTTACCGCCTCCAGAGTTCTTCTATTGATAAGTCAGCTCGTGGTCTTCTGGGAGAAGGAGGAGGAGGAGGAGGAGGAAGAAGAGGTGATGAAGGAGGGGGAAGTAGGAAGTAGGAGAGATAGATGAGGAGGTAGGAAAAAATGAAGGAGAAGGAGGAGGAGGAAGGAGAATAAGAGGAAGTTTGAGAGATAAAGGAGGAAGTATTTTGCGTTATTTCGCTATGTACAAATAAAAGGATTAGCCACAAGTAAATTTAATTCTAATACCATTATGATAAAGGTGTAAGTCCGGGTTTCTCTGTCACGCCGGCATGAACGAACAATAGTAAATACTTAGACACACCTCCATCTGATGGGACTTGATGCCATAAAATGAGACTAACTTTTCTCTACTGAAAAAGAGAATGGGTATTTTCTCATGCAAGGTAGCCTACTCAAAGCATGATATATTTAATATGCAGATCTAAATTTCAAGCCACACAGGGAGGGACTGCGGAAATGAGGTAGAGGGGGAGGGACGTTTGTAAAGAGGGGAAAGACGTAAAATTAGGGAAGAGGCGGGAAGTTGGTTAGCCCCATTGGTATGGAGGGAGGGAAAGATAGTATGAAGGTATGAATTGTTCTCTTACCATTGAATAGAATTGTTTTGCGTTAGCCAGAATAAAATCTGAGAAGTGTGTCATTATAGCAAAGGCGAGAAGTGAAGTGACACAAGGAACTGAGAGAAGCTTCTTTCGAGACCTCTTGATAGAAATTACTGACATTACTACCGGTTTCGTAATGTGTTACGCGGCCGGCAAGGCTGTGTGTTGTTGTTTGTTTGTTTGTTTGTTTGTGTTTCTTTGTCTCGCCGGGGCAAGAAAGACGCAATATCCAAGTTGGGTACGCGGTGTGTCCTCAGGCAGGTCCGTGACCAACGAGGAGTAATGTCCAGAAACTAAGAGAAAGAGACGGACTTTAAGGGATGGGAAATGAACGTCCAAGAATGCAAGAGGTAAAGCTAATGTCAGGTCGTTAGAATGCAGGGATAAGGGCCTAAGAAGAGGCTAAATCTAAAGAAGGATAAACAGAAGGAGCTGGATGAACAGAAAGGAATCAATAAACTTGGAAAATATCAAGGTAGATGCAAAGTAGAGCGATGACAAAACTGGAAGTGAAAAGGACAAAGGTGTAGGAAAAAGGCACAAATGGAGGCCTGAGAACAAGGTCCAGAAAAGAATAAGGTCAGAGGATGAGGCGGCAAATAGGTTATTTGGAGTACTTTACAAACAGAACAAGAGGTAATAAGACTAGAAAATAAGGGTACTTAGATTTGAAGGTCAAGACGAAGGAGACTAGGTTATAAGCGTAGGAGAAGAGAGATAAGGAAAAGAAGTAGGAGGCGAGTGAGGAGGGGGGGGAAGAAAAGGAAGAGAAGTATGAGAAGAAGGGAGAACAGAAGGAAGATGATGATAAGAATCAGAATGTGGATGAAGAGCAGCAACAGCAGTAGCAGGTGGGGTAAGAGCAGGAACAAGAGGAAGAGGAAGAGGAGAGGAAACAACAGGAGGAGGAGAAGGAGGAGGAGGGTGTTAGTTCAAGGAAAAATGGTCAAGTCGAAGAGGAAGATAACGAGCGAGGAGGTGGAGGTAGGAGAGGAGGGAGGGTGGCAAATAATGAAGGAGAAGGAAGAGGAGGATGAGGTGAAGGAGGAGGGGGAGGCGATGAGAGGAAGATGGAGGCAAGTGAAGAAATCTAGCAAAAGAAAAGAATTAATGAGAACGAAGAGGTAAGAGATAGGAAGTGGGATGCGGGTGAAGAGACGAGAGAGAGGAGAGGGGAAGTGGGGGCGCGGAGAGGGGAGGGGGAAGGGGGTGGAGGGGGAGGGGGAGGGGGAAAGGGGAAGTAGAAAAACTCGTGGGAAAAGAGGGAGAGCCACAAACAAAACTCAGGTTTGTAAAGATGAACGCACTGACTGATTTGAAGCTGCAGCAGCCTTTGAGATGAGGTGAATAGGAGGGGGAAGGGGCTGGAGGTTGTGGGGGGGGTGAAGAAGGCGCGGAAGGGGAAGACGTGAAAAAGGGAAAATATATTCAAAGGAAAGTATATTTAGTATGTGTGAATAAGGAGCGAGGGCGTGCTGCGTGGAAAGGGGTCGGAGGGTGTAGAGGAGGAGGAAGAAGAAGAGGAAAAGGAGGAGGAGGAGGAGGAGGAGGTGGTGGAAGAGTTTGTGGTGGTAGTGGTAGTGGTATTGGTAGGGAGAGTCGTAGTAATGCTGATGATGGTTTGTTTTTTATTGTTGTCGTCGTTGTTGCTGTAGATGTTTTGGTGTTGATAGAAAATGGAAGAAGAGGAAGACAAAAATGACACCTTTAGTTTGGTGGTTTCCTTTATATATTTTGTTCTCCCAAAGAACAGACAATTTTATACAACCAGAAAGAACAATTTTGGTCTCTATGGGGTCTCGATCTATTCAGACTTGCTTCAGACCAGGGTCCACCCCCTATAATTCCTGAAGAAGATGTCAAGGTTCTTTGTAGTTCTGAACAACTCTTCAAGAGCAACAGAAATTTCAAAATTTTAATGCTTTGACATACTTACGTGATTATCACTGATGGAAAAATATAGTAGCATATTTTGTAAATTAAAACTAAAACCACAGCCAGAGCAGAAGGATAGGACTGGAAAAGGTAAATCTATATATTTCGACTGTAAGTTACAGTCCTCTTCAGTAATACAGCTGGAAAGAACTGTAGCTTACAGTCAAAATCGTTTCCAGTTTTTTCTTTGCTCTAACTGTGTTTTTTATTTTTATGCGATCATATTCTGTCTAAAGATACATCTTGCTTGGTGTAATTATATAACAGCGCATTATACCTGGCATCATACTTGGGTAAACGCGTTGGTAGGTTCGGGTAATAAAATGATTAGCCTCGTACTTTGCAACTCAAAGCAAAGCGCCCCATATCAAAAGAAAGAATTAATGCTGTAGACTAGTGGTTCCCAAACTTTTTTTTTCAGTTTTACAACTATACATACTAGGATAACCTTAATCCTAATGCCGGATATCGCAATTATTTCTTGATTTTTTTTTTCACCCCTTCATTACCACCGAAATTTTTTTACCTCCCCCCCCAGGGGTAATTCACCCGCAGTTTGGGAACCACTGCTGTAGACCATCGTTTGACGATCATCATTGGGCTGTGAACGATCATCGTTGAGGAATGATCGCAACGAGCAAACCTCCCTTTAACGCCAGACAATTTTCTTCATCAACAGAAAGTAAGAATTCGTTCTCAAGTCAGATGAGACGACTTCCGTTCGCGAATCGAATAAAATCGTCTAATGGTAAAACGGAATGAAAACATAAATATATGAGGTGAAAACTGGAGTGTGTAAATAGTGAGGAGGAGGAGGAGGAAGAGGCGAGAACGAATTCTCTTCCATAAAAGAAGAGGAACCACCAGGAGGAGGAGGAGCTTGGGGGGCCAGACGAGGTCTCGGCGGTCGAGGTGAAAAGGTACACGCCTACAGAAGTCTCCGAGGACTGCGTGGAAATAGCTCCTCTCCTTCAGTAGTTGAGTATTGTAGTGGTTGGGGGAAGTGGGGGAGGGGGGGGAGACGGTAGTGGGAGGGGGTGGGGGGCGGGAGTGGATGGAGGGCGGGGGGTGTGGGCAGGGAAGGAATGTGGGTTGGAGCGGGGTTCCTGAACTATGTTAAGGGAGTTTGGGGTGGTTGGTTGTGGCAGTAGGTGAAGGGCGTGAGTACGGGGTGGAATGTGGACAGTGGGTGTGTTTGAAGGCGGGGGTAGATTTAGGCGTGAGTGGGCGTGTTTGTGGGCAGAGGGCTATGGGCTGGTGTGGGTACGGGGTGGAAATTAGGTGGGGGGGCGTGGGGCGTGTTGGGAGGCAGGGCGTGAATTGGGGGACGAGGGGGGGCGTTTTGGGGGGCGGGAGGGTGTTCGGGGGGGGAGGGCGCTGGCCAAGGGCGGAAGGGTCTTTGCTGCTTGCGTGTTAGGGAGGAGGAACCATCGCATTGCTTCTGTATTGAAGACGAAAGTTATGTATTGGGGAAAACGAGGATTTTTCGTTATTTTGTTGTCTGTTTACTTATTAATTTATTTATTTATTTGTATGTTTCATACTTGTATTTATCTGTTCCTATGTATATGCGTTTGTCTATCTTTATACTTTATTTGTTACTTATTTGTTTCTTTATTTATTGACTTGTTTATACATGTATTTATTTGACTATCCAATTTCATATAATTGGTTTATTTAGCTACCTATTGGATTTTCTATTTATTCATTATTCATTTATTGTTTGTTTACTTGTTTGATTATGTCATATTTATATCTTACCATTTGCTCTGCCCTTGTGTTCCACTCTGCTCATCTGGCCATAACATAACATAACATAATATAACATAACATAACATAACATAACATAACATAACATAACATAATATGGCTAACACTCATCTACTCGTGTATCTATATTTTTTCTTGTGTTTTTGATATTAGCATGATTTTGATTGTTTGTGCGCTCAATCTTCACTTGATTATTCTATATATTTTATATTGTTCACCATTAGGACAGAGGTACGTTGTTGTAGGTTACACGTAGCATGTTTGTGTGTGTGTCTCTTTCTTCCAAAAACCTCTCTCTCTCTCTGTCTCTCTCTCTCTCTCTCTCTCTCTCTTTCTCTCTTTCTCTCTTTCTCTCTACCCCTCTCTCTTTCTCTTTCTACCTCTTTCTATTTCTGTCTCTCTCTGTCTCTCTACTCCTATCTCTCTCTCTCTTTCTCATTCTGTCTGTCTCTCTCTCTCTCTCTACCTCTATCTCTCTCTCTCTCTGTCTCTTTCTCTCTTTCTCTTTGTCTCTGTCTCTCTCTCCCCTCTCCCTCCCCCTCCCTCTCTCCTTCCCTCTCTCCCTCCGTCCCTCCCTCCGTCCCTCCCTCCGCCCTCCCTCCCCTCCCTCTCTCTCTCCCTCCCTCTCTCCCTCTCTCTGTCTCATCGCCTATTCTCGGGATAAATCATCAACACAAGACGAGGCCACGTCAAGTGCAACATGCGATCAGCTTGAATGGGAGAGATAGAGCTGCTGCTAAGGACACTTGTATATTAGAACGAGAATGTCGCCGCTTAAGTCAACGATTCTGTTGTCTTTACGTAAATAATACGCCATCTTTGATGTTTGTAGCCATGAGTTTGGCGGTATTTTGGAAAAACTCGACCAATGTACTAGAATACCCACTCCATCTTAAACCAAAGTAGCCTGACCCAATTTGACATCACT
>NC_134815.1:27565265-27570265 GCF_046742065.1 Oratosquilla oratoria
GATTTCATTCATGGATCTCGATTTTTAGAGACCTCGTCAGTTGTTGGAATGCAAACCTTATCTGATACAGGAGCTATGTAAATAATAACGCATTTTTTTTAATAACATCATCTGGAAGATTATTATTTTGTTTTATTTTTTATTTATTCATGCGTTTATTTATTGATTTATTTTTATTTCAATAATCTTATTTCATTTTGATTCTACCAGTTTATTTTTTTCCCGCGAATTCTGCAAATTCTGCGTTCCCAAAATTTCGGAAAGAGAAAATTTTCTGTATTACGCTGAGAGAAAACGGACTCTGTGTCGTTTGAGAGCCCATTTTCTTCCACGCTTGCCCTCCTACCTCCCTACCTCCCTCAGCTGAATAAAATCACCTGCCGACGCCAACCCGAGGTTTTTGGAAACATGAGAGACTATTTGGTCCATAGGAAGGAAGGAATGGGAAAAGGAGAAATGAGAGGAAGTGTAAGGAGGAAGGAGGTAAGAAGAGGAATAGGAGGCGGAAGGAAGGGAGGAGAGGGAGAGAAGAAGGGGAGGGAGGGGGGGAGAAAGGCGAAAGGAAAGGAAGTGAAGAAGGAAAGACGTGAAGAGAGGAACAGAAGGGGAGGAGGAAGGAATGAAAGAGAAGGAGGGAAGAAAGAGAGGGAGAGGGGGGAGGAGGAGCAAGAAGAGGAGAAGGATAGTGTGGAGAAATCCACCATGAGGGAAGAGAGAGAGAAAGAGAGAGAGATTGATGATGCGTTTCGTGCGTATTAACATCCGTCTCGATTGCGACAACATAAGGTCGAAATACACGTGGGGCAGAAAGAGAGATGGAGAGTTGATTTTCCAACTAGAGATTGAAACCCGAAGCAACATCAACTTCGTCCTTCTCGTTGGGTACACACACATACACACACACACGCTCGCGAGCGTGCAAACACACATACACACACACACACACACACACACACACACACACACACACACACACACACACACACACACACACACACACACACACACACAATCACCGTGGGAAGTGAGAAACCCCTATGAGGACAAGCCCAGTCATTTGCGGCAAGCTGCTGAGTTCTTTAGGCCGATGTTTGGGTCGCCTCCCCACCTGGCCAGGGCTATCGGCAACCAGTGCAAGGAGCAAGCAGTGGGTCCCGGGAATCGAACTCACGACCACCTGATCAAGAGCTCGACACGATATCCACTGGGCTACCGCGCGGTACTCCTTAGCTGAATAGAATTATTTGGCGTAACGTTTCTAGAAGAAGAGGAAATTAGATAACAAAGAGTTTATCTAGATAGGGGACCAAAGATGGACAGATCGATTACGATGAAGAGATGTAGAGAAAGTGATAGACAAATAGAGATAGAGATAGATGCGGGATGGATAGATGGATACTTCTTTGGTTAGGTAGATACCGCGATGGATAGATGGATGCTAGGATGGATAGATCAAGAGAGATGGATAGACTGAGAGATAGATGGATAGAGATAGAAAGATGGATAGGGAGATAGAGATTGATGAATAGATTGAGATGGTTGAATAGATAAAGAGATGGATAGATAGAAATAAATGGATACGCAGATAGAAATGAAAAGGTAGATACAAAGAGAGGCAGAAAAATAGAATTAGAGAACTAGAAATAGAGAATTAGGAAGATGCAGCTTTATCTATTTTGAGTTTGCTCAGAGTTTAATTAACTGACATAATATAGTTAAACTTAATTGTGTGTTAAACAATTTTATCCATTAATATATAATATAATATATATATATATATATATATATATATATATATATATATATATATATATATATATATATATATATATAATTCAATCTGTTTATATTCGCCATGTACGATCTAAGTACTAAATGGTGTCTCAAAATCCACATCACTTCGTTCGGGCAATGCAGTGATGCACTATCTTGACCGAAACATTTTAGAAGATAGCAGCAACATTTGTTATCAGAATTGTACAGATTTAATTCATTCTGTTTATATTCGCCATGTACGATCTAAGTACTAAATGGTGTCTCAAAGTCCACATAATTTCGTTCGGGCAATGACCGAAACATTTTGGAAGATAGCAGCAATATTTGTTATCAGAATTGTACAAATTTAATTCAATCTGTTTATACTCGCCATGTACGATTTAAGTACTAAATGGTGTCTCAAAGTCCACATAATTTCGTTCGGGCAATGACCGAAACATTTTGAAAGATAGCAGCAACATTTATAATCATGATTGTACTACAACAGCTATCGGCGATTTATTTATAAATAGAATAGATTATATACACGAGTATATATTGCCTTTACAAAAGAGTAAAAAAAATGAACAAAGTCAGTTCATTGTCTATATTGATATGAAATATAATGAACATTTATCTTCAGTGAATCAATACGCGAATGGTGTAATGGTACAGATCGACATACGAATTCCGACCTTAACTTCATTGTACATAAGTGCTATTATGCTGTACAAAAGAAGTACTACCAAAAACACATGTCATTTATTTGTGGCTAAGAATAGAAATCCCATTTTGAAGAATGATCTTTTCTACCTCCTGCTCCTCGTCTTCCTCCTCCTCCTCCTCCTCCTCCTCCTTTTCTTCATCCTTTGCTATCCCCCTTCTCCTCTTCCTCCTTCGCCTTCCCCAGTTCCTCCTCCTCCTCGTCTCCCTCCTTCCTCTGTCAACACCTTTCTCCTCCTCTTCCTCCTCTTTTTTCTCTCCTTTATCGCCTTCCCCTCCCTCGCCTCCTCTTCCTTCGTCTTCTCTGCCTTCTCCTCCTCCTCGTCCTCTTCTTTTTTCCCTCCTCCTCCTCCTCCTCCTTTCTCTTTCAGCTCCTTTTCTCCCATTTCTTCCTCCAATTTCTTCCCATTTTCTTTCTTCCCCTCCTCTTTGTGCTTCTTCATTATCCTCCTTCTTATTCCACCTCCTCCCTCTTATTCCACCACCTCCTCTTTCTGTTCCTTCTCTTACTCTTTCACAATCACTACCGCCCCTCCTCCTCCTCCTCCTCTTCCACCACCTCTTCCTCCCCCTCCTCTTCTTCTTCCTTTTTTTCTTTACTCCTCTTACCCTCCTTTTCCCCTTCCTTGGTCTTCTTGTCTCCTTGTCCTCTTCCTCCTCTTTGTCCTTCTTCCTCAACCTTCCTCTTCAATTATCCCTTTTACTCCTCTTCTCCTCCTCCTCCTCCTCCTCCTCTCTCTATATATATATATATAATATATATATATATATATATATATATATATATATATATGAAAATAAACAAATGCATAAGCAAATAATAAATAAGTAAATAAATAAGCAAGTAAACGCCGGTGTGTGTGTGTGTGTGTGTGTGTGTGTGTGTGTGTGTGTGTGTATGTGTCTGTTCCACATTGTTTATGACCAAAGAAATGATTCTTGATTCAAGTTCTCTCGATGCCCTTAAAAGATATTCGATGGAACGCGTAGGGAGGGGGCTGGGGGGAGTGGAGGGGGATTACGATGAGAGGCGCGTAGGGAGGGGATGACGGTGGGAGGAGGTGGAGGGGAAGAGGGAAGAGGAGAAGGAGGGAGGAGGGAAAGGAAGTAGGAGGGGAAGGAGGTAGGAGAAGGAGGGAGAGGAGAGGAAGGGGTATGAGGGGAAGAGGGAGGAGGGAGAGGAGGTAGGAGAAGAAGGAGGGATAGGAGAGGAAGGGGGAGGAGGGGAACAGGGATGAGGGAAAGGGGTAGGAGGGAAGGAGGTAGGAGGGGGAGGAGAGGAAGAGTGAGGAGAGGAAAGGGGTAGGAGGTGAATGGGCAGGAGGAGGAAGAGGAGAGGAAGGGGGAGCAGGGGAAAGGGGAAGGGGAGTGGGAGGAAGTAGGAGGAGGAAGAGGATGGGAAGGGGGAGGGAGGAAAGGGGGTAGGAGAGGAGGGGAAAGGAGAGGTTGGAGAAGGGTGAGGAAGGAGGACGGGAAGGGGGAATAGGGAAACGGGAGGAGGGGTAGGGGTGGAGGGAGGAAAGGGTAGAGGAAGAGGGGACGATAGGGGAAGGAAGGGAAGGGAACGAGGGGGAAGGAAGGGAAAGGGAGGAGAGGGAAGGACGGGAAAGGGGAATAGGGAAACGGGAGGAGGGGTAGGGTGGAGGGAGGAAAGGGTAGAGGAAGAGGGGACGATAGGGGAGGAGGCCGAGGGGAAGGGAAAGGAAGGGAAGGGAAGTAGGGGGAAGAAGGGGGAAGGGGAAAGGGGAGGAGGGGGAAGGGGAGGAGGGGCTAGGGGTGGAGGGAGGAAAGGGTAGAGGAAGAGGGAACGATAGGGGAGGAGGCCGAGGGGAAGGGGAAGGAAGGGAAAGGGAGGAGGGGAAGGGAAGGGGGAGGAGGGGAAGGGGAGGAGGGGCTAGGCGTGGAGGGAGGAAAGGGTAGAGGAAGAGGGGACGATAGGGGAGGAGGCCAAGGGGAAGGAAGGGAAGAGGAGGAGGGGGAAGGAGGGGAAAGGGGGAGGAGGGAGAAGGGGAGGAAGGAGGATGGGGTAGAGGAAGAGGGGACGACAGGGGAGGAGGCCGAGTGGAAGGGGAAGGAAGGGAAGGGGAGGAGGGGGAAGGAGGAAAGGGAAGGAGGGGAAGGGTTAGGAGAGGAAGGGGAGGAGGGAGAAAGGGGTAGAGGAAGAGGGGACAACAGGGGAGAAGGGCGAGGGGAAGGGGAAGGAAGGGAAGGTGAGGAGGGAGAAGGAGGGGAAGGTGGAGGAAGGGGAAGGGGAAGGAAGGGAAGGTGAGGAGGGAGAAGGAGGGGAAGGTGGAGGAAGGGGAAGGGGAGTAAGAGGAAGGAGGAAAGGGAAGGAGGGGAAGAGTTAGGAGAGGAAGGGGAGGAGGGAGGAAGGGGCAGAGGAAGAGGGGACAATAGGGGAGGAGGACGAGGGGAAGTGGAAGGAAGGGAAGGGGAGAAGGGGGAGGAAGGGGAAGGGGGAGGAAGGGGAAGAGGGAGAAGGGGGAGGAAGGGGAAGGGGGGAGGAAGGGGAAGGGGAGGAG
>NC_134815.1:27575265-27595265 GCF_046742065.1 Oratosquilla oratoria
GAAAATATACATTTTTTTTATATAAATCTTTGGATAAATTAGGAATGATAACCAAAGAATAGAAAAAAGGAAAGAATGAGGAGTCACCGTATGTTATTTTTTTATTTAATTTTTTATAAAAGATTTTTTTTCATATAAATCTTTGGGTAACTTAGGAATGATAACCAAAGGATTGGAAAAAAGAATGTATAGTTAACTGTATCTGTATGTTTTTTCGAACAAGAAAAGTATATTTCCAAAAATATATTTCGTAAAACGTGCATTCACTTCCATATTTCCCTACAGGCAAAACCGAAGATTTTTTTTTTGTTATGAATGCAATAAATTGAATAAGAACAGATACAGGAAAAATGTTGCATATAAAAAAAAAAATACGCCTTTTATTTTTCATCTATTTTTTTGGGGGGGGAAGTATGACGATAAATGTAAATTTGATAGAAGAGATTATGGTTGCATTTTACATGCATATATAGACAAAAAGAGACATAAAGACATATAGACATAAAGCTTCGTTGGCACGGAGATAGTTTACTAGCCACTAGTGTTAGCGACTTCTCAACTATCCCTCTAATTACCCAACATAAACGGAAACTTAGTCCACTTGCCTCCAAACTATCCTAGTGTGAACACTTACTTGCCACCGGGTAAGTTAACTTGCAGCTAGCTCTAGCGACTACTAAACTAGCCCCATGTCAACGAGACTAACTGGTCACTCATTAGCGATGATCGTTCGTTGCTCAACGATGATCGTCAAACGATTGTCTAGAACACCAATTCTTTGTTATTCAATGGCGTTGTTTTACTACGAGCTGCAAAGTACGAGCTGATCATTTTAATCGAACCTACCAAGATGCAGGGATGACCCGTCATCCAGGAGGTGCCAAGATAAGAGGGAGGGAAGAGGGTAGAGGGGAGTGGAGTATGTAGGGGATGGAATGGGTGGGAGTGGTTTCTATGCCTTTGTTTATTGGCTACCTCCCGTGTAAGGGGGGAAAAGTCTTTGGTATAGGTACGTATGTACCAACGCGTTCACCATTAGCCGTGGTAGGCTCCTAATTGTACCGGGCAAAACGTGCCTTTAGCAAGATGTTAAAAAAAAAAAAAAAAAAAAAAAGTGGTGGTGGTGTCATCGGAAGCGTGCTGCTCTCGCATTCGCTTAGTTGTCGGCTCGAATCCCGCACTCCCCTCTGTTTCCCAGTAATCCATTAAGCGCATAGTAGGACAAAGATGATAGCCTCGGCTGTAGCTACTCAGCGCCTCCTAGTGTAGACTCCTCACCTTGGGAGATTGAACCCAGGTCTCTGTGGCTGCGAATCGAGATCGAAGCCCAACGCTCTGATGTTGTGCAAGAGGATCGCAGGGGACAGAAAAAGGGGAAGAATCTCAATAAATTGGTGGTTGGTCGCATTCTTTGCGAAAATTTCATTTTGATACGTGTTGTCAAGCGAGAAATGGAGGACAGAAACGATGAATTGAGTTTTCAAAAGGACGTTTCGAAGAGTTTCCGAAGTTTTCCAAAAGAATTATATGGAATAAGAAGAAGAAGAAGAAGAAGTATAGCTTCTGAAGTCAAGCCACCGAAGGTAACACCTCAGTTTTTATTATTTTTTTCTTTACTTTTTTATTTCTTTTTTCATTTTTGAGATCTGTGATAAGGGTATTGGAAATTTTACACCTGTTGTCAAAGAAATCCACAAAGAATCAGAGGACAGACTCTTCTCTTGAGTGAGAGACGGAGGGAAGAATAAGAGAAGAACGGAGGGATAATCTTCAGCATAGATACGGAAGACCAAAATCCAACGGAGCGTAAGGAGAAAAAATAAAAAAATGGACGAAGACGAATCGGTAAAAATGTAAGAAAAAGGAAGAGAAGGAAAGATATTCTGAGGAGGATATATAGCCACGAAGGAAAAAAGGTAAACAAGGAGATTTGGATGAAAGAAGATATGAAGAGACTGAAGGAATTTGAGAAGAATACGAAGTGGATTGAAAGGGCGGACAGGGAAAGGGCGTTAGAGGGGATTTACATGGTCAAACGGTTCCTCGAACGCGGTTCGACAGACGCGTGTTTGAAGTGATGTGTGAACGTGTGAACGGGGTATTTGGTTGTCGAACACGTTGGTTAAACCCCAAATACCCCGTTCACACGTTCACACATGACTTCAAACACGTGTCTGTCGATACCAACATTTTTAACGATGCAGGTACGAGTCCCGATACTGCTCTAAACTTTTGGTCCCCATAATTGATTAATAAACATAGTTTCTTCATAAAATATTTATATCCCAAACCAGCTATAGGGCCTGAAAATATCCATGAATTATAATTACAATCACTGAAGGTATCGGAATCGGACTCTTATCAGAATCGGAACTTTAGAGAAATATCGGGAATCGTAAAGGAATTGTTAAAACATTTGGTATTGTCCTATGGCAACTCGAGAACATTTAGTAGTTCGTAGACCAGAGGCTTCGTTAACCCGTGAAGGCGCAAAGGTCCCTCTACAGCCGGGGTTCTCAACCTATTTTCACGTATACCCCGTACTTATGAATTGCTGTCCTTTAACCTCCTGGAGATGACATCAACACTAAATTTAATCTCTTTGCATCCACTAACTGCTACTGGCTTTCGGTTGGCGGCCCCACTTGTGAACCGCCGTGGCCCAATAGGGTTTCATGGACCACAGGTTGAGAACCACTGTAGTCTACAGTATCCCGTGGGTCGCAACTTCCGTGACAAAGCCTCGATGGACTCACGGGAGAACTACAGAGGGCCCAGAAGGATTTTTTTTTTTTTTTTTTTTTTTTTATGACGATACATGAATGTTTATATTGGTCGCGGGAATAGCTACTACAGGTTTTGCTACCACAAATACTATTTTGTTTTCCTTTATTTTCTATTTATTTGTATAGTTATAAGGTTGTATAATTGATTAATATATTTGTTTATTTACGTTTATCTATTTGTTTATTTATCTTCATTTATTGTGTTTATTCATTTATTTATCTTTATATTTAATAGTCAATTATTTTATTTATCAATTAATTCATTTATGTATACATATCTATTGTAAAGGTTCATAGGTGAGAATATGGTGGAGAAAATGAAGAAGGAGTAAGAAGAGAGAGAGAGAGAGAGAGAGAGAGAGAGAGAGAGAGAGAGAGAGAGAGAGAGAGAGAGAGAGAGAGAGAGAGAGAACCACTGCTCTACGCTGAATCAAATCATCAAGATCTAACCAGACCAAAATAATTTGAAAGTTACCACTAATCTGGTTGAAAAGCTGAGTAATATTAGCTATAGTCAACAAGAACAAAATCATTAAAGTAATAAATAAGCTTGAATGCGTTGGTGATGATGATGACAGTGGTTGTGATGATGATAATGGTGGTGATGATAGTAATGAGGACTATGATGGTGATTATGATGACGAGGAAACGGAAGATGATAGCAATGAGGATGAAGATGGTAGTGATGATGATGTCGATGTTAATCATAGTGATGATGATGATGAAGATATTGATGATGATCATGGAGGTGGCGATGATGATGATACCGATAATGATGATGATGATAAATGGTTATGGAAGTAGGAGACACCGCATCTGTTTGAAAGATGAAGAATGAAGAAGTCTCTGAAGGAGAAATATTTGGGAGTGGCGAGAAAAACTGAGATGATAAAGAGCTCATCAGTTAGATGGCAAAAACAAATGGTGCAAGGTGGTGGTGATGATGGTGGTGGTGATAGTAGTGGTGGTGGTGATAGTAGTAGTGATGTTGGTGGTGGTGACAGTGGTGGTGAAAGTGATAATGTTGTTGGTGGTAGTGATGGTGGTATTGGAAATAGCTTTGGGGATGCCAGCGATGCAGTGGTGATAATGATGGTGGTGATGTGAGCGATGGTGGTGGTGATACTGGTGGTGGTAATGGTGGTAGCGATGGTGATAATGTTGGAAGGGATGGTTATTTTATTACTGTGGTGTTGATGGTTGTGACTGGTGTTTGTAGTGATGGTGTTAATGACGGTACTGATGAAGTAGACTTGTAGTCGGAACGTCAGTAAATTGTTGTTTCTAATCCAATCAGTGTTTTCCTACAAACTTTTCCACTCGACTGCCTCGTATGTATGTATGTATGTATGTATGTATGTATAAGATGCATACATACATACATATATATATATATATATATATATATATATATATAATATGTGTGTATCTTATACTAATGCTTTATCAAGTGAAAAAGGCCTTTAAATCTTTACTAATTTGTTTATATATTTGTCTTTTGATTTGTATGTATATTTGTCTATTTATTTGTTGATTTGTGTGTTTATTCATGTCTCTATTTATATATATTATCTATTTCTTAATTAATCAATTTATTAATTTATTAGTTATTTTCTGTTTTATCAAATTTATGACCAGAAATTTTACTTCAAACTTGGTTTCGATTTCCCTCGACTTTTTTTTCCTACAAGGTGATATAAATCAATCTAATCTAACCTAACCCATCTTAATTAACCTAACCTAACCTCGCTAAATCCTTCAACACTTTTGAAGAAAATGAGATAAGGGCGTCCAGAACACGATGCTTGTGTTGGAGATAATGATGGTGAAGGTGGAGGAGGGACGAGGAGGATGAAGAAGGAAGAGGAGGATGGAAGAAGGAGGGAGGATGGAGGTTGAGGTTCGCGGAGGCCAGTGACACTGCAGGAAGCCTCTGATTAGGACCTCTTCGTCTCCGCCGGGTGGAGCGAAAGCCGCGAGAATCAGAAATGCACCAAAGCCCTCAAACTTTGCGATCAGTAATACCGAGGAGGCTGGCGCGTCCCCATTGGATGTATTATATAAAAGATTCTGGGTAAAAAGATTATGTATAAACATTTTTGTTTGTAATGTTCACATTCATTTTTCCACTATTATATTATGCTTGTTTACACTCTTACTATGTAATTCTGCACTGGATGTAATACACGAAAGCGCTCTGCTCCGGTTGTTTCTCTTCAGAGTGGTTACCTTGCATTTCTAGAACACACTTTTCCAGTGTTTTATTACATATACAAGTATATGCAGTAGAAATGACAATATAAGGATTATTTACAAGATGTGCAAAGAACATTGGAAAATGAGACTGAACGTTTTCGTCTATTAAGATATCTTCAGGGTACGTGAGATATTAGGAGATATACAAACAAATACAGAAAAAATGGAGAAATAGGCAAGTTCACAGTAATAGTTTCAGTTAGAATACAAGTCAGTGGAGGCGTTCACACGTAACCGCTCAGTTTTTCCTTGACTATGCGGTAGCGCCGCGAGTTTCGCGCTCTTCAAACCGCTGGTGTTAATAGGGCTGGGATGAGGTAAGTTACAAATGACCTGACCCAGGGTCACCGTACTATACTACAGCTTTCTTTATAATAAATTCATCTAAAACACACACACACACACACACACACACACACACACACACACACACACACACACACACACACACACACACACACACACAAAGGCGGAGCATGCCGACAGGAGGCCTTTTGGTCCGTATCTAGGTCGGATGCGAAAAAAAAAAATAATAATAAATGAAAATTATAATAATGTAAATAACAAATAAAATACATAAATAAATGCATAGGTATAGTTAAATAATAAATAAACAGGTAAATAGTAAATAATAATAAATTGACATATACACACACATACACACACACACACACACACACACAAATACACACACAAGAAAATGAGTTTATTTACCTGCTGTGGTCACAATTTTTGGAAGTATTTTGATAATATTTTTTTGTTTGATAAATGTATCATAAACATTGACACTAAGAAAGAGAATACTCAAGTGTTGTGACCTTATGTAATGTATATCCACCTCCTCCTCTCCCACACCACCATCATTGTCATACAAAGTGAACAAGCACAAATATGCTGACACCCAGTAACATTTTTAACTTCCAATTTATATTATTTGACTAGAAAGAAGTAATAAAAACAAAATGTTGACTTTGAAGCGATAGATTTTCCTTGAAAGAAAAAACAGAGAAAAATGTTTTACCGTTTACGTTAATGTGTAATGATCTCAACCCATTACAAGATTATAATGCAAAGTGAACATTTTGTCAACGTGCACGCTGGGAAGAATTTTAGCTTAATCTCGTTCAGATATCTTGATTAATTAGTGTAGTAATTACTGGCCAGAAATATTTCTTCGTGGCTTAATGTGACTACTAGTAAGTAAAAATTAACGTAAAATAAAAGTATAGAATAACAGAAAACAGTTACCATTAATATATGAACTTTTGAAGTATATAAGAAAATATAAACATAATTAAAAATAATTAGAAAATAAAGAAATATGAATTCTTTTACGTACAAATTAAAGACTAAAACAACAGATTCATTGATAGTTAGCAGCAATATATGAACATTTGGAGAACAAAAATAAATAGATAAATAAACGAATGAACAAATAAACTAATAATGGAAAAAAAGGCAAAGTTGTTATCCGGGGGAGACAGCCCCGTAAAAAATAAATAAATAAATAAATAAATAAATAAATAAATAAATAAATAAATAAGAAAAAATAAGAGAGGCTCTTGAAGGCACTAGAAACCTGGGACACCTCCTAGAGGATCCTGCGAAACCTTCCAGGACGCAGCTTGGCCAAAAGGAACCATAAATTCCTTCTGGTAGAAACCAGACGTCGTCTGAAATGCAACAAGAAAATTACAGGGACCTTACCAGAGCTCGAATGCCCACCCTCCTCTTTCTCTCTCTCTCTCTCTCTCTCTCTCTCTCTTTATATATATATATATATATATATATATATATATATATATATATATATATATATAAAACCAGCCCTCCTGAGTCCACTGCTGAACAAACGCCTCCTTCATAGCATTCCATGATTCACACAACCACGCCATCCTCTGCCACGTCATTCCTGCAAACTTCTTAATCTCGTCTCTCCACCTTCTGTCTGGTCTCCCTCTTCTACGCTTCCCATCTCGCGGCGTCCACTCAGTAACACACTTGCTCCATCGCTCATCAGCCGTTTGCAGTAACTTACCTGCCCAATTCCACTTCCTCTCTTTTACTGCCTCCACAATATCTTTCACTCTAGTCTGCTTTCTCACCCAACTTACTCTCTTTCGGTCTCTCAGCGTTATTCCCATCATTAATCTCTCCATTTTCCTCTGTGCTGTCCTTATTTTGTTTCCATTGCCTTCATTAGTTTCTAAGTCTCACACCCGTAGATTATTGCTTTTTAGAATACACTGATTGTAAACTCTACGTTTAAAACATAAAGGTAGAGAGCCTCTCAGGATTTTATCATACATACCAAACACTTTCCAACCAATTGTAATGGGTATTTTTATTTCATTATCATGATCTTTCGTCACCTTCACCATCAGCCCTAGATAATTATACTCTTCAACTTCCTCAAGTCTCTCACCATCAATTACAATCTCTTTACTTTGAACTTTCGTGTTGAACATTACTCTTATTCTTAAACCTACTTTGACACTTTCCTTGTTTAGATTACTTACCATATCTTGCAAGTCTTCTGCTCTTTCTGAAATAAGAATAATGTCATCCGCAAATCTTAGATGGTTCAAATATTCGCCATTAATCTTTAAAGCTTTCTTTTCTCAACTCAACCTTCTGAAAATATCTTCCAAGCAAGCTGTAAATAGTTTGGGCGACATTGTATCGCCTTGCCGTACTCCTTTCTCAATCTTGATCTTTTTTGTATCTTTATGTAGTCAAATTATAGCGGTAACTTTCGCTTAAATCTTTTTTAAATCTTTTACTATCTGTTCGTTTGTACCCTGCTTGCGTAGCGAGTTTAGTATTGCTATTTGTTCTACCGAGTCAGAGGCCTTCTCGTAATCTACAAAAGCTAAACACAGAGGTATATTATATTCTGTCGTTTTTTCGAGTAGTTAGTTTATCGCCTGTAAATGGTCTAGGGTCGAATATCCGCTCCTAAAGCCTGCCTGTTCTCTCGGTTGGTTTCCATCTAAAATTTGACTTAGTCTATTGGTAAGGATCTTGGAGAATGATTTATATACATTTGATAGCAAGCGAATCGGTCGATAGTTACTAATGTCCTTCTGATCTCCTTTTTTATGAAACAAAATCACTGTAGCATTACACCACGCATCAGGAACGCTTTCTTGGCGTAAGTACTGGGTGTACAACTGAACTAATTTAATATGAACTGGTTTACCTGCGTCTTTCAACAGATCTATCGCTATACCATCTTCACTAGGTGCTTTTCCACGTTTCATAGTTTTTAGAGCAAATCCTACTTTTCTGTAATCGCTGGTGTACTACTAACGTCTACACATGAATTTACTAACTCAACTACGGTCTTCGACGAGTAAAGCTCCTGGTAAAATTCCTCTACTCTTTTTACCATTCTGTCCCTGCATTTAATGATTTCTCCATTTCTATCTTTCAAACATATCATTTGCTGTCTTCCTAAAGCATGTTTGCGCTCGGTCCCTTTAATACTTTTACCTTTCCGAATAGTTTCCTTTATTTCATCCATGTTTCTCTTTCTTTTCTCTAATCTCTGCCTTTTGTTGATGAGCTTGTTTAGTCCTACTCCTTCTATTTCGTCTCTCCTGCTTTTAATCTGCATAGCCCTTTTTCTTTTATCTGGGTCATTTGTAGCTTTGGAGTATTTGTTTTCTCTAATGTTTTTTGTACTTCTTACTTTCTCTGCCGATTCCCTAATGATATTCACTAGATTCAAATTAATACCTTCCACGGTGTCCTCGTTAGTTCTTAGAGCTTCGAATCTATTTTTAATTTCTAACTGAAATTTCTTCTTATTACCCTTAACCTTTACAAGGCTGATTTTCTTTCTTAAAATTAGTTTATTTCTCTCGGCTCTGAAATTTAATTTAGCCGTGCAACCTACCATTCTATGGTCACTACCTATGTTGACTTTATTTATGACCGTAACATTGCTAACGCTTTTGCTCTTATCTCCTAATATAAAGTCTATTTCGTTCTCTGCTGTTCCATTTGGACTTCTCCACGTCCATTTACGACCTACACGCTTTTGAAAGAAAGTGTTCATTATCCTCGTGTTGTAGTTTTTTGCAAAATTGACTAATATCTCGCCTTTGTCGTTTCTTTCATCTACTCCAAACTTACCAATGCACGTCTCATCTCCCATCTTCTTCCCCACTTTAGCATTAAAGTCGCCTATTACCAACGTGTACTTACTTTTTTCTTGATCCATTACCTGACTTAAATCATCATAGAACGACTCAATTTCATCGTCTGAACACTGTGAAGTTGGTGTATAAACCTGACTATTTTTAGAGTGTACCTTTTACACAGCCTAATCACAACCCAAGCTACCCTGTCTGACAAACTACTGAATTTGACTACATTACCAGCAACCTCTCGGTTGATCAAGAATCCTACTCCAGTTGATCTTTCTTTGTCCTTACCTCTATAGTAGAACAGGTGGTGACCAATTTGTAATCGTATCAGCTTTTCTTCCGCTCTTCGGACTTCGCTCAGTCCTACGATGTCCCACCTGATGTTGTCTAGTTCTTCCATTAAACTCTCCAGCCTGTGATCTTCTGAAAGACTTCTTACGTTGTAAGTATAGATCTTCAATTTCTTCATGTTGTTTAATGTCCAAGACTTGGATCTGCTTGGACAGTGCTTACTCAATGCGATTGGACATTTAGACGATGATCCTACAGGAACGCCCGGTTTTGTTTTGGTTGTGATATTCATATTTGCTATGAAGTGGGGATTGGAATTAATCTCACACCATCCCAACTGGTTTCTGGTGAGATATTTCTCTGGTGTCACCTTGTTCATTATATTCGATGAAGCCCTATATCCATAGGGTGCCCAATGGTCCACGCCGTTACCAAGACGGTACCCTATATATCTATGAGGAGTTTCCCTGTTCGCCAACAGGGACGTGCCAGTTTGCAGTGGGTCCTGCGACTGTGCGTGTGAGCTACTCTTTGTCTGATCTTTCTTACAAAACCTTTTCGATATGGGTGACCCTGCAGAGATTTTTATACTAGCCAAATTACCCGCGCGTTGCTACGGCTAAATGATGATCATTTTAATTTTGATAGAATTTGTGAAGAAAAGTTGCATGTATCAATATAATTCAATGGAAAATGTAACAAAAACAAAACGTTAAAGTAAAAAAAAAAAAAAATCAATTTGAGGAGGGAGACGCCCTTTGGAAATAAAATATACTTATCCAAGTAGCCTGGGTTATGGTGAATATATATGGTTTGGGGGGAGTTCGTGAACAAATAGACAGACAGACAGAGGGTACTGCTTTATCATAGTAGATTCAAATAAAAGATAGGAGGACGACTAACCAAAATATAATTTTTTAATGAAATATAGTTATCCAAGTATCTGGAGTGATAGGGTATCAGAATATGTATGGTTATGGGGGTCTATCTCCAAAACCCTGGGGGTAGTTCGTGAAAAGACAGACAGAGGCTACTAATTTATCATAGTATATATATATATATATATATAAATATATATATATATATATATATATACCGTATATATATATGTATATATATATAATATAATTCATTGTAGCTCTTTGAAATTCATTGTAACTCTACATAACAGTATAATTCTTTGTAAATCAGTGTAACACTTTGCAATTCCGTGTAAATCTTTGCAATTCAGTGTAACTCTTTGTATTTTAGTATAACTCTGTAATACAAAATTGTATCTTCACCTTAAGATGGCCTAGAGAATCTTTCGCTTATCCTTCTTACGATGGAACCAGATATCACTCTCAGGGACACAAGCAGAAGCAGAAAGGACACATTACATAGATGGAACGACTAGAGGGAAGTAAGGGAAGAGGAAGAGGAGGAGGAGGAGGAGGAGGAGGAGAAGAAGAAGTAGGAGAAGCAAGAGTAAAAGGGTAAGAATGAAAATGATGAGGAGAAGGTGAAAGGAAAGAGGAGGAGGGTAAGGATGAAGAGAAGGAGGATAAGGAGGAGGAGGAGGAAGAGGAGAGGGATGACGAGGATGAGGATGAGAATAAGACTGAGGCTGAAGATGAGGATGAGAAAAAGAGAAACAGGAGAGGAAGGAATAAGATGAGGAGGAGGAGGAAGAAAAAGGTAGAGGAAGAGGAGGGGGAGTAGGAGGAGGAGGAGGAGGAGAAGGTGGAGGAGGAAGGAGACGAGGAGGACGACTACTACGTCGAGATGAAAATGACGGTCAGGATCAGAGGGGGAGCAAGAGCGGAGTGGAATGAAGTTGAATGGCTCTTTGAGTCATCCACAATCGTCCGCTCACACTCACTCACTCACTCACTCACTCACTCACTCACTCACTCACTAGGAGGAGGAAGGGAAGGGGGAGGGTCGATGGGGAGGGCAGAGGGGTGAAGGGAGATGGAGGGGAAAGGGGGGAGGGTATGTCATGTGTACAACCACGTTCAAAAGAACACCTGTAATACATACATGTGTGCATGAGTTGTGTGTGTGTGTGTGTGTGTGTGTGTGTGTGTGTGTGTGTGTGTGTGTGTGTCTGTGTGTACATGTGTATGAGTGTGTTCACGCACATGTTCATGTGAAGTGTGTATTTACAATACATGTCCATTTCCCATGTACCTTTCTTTGTATACCCTAGCGTGTGTGCATTTTTATCCAAATATATATCGATATCAGAAAGCCTTAGTATTGAATATATAAAGTAAAATGTGAAGAATTTTGTCGTATATTGTAAAAGGAAAGCATTTTGTGTCGCATGTTAAAGAGATGACTTTGACCATATTCCTTTTACCTGATGATGAAAGCGTCATTTATGTATATCTGGATAAAAACGTGCACACATGCGCGTACACACAAATAAACGCACATGGGTTATGGACATACACTGTCAGTACAAACCATATGTGAGCATGAGCGTGAACACACTCATATAATCATGTCATTTATGTATGGATGGATGAAAACGTGCACATGCACGTGTACATACAACAAACGTATATGGGATATGGACATATACTGTAAATACATATAATACGTGAACATGTGAACAAAGTATATATATATATATATATATATATATATATATATATATATATATATATATATATATATATAATATGGCGTAAGTGGAATAGAAAACACAGGAATCTTAGTCTAAACTTATTCCTGACTAGTTTAGTAGGTACTTTTGAAAAAGCATACCCGCGAAACTGGTCAGAAATAAACTCAGACTAAGACTCCTGTTTCCAACTCCACTTATATATATATATATATGTCTCTATATATATATATATATATATATATATATATATATATATACATATATATATATATATATATATATATATATATATACATATATATACATATATACAGAAACCTCACATCACCGTCGGGTACGTCTGCGAAAAAACTGCAGGACAAATTCAAAGCGTAGACGTTAAGATCTTTCGTATATTACATCTTCAGACAAACACGAGAGTAGGCTAGAGACGTGGGGAGTCTTGGTCATGTTCCCCTCCGTGTAACCTTCCCTGCTGTGAAGTGTGTATAAAAGCTGTTCTTTTTCTTTATCTATGTACAGTTTGTTTGAAGATGTGATACACGAATGATCTTATCGCCCACGCTTCTCCTGTGTTTTTTTCGCACACACACACACACACACACACACACACACACACACACACACACACACACACACACACACACACACACACACACACACACACACACACACATATATATATATATATATATATATATATATATATATATATATAAATATATATATAATATATACAGTATATATATATATATATATGCCTCCTATTTTCTTGATCCAAAACACTCCTTCACTCTGTCCTTTATTTTGTTTATTTTTTCTGTTTCTTCTCTTTACATTTTCCACATCTTTCCTTTCGTCTCCACTATACCCGTTGGACTGTGTCTCTGTCTGTCTCTTTTTTCACTGCGTCTGTTCCAATCTCTCCCTTTGTACCTCTCCCATTCTTCCTCTCTCACTTTGCTCTTTAGCCTTTCGTTCTCCACGCTCCTGAATTTCGCAGGCGTTCAGTCTTGGGCATTCTACAGGAAGGAGCTCCTTTGGACGGTGTTACGGGAATGAATATAATAATCTGTCATCTGCAAGAATATATATATGTATATATATATATACATATATACATATATATACATATATATATATATATATATACATATAATATACATTTATGTAATATATATTATATATGTAATACACCATACATATACCAAAGGCTTTTTCCCCTTACACGTGAGGTTACCAAAAAGAAATAGGCATAAAAACCACTCTCACCCAATCTATCCTCTACCTACTCCACTCCCTTCTATCCACTTTCCTCCCTATTCTCTTGGCACCTTCTGGATGACGGGTCATCCCTGCATCCTCTCCACTGCCCTGGGTCGAAACAGTGTCGCAAGACACAGCACATCCCCGTATGTGTATATATAAATATATATATATATATATATATATATATATATATACATATCTATATATATATATATATATGTATATATATATATGTATATATAAATAATATATATATATATATATATATATATATATATATAGATAGATAATATTTGTAAGATGTCTTTCAAGGTTTTTGAAAAAAAATCCTGTTGCAGTTCAATACAATCAACAATAACATTAAAGGATTCTGATATAATTTTTAGTAATAATTTACTAATATTAAATATGAAAGCAATGGCAGTAATGAAGAAGACGGTGGTGATGGTGGTGGTAGTGGTGGTAGTAGTGGTAGTGGTGAGGGCGGTCGTATTTTTCTTCCTCTTCCTCTGGCTCCTCATCCTCTTCATCCTCTTCTTCCTCTTCCTATTTCTTAGCATTTCCAGCCTTATGTATGGACCCAAAGTTAAAGGAGCCTCGTGCCTGGGCTCAACGAAAGTGTAATGCTCGTTCAAGGTCCCAGCAAGAGTGTAATCCTCGTTCAAAGGACCAGAAAGAATGTAATCCTCGGTTAGGGGACCAGCAAGAGTGTAATCCTTGTTCAGGGGTCCAGCAAGAATGTAATCCTCATTTAGTGGTTCAGCAAGAGCGTAATCCTCGTTTAGGGGACCAGGAAGAATGTAATCCTCGTTTAGGGGTCCAGTGTAATCCCGTTCAGGGGCTCAGCCAGAGTGTAATCCTCGTTCAGGGGTCCAGCAAGAACTCTATATATAGATCCAACAAGAATCCCTTCTTCAGGGCCACAGTTAAAGTCTAATCCTTATTTAGGGGCCCAGTAGTAATGAAATCTCTTAGTTTGTTTCCAGTAGCAACATGTGCCTCTTGATACTTGGTTCCAGGAATATAGAAGCTCTGTGCATGCACCTAACAAAAATCTAACACTCATTCAATGGCCTTGCCAAAAGAAGAAAGAATATATATATATATATATATATATATATATATATATATATATAGAGAGAGAGAGAGAGAGACATTGGGACAAAGTATGGGAAAGGTGAAGGAGGAAATACGGGTCTTTATCTGATTATCGAGTTTATTCCTGACCGGTTTCGCTTACAATAGCTTCTTCAGAAGAAGCTATTGTTAGCGAAACCGGTCAGTAATAAACTCGATATTCAGATAAAGACCCGTGTTTCCCCCTCCACCTTTCCCATAATTTGTCCCAATGTCTCTCTCTCTCTCTCTCTCTCTCTCTCTCTCTCTCTCTCTCTCTATATATATATATATATATATATATATATATATAAATATATATATGTATATATATATGTATATATATCTCTATTACTAAAAATCTGTGACCCGATCGGTTTTCCCAATCCGCCAGAACCCGGCAGAATGCGGACACGCTGACCCCTGTTCGAGAGTATAGGTCTATTCGATTTTTTTTGGCAGTAATGAAACGAAGAAACCGCCATTTTTGGAAATGGGTTACAGAAACGAAAGAAATAACAAAACAGCACCTGTCGAAAAACAAAAAGCAAGTTGTGTTTTTAAAACGAGAACATGCCGCTAAATTTCCAACGTTATATCAAACTTGCAAGGATTTCTCCATCAAGGAATCAATAAAGTCATATCATCGTAAATTTTTGTTGTTCAACGTCAGATTAAAGGAGGATCCCAAATTAAATTATACCGATGAGACATTCGAGACCCTTGAAATGTTTGATGGAGAAATTTCAGACGAAAGATCCCAGGCATTTGAAAAACATTACTACGCAGGCTATAAAATTTTTACGAAAAGTGGAGGTAAATCGGATCACCGGGACTATCAGAAATATTGCCTTCAAAGAAGTTTTAAAACTCAAAGAAGAATAGACAAGCTAAAAAAGTATGCCATTAAGAGTGCCTTGGATAAGAAAGTTAAACAAATTGAAAACAACTCTAAAGTTGTTCAAAGTAAAAATACGATCCCTCCAAAGACGCAAATAGAACTAGAAATTGACCATTTAGAGCAGACAATTCAAGAACACAAACAGATATTACGTGAGGAGCGTAGCGAGCTGCGCCGCAGGCCAAGACCCCCGGCGTAGCCGGGACTGGCGCTGCCAGTGGGCTTGTATATATATATATATATATATATATATATATATGTATATATATATATATATATGTATATATATATATATGTATATATGTATATATATATATATATATATATATATTTCTAAACAGAAATGTAGTAGCACATTTGTAAATTACACACAGGAACCCACAGTCGGAGAAAGAATAAACTTCGAATATAGGATTTTTCTTTATTCGAAGTTTATTCTTTCTCCGACTGTGGGTTCCTGTGTGTAATATATATATATATATATATATATATATATATATATATATATATATATATATATATATATATATATATACATACACCAGGAGCTAAAGGGAGGTAGCCGAAGTCAAAGGCAGAAATCCACTCCCACCCATTTCATCACTACACACTCCACTCCCATTCACCACCCCTCCCTCCCTCTTTTCTTAGCTCCTCCTCGCACACTGCCCTGGGTCAGAAGTGCAGCAAGACACAGAAAATCCACAGTAAGGCTGCTTATATGTGTATATATATGTTATATATATATATATATATATATATATATATATATATATATATATATATATATATATATATATATATATATCCTGTGCGTCCTAAGGAGTAACACGGATTTCTGATAGAATCCTCCTCTCCCACCTAGTAAAAAAAAAAAAAAAAAAAAAAAAAAATGTGGACCTAGGAATAAACAAGTTCTTTGTTGAGAGGCCCATCAATGAACAAGAACATCTATACAAGAACAAATGAAAAATGCACATGCTATCAAAAAAAGAACTAGAGACTAGTGATAAATAAAATGCTCATTTAGAGGCCCGAAAGTGAACAAAGTTCCCGTTCATGGGCCAAGCAATGAATGAAAATCCCATTCAGGGGCCCAACAATGAACAAAGCCCCCTGTTCTGGGGCTCAGCAATGAACAATGTCCCTATTCAGAGGCCCAGCAATGAACAATATCCCTATTCAGGGGTCCAACGAAAACACAGAAACACGTCTACTCGGAAACCCACGTGAAAATACGGAGGAGAAGGAGAAGGAAGAGAGGAGGAGGAGGAGAAGGCGGCGAAGGAGAAGGTTGAAGGAGGCATATGGAGGAGGAAGAGAAGAAAGCCTAAGAGTAGGTTGGAGGGATAGCAGGAGTAGTACGAGGAGTTTGAATATGGAGGAGGAGTATGCGGAGTTTCAGTATGAAGGAGGAGTGTAAATATTGAAGAGGAGTAGTAGTACAAGTATGGTGTAGAAAAAATAAGAAAAATAAAAGAAGACGAAGAAATAGATTGAAAAAGGAGGAGGAGGAGAAGGAGGGAAAGAAGGCGAATGAATAGATTGAAGGAGTATGATGAAGATCATGCAGGAGTGTGGAGAAGGAGCATACAAGAATATGAAGGAGAGGATTAAGGAGGACGAGGAGTAAGAGGAAGTGTTGGAGGAAGACGAAGGGTTGGAGGAGGAGGAGTGATTGGAGGAAGAAGAGGGGTTGAAGGAGGAGGAGGGGTTGGAGGAGGAGAAGGAGTAGAAGAAGGAGGAGGGGTTGGAGAAGGAGGAGGAGGAGGAATGGTTGGAGGCGGAGGAAGACGAGGGGTTGGAGGAGGAGGTGTTGGGGTTGGAGGAAGAAGAGGAGTTCGAAAAGGAGGAGGAGGGTGGGTTGGAGGAAGAAGAGGAGTTCGAAAAGGAGGAAGAGGAGGGGTTGGAGGAGGAGGTGTTGGGGTTGGAGGAAGAAGAGGAGTTCGAAAAGGAGGAGTAGTAGGGGTTGGAGGAAGAAGAGGAGTTCGGAAAGGAGGAAGAGGAGGGGTTGGAGGAGGAGGAGGAGGAGGGGTTGGAGGGGGACCTGTGGTGGAGGATGACCTCCAGTCTGAGGCGGATAATGGAGTGAGTCGTCGCCGGTGTCCGTCCTTCAGATACGGCCTAATGGAATGACCTGTCCTTCTGCAGATACCCGCTGACGGATACTTCGGGTCCTTCCGCCTTCCGCAGGTGACCACGCCCACGAGCCATGGGCGGGTCCCGGGGCACCACGCCCATACAATACATACATACACGTCGTTCCTTTTCTTTTTCTTCTTCTTCTTCTTCTTCTTCTTCTTCTTCTTCTTCTTCTTCTTCTTCTTCTTCTTCTTCTTCTTCTTCTTCTTCTTCTTCTTCTTCTTCTTCTTCTTCTTCTTCTTCTTCTTCACCCTCCTCCTCCTCCTCCTCCTTCCTCGCTTTTTTCTTCTTCTCCCTCGTTTTTTTTTTTTTGTCTTTTTTTCTTTTCCTCTTTTTTGTCTTCTTCGATGTCTACGTCTATGTCCTCTTCTTGTTCTTATTCTTGTTCTAGTTCTTGTTGTTCTTCTTCTTTCTCTTCTTCAAAATAATGGCTTTTTTTTTCCTTGACTCAAGTTTTTCTTTTCTTTTTCTTTCAAAAAATAAAGTGATTCTCTCACTTTTTATTTTTTCCCTCCATTTCTTAAAACAGGTGATTCAATTTTTCCATCCTCTAATTTCTTAAGAATGTATATACTTTTTTTTATACTTTTCCCCCCTTTTTTTTTTGTCAAGAAAAAGATGATATGCCGTTTGTAGCCTTTTATTTTTTATTTATTTATTTATTTACTTATTTATTTATTATTATTTTTTTTAAAGAAACTCCCTACTGCTTGCCACCGTTACCCTGTGCGCGTACAGAAGCTTCAGAAGAAGAAGAAGAAAAAGAAAAAGAAGAAGAAGAAGAAGAAAAGAAAAGAGGAGTTGGGTGCCACACGTTCTGTCATGTTTTTCTTGTGTCCTGGTCTTCCTTTTCTGTTCTCTGGTCCTTTCTCTTATTCTTCCTTTTTCCCTCCATCACTGTTTTTCCATCTCCGTCTTTGTCTCTGCTGGCCGTGGCAGCCTCTTTCAATGCCTCTCTCTCTTACTTTCTCTCTCTCCCTCCCTCTCTCTCTCTCTCTCTCTCTCTCTCTCTCTCTCTCTCTCTCTCTCTCTCTCTCTCTCTCTCTCTCTCTCTCTCTCTCTCTCCCTCTCTCTCTGTCTCTCTCTCTCTCTCTCTCTCTCTCTCTCTCTCTCTCTCTCTCTCTCTCTCTGTCTTTGTCTCTCTCTCTTTGTCTCTCTCTCTCTCTCTCTCTCTCTCTCTCTCTCTCTCTCTCTCTCTCTCTCTCTCTCTCTCTCTCTCTCTCTCTCTCTCTCTCTCTCTCTCTCTCTCTCTCTCTCTCTCTCTCTCTCTCGCCTCCAATGTCTTTGTGTGTCTGTCGACTTTGTTTTCTCCAGCTTGTGAAGTCTCACTCTCAACTTGCTCTCTCTCTCTCTCTCTCTCTCTCTCTCTCTCTCTCTCTCTCTCTCTCTCTCTCTCTCTCTCTCTCTCTTTCCCCTCCCCTCCAATGTCTTTGTGTATCTCTGTCGACGTTGTTTTCTTCAGCTTGTGAAGTCTCGCACCCAACTTGCGCTCTCTCTCTCTCTCTCTCTCTCTCTCTCTCTCTCTCTCTCTCTCTCTCTCTCTCTCTCTCTCTCTCTCTCTCTCTCTCCCGTCTTTCTTTCTCTCTAACATTTAACGTTTATCCTTGCTGCCTTAACTTTTTCCGATGCAATGCTATGAGATAATTTCACTATCGTTCTCAACTCGCTCCCAACTTGCTCTTGCTCTCTCTCTCTCTCTCTCTCTCTCTCTCTCTCTCTCTCTCTCTCTTTCTCTCTAACACTTAACCTTTATAGCCATAACCTTTTCCGATGCACTGTTACGAGGCTATTTCTCTTTTGAATACTATCGCCTCAAACGTTATTTATTTATTTTCTTTATATCTAATTAATTTTATATATATTTATTTACTTGTACTGTATGTATATATATATATATATATATATATATATATATATATATATATATATATATATATATATATATATACAATATGATATTGTTAGTGCTTTACAGATTCTTAATATTTTCGTATACGAGGTGATATATATATATAGTGGTTCGAACCCAGCTTGAGTCGGCGCGTGACGACAGTAAGAGTATACGAGCTTCAATGCCTTCATGCCAAGCCACCCAGCAGATCAAGAGAAGACTAAATTGTTATTAATTTCTTTTATGGCTTTAGTTCAGATTTGTTTTCTTTTATTTAATTTTACTTTATTGTAAATTTAATTCGTTTTTTTTTTATTTTTTTTATTCAAGTTTAACCTAATTTTCTTTTGATTTATTGAATTTCATTTTAATTTATATATTTTTTTCTTATATTTTGCTATTCATATTTGTTTAATTTCCATCCCTGTTTTTGATTAATTTAAATTTAGTCTTATTTTATTTTATTTCATTTCCTATAATTTTATTTTATTTGATAAATCTTTATTTATTTACTTTTTATTTATTTTAATTACTTTTACATTTTCCTTTTATTTTACTTTTTTTTCTTTTCTTTTTTCTT
>NC_134815.1:27602765-27610265 GCF_046742065.1 Oratosquilla oratoria
CTCTTCCTTCTGTTCTTCCTATTCTTCCTTTATCTCCTCATTCTTTACCTCCTCTCCCTTTACTTTCTCTTCTTGTATCTCCCCTTCCTTTCCTTCCTGATCTCTCCTCATTTTCCTCCTCCACCTCCTCCTCCCTCTCCCCTCCTCTTCCTCCTCCTCTTCCTCCTCCTCTTCCTCCTCCTCCTTCTCCTCCTCTTCCTCCTCCTCCTTCTCCTCCTCTTCCTCCTCCTCCTCCTCCTCCTCTTCCTCCTCCTCCTTCTCCTCCTCCTCCTCCTCCTCCTCCTCCTCCTCCTCCTCCCCTTCCTCCTTTGACCTCCTCCTCTGCCACCCTCCAAACACTCACCTTCTGTTCGTTTCTTTGCATTTCTCTCTCTCATGCTTTTCATCTGTATTCTGATTCCCCCAATCTCTCGGTTTTTATGTTTACCTTCATCCTCCACCTCCTCCTTCTCCTCCTACCCCTCCTCTTCCTCTTCCTTAATCTCCTCCTTCGCGTCTTCCTCCTCTTCTTTCTCCTCCTCCTTCTCCTTGTCGTCGTCTTCCTCCTTCTGATCCTACTCCTTCCTTCCACTTCCTACTCCTCCTACTCCTACTCCTTCATCCCCTCCTCCACCTGCTCTTTCTTCTTCTACTCTTAATCCTATTCCTACTCCTCCTACTCTTCCAGTCGCTCTCCTCCTCTTCCTCCTCCTCCTCCTCTTCCTTTCTCCACCCATTTCTTCCTTTCCCCTCTGCTCTAGATCTTAACCTTTCTCGCTCTCTCTCTTGCTCTCTCAATGTATCCCTCTCTTTCCCTCCTCCCTGCCTCTCTCTCATCCTCTTACCGTCTTTCCCCTCTTCCACTCTCTCTTTTTCTCTCTCACTCTCTCTCTCTCTCTCTCTCTCTCTCTCTCTCTCTCTCTCTCTCTCTCTCTCTCTCTCTCAGTCTCTCTCTCTCTCTCTCTCTCTATATGTATATATATATATATATATATATATATCCTATCTATTTATCCATATATCTCTCATGTCCACATCACATACACACACATAGACACACGCACGCACGCACGCATACACACACACAGTCTGATTTGATTTTTTATTACGGTTTTTATTCACTCCCCTCCTTCCCCTCTCCCTTTACCTCTTCTCCTCTGCCTTTCCCCCTTCTCTCCATTTTCTTATTATTCGCTCTTCCTATGTTTACCTCTTTTGTCTCAATTATCCATTTTCCTTTTGTATTTTCTCCTCTTCCTTGGCAGATGTTCTATTTTCCTTATTTCACTTTTCACTTATTCTTCCTTTGCCTCTCTTACCATCTTATGCTCTCTCCCTCCTATGCTCTCTTTCTCTTATTTCCTCTTTTTTTCTCTCTTTTCTTCTCTTCCTCCTACTCGCCTCCTCCTCTTTTCTTCTGACCCTCGCCACATTCACTCCATCTATTCTTCATCTCTGTTTATCTTATTCTCCTCATTTCCATTTTCCCTCCATATGGACTAACATGACCCCTCCATCTTACTTTCAAATTCCCTTCAACTCCCTTTCACTCCCTTCAACTGCCTTCATGATTCCTCCACATATCAACTATCCCTCCATACCCCCTCCTCCACCCCCTCCATGTCCACTCCAATAAACTCTCCACTGCCCTTCCAGTGCCCCTCCACTTTCCCTCCATGAGTCCTCCACATATGAACTATCGCTCCACACCCCCTCCACCACCTCCATGTCCACTCCAATAAACTCTCCACTACCCTTCCAGTGCCCCTCCACTTTCCCTCCATGAGTCCTCCACATTTGAACTATCGCTTCACACCCCCTCCACCACCTCCATGTCCACTTCAATAAACTCTCCACCGCCCTTCCTCTGCCCCTCCACTGTCCCTCCATGAGTCCTCCACATATGAACTATCCCTCCACATCCCCTCCACCACCTCCATGTCCACTTCAATAAACTCTCCACCGCCCTTTCAATGCCCCTCCACTTTCCCTCAATGGGCCCTCCATATATGAGCTATCCCTCCACATCCCCTCCACCCCTGCATGTCCACTCCAATAAACTCTCCACCGCCCTTCCAATGCCCCTCCACTTTCCCTCCACGAACCCCTCCACATCTCTATTATCCCTCCACGTATCCTAAGACCTCCATGTATGACGTAGAGTCCTCCATCTTACCCTTAATCCTCCTCCATCTTCCTCCTCAGCCTCCTCTTCATCCTCTTCCTACTCCTACTCCTCCTCTTACTCCTTTTTCTCCTCCTCCTCCTTCTCGTCCTCCTCCTCTTCTTCTTCTTTCATTATCACCATTTCCCCTTCTCTCTCATCTCTCCCAATTACCTTCTCTCTCAATGCTCTCTTCCCTCCTTCCTTACTTTCTCTTCTATTTTGCTTCACATATTAATTATTTAATTTTCTCTTCATCCTCCTCCTCCATCTACTCCTACTCCCCTTTCCATGCCTCCTCCTCCTCCCTCTTGTTCTCCTACTCCTTCTTCTACTCCTCATTTTCATACTTCTCCTTTTCCTACTTCTCCTCCTCCTTCTCCTCCTCCTCCTCTTTCTCTTCCATCTACTCCTACTCCTCTTTCCATGCCTCCTTCTCCTCCCTCTTCTTCTCCTACTCCTTCCTCTTCTACTCCTCATTTTCATACTTCTCCTTTTCCTACTCCTCCTCCTCCTCTTCCTCCTCCTCCTCTTACTCTTGCTCCTCCTCCATCTACTCCTACTCCTCTTTCTATGCCTCCTCCTCCTCCCTCTTCTTCTCCTACTCCTTCTTCTTCTACTCATTTTCATACTTCTCTTTTTCCTACTCCTCCTCCTTCCTCCTCCTTCTCCTCCTCCTCCTCCTCCTCCTCCTCCTCCTCTGCCTCCTCTTTTGCGTACGTTAGTTACTTCCATCTTTTATCGCAATCGTTCTTATCGCCGCTTCTCTCTCTCTCTCTCTCTCTCTCTCTCTCTCTCTCTCTCTCTCTCTCTCTCTCTCTCTCTCTCTCTCTCTCTCACCATCATCATCTCATCCATATTCTTATTCTTAGTTTCCTTTTGCTGCTTTTCATTTCGTCTTAACTCAGTTTTATCTTCACTCCTTCATATTTCTTCAGTTCTTTGCTCCTCCCCACTTATCTCCTCCTTCATATCTTTTATCTCACGCTCTCTCTCTCTCTCTCTCTCTCTCTCTTTCTCAGTCTTGTCTCCTCAGCTTTCCGTTTTAATTTTGTATATTTCTCTCTTTCTCTCCCTATCATCTCTTTTTTTTTCACACTTCTTTTCGTTCTCTCTATTTTGCCTCTTCTTTCTCTCTTTTCTCTCTTTCTATTCTATTTGTATCATCCCTTTTTCATTTTCATTTTCTTCATTCGTTCCTATATTCTTCCCCATTTTTCTTATCGCTCTCTTCTTCCTCTTCTCTTCTCTGTGTTCCCTCCTCCTACATTGTCCTCTTCTTTCTCCTTCTCCTCCTCATCCTCCACCTCCTCCTCTTCCTTTCTTCAATCCTCCTCCATTGTACTCTTCTTTCTCCTCCTTCTCCTCCACCACCTCTTTCTCTTCTTTTGTCCACTCCTCCTCTATTGTCCTCTTCCTCCTCCTCCTACTCCTCCTCCTCCACCTCTTCCTCCTCTTCCTTTGTCCAATCCCCTTCTATTGTTCTCCTCCTCCTCCTCCTCCTCTTCCTCCACATTTTCCTCTTCCTTTGTCTATTCCTCCTCCATTGTCCTCTTCCTCCTCCTCCTCTTCCACCTCTTCCTCCTCTTCCTTTGTCCATTCCTCCTCCATTGTCCTCTTCTTCCTCCTACTCCTTTTCCATTGTCCTCTTCCTCCTCCTCCTCCTCTTCCTCCTCCTCCTCCTCCTCCTCCTCCACCTCTTCCTTCTCTTCCGTCTTTGCCCTCTCCTTTCTCAATTTCCCTCCAGTGAAGGGTACCTACTAATGAAGGTCCTGCCAGATGGACGTCAGAAAGGAGCAGCTCCCTGCTTCCCGTTTTTAAAACCCGTGAATTCCTTCGTCTCCATCTGGGGGTGCAGCCCTGAGAGGCTGGCACTTGGTGTCCGGACCAGGGCCAGGATCTCTGTGACTTTAGTCTGTACTTTTTTCCATCTTTTTACGCAAGGAGAGATCAGAACCGGCGACTGATCCTTGCTGTCTCCTTTTATCCGATGACATAGAAACGGTTCTTTGTTGATACAGTGCAAGCAACAGTCGATTTATTTATTTATCTATTTATTTATTTATCTATTTATCTATTTGTTAATTTACTTATTATCTATTTCAGGCATCACTCTCCCCCTTCCCCACTCTCCCCTTCCCCCTTCCCCCCTTCCCCCTTCCCCCACCTTGTACCACCTCCCCCCTTCCTCCCATCACCCACCGTCCTCCGTCTCGCCAACCACACTCTACCCCCCTCCTCCTACTCTGCTAACTACTCTGTCTCCCCCCTTCCCCCTTCCCCCTTCCCCCCTCCCCCCACGGGTGATCGACTGGCGCCCCCGAGGGAAATCGTTATTCTTCATCTGTTGCTCAAGTTATTGCGCGAGTAAAGATTGTGTCCGCCGCCTCCTTCTCCTCCACCTCCTCGTGCTCCTCCTCCTCCTCTTCTCCCTCCTACTCCTCTTAATCCTCCTCACCCTTCCTCCTCATACTCCTCCTTCTCCTCTTATTCCTTCTCCTCTTACTCCTCTTACTCCTTCTCCTCTTACTCCTCCTCCTCTTACTTATCCTCCTCTTCCTTCTCATTCTCCTCCTCCTCCTCCTCCTCCTCCTCCTTCTCCTTTTCTAACTCTTCCTCCTCTCACTCATCCTCCTCCTCCTCATACTCCTTCTCCTTCTCCTCTTCTTGCTCCTCCTCCCTTTACTTATCCTCCTTTTCCTCCTCATACTCCTCCTCTTCCTTCTCCTCTTCTTGGTCCTCCTCCTTTTACTTATCCTCCTCTTCCTCCTCATACTCCTCCTCTTCCTCCTCATATTCCTCCTCTTCTTCCTCCTCTTCTTGCTCCTCCTCCTCTTACTTATTCTCATCCTCCTCATACTCCTCCTCCTCCTCCTCATACTCTTCCTCCTCCTCCTCCTCCTCCTTCCCCTCCTCCTCTTCTTCCTTCTCCTCTCTCTTTCTTTTCCTTCTCTTTTTCTGTCTCCTCCTTCTCTTATTCCTTCTCTTATTCCAGTTCCTCTTCTTCCTCGTCCTCTTCTTTCTTCTCCACCTCTTCCTCATTTTCCTCCTCGTTATTTCTCCTCTTTTTTATTCTCGTCCTGTTTATATTCCTCCTCCTCCATTTCCTCTTCTTACACTTTTTCCTCGTCTTCATCTTCTTTCTCTTCCTCTTTCTCCTCCTCCACTTCCCCCTCTTCCTCCTTTTCTTCCTCCTTCTCACCCTTTTTCTGTTCTTCTTCGTCTTCATCTTCTTTCTCTTCCTCTTCCTCCTCCTCCTCCTCCACTTCCACCTCTTCCTCCTTTTCTTCCTCCTTCTCACCCTTTTTCTGTTCTTCCTCTTCTTCCTCTTTCTCCTTCGCTGGTGCACAGTTTTCTTTCGCATCTTCCTCTTTTTCTCATTTTCTTGCTCTTTTTCCTTTTCTTCCTCTTTCTTTTCTACTCTCTCTTACTTTTTTCTCTCTTCTTCCTCCTTATTACTTCCTTTACACTTTCCCTCTTTTCATCACTTTTTCCTCTTTTTTTCTCTTTCTCGTCTTCTTCCTAATCTTCCTCTTTTCCCATTACTTTTCTTCCTCCTTCTCCTCATCCTCCTCTCTTTTGCTTAAATCTCTTTGCTATAAACTAATTTTTATTCTTTCTTTCCTTTTTCTCTCCTCTCTTTCTCTTCCTCCTCTCTTTTGTCTACACCCTTTTGTTATAAAACTCACAACCCGGTATGCCGCCTCTTCCTTCCTCCCACCCCCTCCTTGTCACCACCCCCTCCTCCTCTCCCACTCCCTCCCTCCCTCAATAACTCTTCTCTTTCATTTCCTGTATTCTTATCTTCCTCTCTTCCTTCCTCCCTTCCTTCTTTCGTTTCTTCCCTCCATATCGTCGTCTTCCTTTTCTTCTTCTTCGTCGTTTTCCATTTCTGCTTCTTCCTCCGTTTTCTTTTCTTTTCCTATCTCTTGCTTTCATTTACTCTCTCTCTCTCTCTCTCTCTCTCTCTCTCTCTCTCTCTCTCTCTCTCTCTCTCTCTCTCTCTCTCTCTCTCTCTCTCACACACTCTCTCATCTTCCATCCCACATATCTCTCTTATTTCTGTCTCATTCTCTTTCTTCGTTTGTGCCAACTCCTCTTTTTCCTACTATTCCTCCTTTTCCGAACACCTCCTCCTCCTACTCCTCCTCCTCCTCCTCCTCCTCCTCCTTTTCATCGTTCTCCTCGTTCTTCTCCTCCTCCTCCTCCTTCTCGCCCTCCTTTTCCTCTCGCTTCTTCCTCCTCCTCTTACCACCTCCTCCTCCTCCTACCACCTCCTCCTCCTCCTTCTCCTCCTCCTCCTCCTCTTCCTCTTCCTACCACCTCCTCCTCTTCCTCCTTCTCCAGCACTATTTTCTCCAACCCACCTCCTCCTCCTCCTCCTCCTCCTCCTTTCCTCTTCATCATCCTTTGTGTTCCTTTGTGTTCCTCTTTCCATACGCCCTCCCCATCTTCTTCTTCTCCTCCACCCCTCCTTCCCCACTTCTCTTCCTCCATCTCTCCACTTGCACTCCCACCTCCTCCTTCTCCTCCTCCTCCTCCTCCTCCTCCTCCTCCTCCTCCCCCTCCTCCCCGTCTTCCTCCCGGCCACCCCAACGTGAACGTTGTTAGAAACAGAATTGTAAACATCTTGTACAAAGGCGTTCGAAACTGCTGGTAACAAGTTGAACGCAGGCTTTTGTGTGTCCGACATGTCACCAGCAATGTCCGTAGCATCCACGCCAAAGTGTTTACATTATTCATCCCACAATGTTTCATTTGAAACGGTATCTGTTTCAATCCACAATGTTTCATTTGAAACAGGCTCTGTTTCAGACCCTTTGTTCAGCAAAGGGAAGAGTTTTTTGGGTCAGAGGGGTCCCGATCTATTGGGATGTCTTTCAGAGAAGTGTTCCTTACCCTCAAATAAATAAAATCGGATGATTTGACACAGGAATAGGTATACAAAGCGGCACTGCATTAAAATGTTTTATATAAGTATTTTCATAATTGTCTATATAAATATTTGTATAAATATATACGTAGATAGTTATATAAATAAGTATATAAATAAATGAATATATAGATGAAAAAATATAAACATATAAATAGATGATAAAAAGGTACATATATGAATAGATAAATATATAAACCAATAAATATATAAATAAATATACAAATATTTGTATGAACATATACGAAGATATAGATAGATAGGTATATAAATAATTGAATAAATAAACAAAAATATAAACATATAAATAAATAAATAGGTACATATATGAATAGATAAATATATAAACCAATAAATGTATAAATAAATATACAAATATTTGTATAGATATATACGTAGATATATATAAATAGATAAGTATATA
>NC_134815.1:27615265-27625265 GCF_046742065.1 Oratosquilla oratoria
GACTAAGATTCTTATTTCCCGGTGGTTTTTTTTCTGCATATATATATATATATATATATATATATATATATATATATATATACATATATATATATATATATATATAATATGTATACCTCCATTTTCGAATACATAAGCCATTAGTTTC
This sequence comes from Oratosquilla oratoria, assembly GCF_046742065.1. Classification (NCBI taxonomy): domain Eukaryota; kingdom Metazoa; phylum Arthropoda; class Malacostraca; order Stomatopoda; family Squillidae; genus Oratosquilla; species Oratosquilla oratoria. The sequence goes on from NC_134815.1 coordinate 27,615,414, forward strand.
TCATGAATATTTCTGCCTCTTCTTCCTTCTCTCCTTGTTCTGCCTTCCTCCTGTCTATTACCAAATCCCTTCGTTGCACCTTCTCCTAGTTATCTCCCCGCCCCGCCCCTCCCCTCCCCGTCCCTCCCCGTCCCTCCCCACCTCTCACCTGTCTCAGATCCTGGAGCCTGGACGTGTTGCATGTTGTGGTTGCTTGTCGCCAAGTCGCGTGTCGGTTGTAGCGCGTGTCCGCCTAATTGCCCGAGACATCGGAGACGCCGTCTCGCACACGGCACCCCGGGTTGGAGGCTCGGATGACGTCATCTACCCGTGAGTGATGTCATTGGGGCTCTCTTGAAGAATGACCTTGTGCTTGGAAGTCACATGTACCTCTGAATCTTTAAGAAGTGAATGATAAAGAGCTCAGTAATTTTTGTTTGTTTTGGTAAATCAGAATCAAGTACGTAAGATTGCGAGAAGGAAGGAGGCTACAAGGGACCATAAGGCCTACACTAGACAGTTCCATGTCCATTACCACATGTCATCCCCTTCCGTCAAATTCTATAATCTTCTTTAAAACAACCAATAGGTTCAGCGATCACTATATGCTTACTAAGTTTATTTCATTCGTTGACCACTCCGTTGGTAAACCAGTTCTTAGTTATTTCCTTAAATCTCAATTTTTCCAATCGACATTGAGAAGAAAATAAACAATGCGACTTGTCATGAAATATTTTAGGAGAATTTCATCAACTGAATACCTGAAAGTTTAATAAATGACATATCTGAACTTTATTCACCCAAATTTGATTGGGTCACAATTTTTTCAAAATAGTTCAATCAAGATGGCTATCAATGAATGTAATATATACGAAATATTTTTAAATTTGATATCACAGAAAATTATTTTATCTAATATTTTAGTTCTTTATGATTGTCCTTAACATTAAGGTGCATTTTGCTCAGTGTGGTTATGTTATCAGCCTCCTGCCAAAACCAATGGCGTGTGACGCGCATCCTCCTCCTACCTGGCATCCTATTTGGGTAAGCGCGTTGGTTGTTGGTTCGCTTAAAATGATTATCAGCCTCTTTGCAGATCGAAACAAAACAGACCCATCCAAAAACAAAGAATGAGTGCTCTAGATAATCGTTCGACGATCATCGTTGAGCCATGAACGATTATCGTTGAGCGACAATCGCAACGAGCAAACGTACGCTACTGCTAGTCATGTTCGTTTGTGGTTTATCTTAATTAAATGTTAAATTGCAGTGACATATTTCAGAGTTTATTCTAACCTTCCAAATATATATAACAAAGAATTTTGATAAAAAATAATAATACACTTAGACACTACTTAGGATATTAACCTGGCCAGAGATTAATGAAATGAAGAAATAAATCAATAAATAATCAAATGAATAAATATATAATAAATAAATGAAACTAATAACAAATAATGAATGAATAGATGAATAACCAAATAAATGAACAATTACATGAAAAATATAATAAATAAAACATAAATGGATATATGACTAAGTACAGATAAATGGATAAATAGATATTTTCGTGTATTAATACACATACATGTAACTCATAATATATTACCTAACCCACACTCTCACGCTTATACAGATAGCGTACAAGAATTTTCGGAGTAGTCAGCAGGAGGATTAACATAGTCTTTGTAGGTTATGAATAACTCACATCAAACGACTGCATCAGCATTATATGCCGATTACCCAAATTTACACCAAAGCGGAGTAGAAACGTTGCCCACACAAGAACTACATTCCAAAGTTGACCCCTTCACTACCGCGTGAAGTTCTTCATCTTAACTTCGTTGTCGCCGGATGATTTCATTCGTCCCCACAGCAAACCCCATAGTAGTAAAAGAGTTTGTTAGATATTGGTGAGGGAGGTTGGTTTTTATTCTTGTTCCCGAGAGTTACTCTTCATTCAATTCCGTGGTAACCCCTCGCTGGCCAAGAGATGTTGGGGTCTTTGCTGTTTCTGCGTAACGAGTCTCAGGAACTGCGCTTTGATACTCTCTCTCTCTTTATCTCTCTCTCTCTCTCTCTCTCTCTCTCTATATATATATATATATTGTAACGTAATATTAGATATTACGTCATATGTGTAATTATGTTATAGAATTGTGTTCCTTTGTATTACATAACTATGTTCATATTTCTTGTCTATGTATGTATTGTAACAATGTTAAGCAGTAACGCCCGTCCACTATATGTAATCTTGTCTACGTGCGGAGAGAGGTGCGCACTCTTGTAGAACAAACAGACAAGCGAAATCCTGAATAGTTCGGAGCGCACAGATTTGACAGTTACTAAATAAATAGATTGTTCAAGCGAGTCGAGGGTCCTAAAACTACCCATGTTGACGTGTTAACTTACCCTCCTCCTCACCCGCACCCTTAACCGGAAGTATCCGGCTTCCGGTCCAATGGTATATAAGCGGTGGTAACCGCTGACTCGTCGTCATATTCCCACATATTGATCTCTTGATAAAAACTAGAAGGTTTAGATTCATGAGACGATTGGTGTGAAGTGATCACCCTTTTTGCCTACATTACGTGTCTGATATACATTGCATTACTTTACTTATATTTGTACTTATTACTTATTCTGATGCATGTTCCTGAACTCTTTGTACTTAGATAGTACCATATTGTATACTTATCTTGTTTCTTATTTGAACGATAATTTCCATATTCTCATAATCATGTAACGGTCCCATTGACCCTACTGCCCATTCTCTTTTGTGTTGATTGCCTGTAAATATTTTCCATTAATAATTTCGTTTACTAGTTTTATCGCTAGTTTAATATTCCTTTCCTGGAATCTTCTTTGTTACCTTTACTTCTAGTCTTACGAATTATCTAGACCCTGTCCAGATAGTTTCAGTCCTACAGTGGCTTCTAGAAGTGCGCTGGTTCTTAAGCACTTAGACGTTATATGTAACGTCTCTTCACATACCAGCAGCCCGTAACAAAGTGGCGACCTTGCCAGGATATTGGATCAGGTATTTAACACATTCTTATAGAGATGGATGATATAGTTCAAGAATTCGTTCAAAATCCCAAGGTAAGTTTCTTAAAGAAACAAACTAAAGACACTTTGACAGAAATAGGCAAGCACTTTGGAGTAGACATTGATACAAGTTTGCGAAAGAAAAAAATACTTCAGGAACTCGTTGAAAATCTGATCGAAGATGAGATCTTATCTCCAGAAGAGATTACAGCTATACAAATTCCTTCAAATAGGTTAGAAATAGAGGCACGACTAACCGAACTTAAGATTAAGGAGATTGAATTAAAGGTCAGGAGAGTAGAAATTGAGGAGGAAGCTAAACTGAAACAAATGCAAATTGAGGCAGAATTTAAAGCTAAAGAGGAGGAAACTAAACTGAAACAAATGCAAATTGAGGCAGAATTTAGAGCTAGAGAAGAGGAAGCTAAGGTGAAACAAGTAGCTAAAGAGGAGGAAACTAAACTGAAACAAATGCAAATTGAGGCAGAATTTAGAGCTAGAGAAGAGGAAGCTAAGGTTGAAACAAGTAGCTAAAGAGGAGGAAACTAAACTGAAACAAATGCAAATTGAGGCAGAATTTAAAGCTAGAGAAGAGGAAACTAAAATCAAATTGGCAGAATTTAAAGCTAGAGAAGAGGAAGCTAAAGTGAAACAAGTAGAGTTAGAATTAAAGAAGACAGAAGTAGAAGCTAGGATTGTTGATAGACAACCCGTAGTTCAGGAAGGTCATATAGATATTTCCAAGTATGTAAAACATGTCATACATGTCAACTTGTAGGTAAGCCCAACCAGAAAATTGTAGAAGCTCCACTCCATCCCATTCCTGTAATGGAAGAGCCATTTAAAAAAGTTCTTATTGATTGTGTAGGACCTTTACCTCCTTCAAGTAAAGGAAATCAGTACATTCTCACAATCATGTGTATGAGCACTCGTTTTCCAGAAGCAATTCCTTTGAAAAATATTAAAGCTCAAAACATAATCAGAGAAATGTTGAAATATTTCACTATGGTAGGATTTCCCAAGAACATTCAAAGTGATCAAGGAAGTAATTTTCTTTCCAACAAGTTTAGAGAAACTCTTGTAACACTAGGTATAAATCATGTAACTTCCTCCGCCTATCATCCTCAATCACAAGGTGCTCTAGAGCGCTTTCACCAAACGCTCAAGACAATGTTAAGAATCTTCGGTGCTGAGAACACTCGAAATTGGGAAGACGGACTCCCCTTTTTGTTGTTCGCCACCCGAACAACAATTCAAGAAAGCCTTGGATTCAGCCCGTCAGAATTAGTCTTCGGTCATGAAGTCCGTGGTCCCCTAAAGATACTTCATGAACAATGGATGAAAGAAGAACCACCTGTTCCTTCTTTGAAATACATGTCCCAGGTCACCGAGAAGTTGTTAGAAGCTTGGAAGTTGGCAAGAGAGAACTTGACGAATGCTCAACGAGTAATGAAAGGTCGGTATGATAAAAATTCTAAACTTAGAACTTTCTCTCCAGGAGATCAAGTGTTACTTTATCTTCCCATACCAGGAGATCCATTGCAGGCTAAATACAAAGGACCCTATGAAGTCTTGTCCAGAGCCAGTGATCTCAACTACATAATCAAAACTCCAGACAGAAGAAAGAGTTCCCGTCTCTGTCACATAAATACCTTAAAACCTTATCATTCCAGAGATCCAATTCCAGCTTGCAGCTCTACCACAATAAAATCGGAAGAGCCTCCTGATAACCTGCCTAATCCTCCTGAGATTCCCTTGGAAAACTCTCGGATACAAAAAAATCATCAGATAAAAGTAGGACACTTATCTGAGAAACAAGATGTAGCAGAACCATTGACTGACCTGTTGAGAAAAGACCACGACTTCGTGTGGACGCCTACCTGTGAGACGGCCTTCAAAAACCTGAAGTCCCTTCTCACTAACGCACCAGTTCTAAGGGCACCCGACTTCCAACGACCCTTTCTTCTGCAAGTCGACGCCAGCGACACCGGTATCGGTGCCGCCCTCTTGCAAGAACACAACGAAGTTCTTCACCACACTATCGCCTACTACAGCAAGAAGCTGTCCCCTGCGCAAAAGAACTACTCCATACTTTCTAGAACGTAGCTTTTCAACAGAAAGTGAAAAGCTTTCCCAAACGGTGGAGGTGTAACGTAATATTAGATATTACGTCATATGTGTAATTATGTTATAGAATTGTGTTCCTTTGTATTACATAACTATGTTCATATTCCTTGTTTATGTATGTATTGTAATGTATGTATTGTAACAATGTTAAGCAGTAACGCCCGTCCACTATATGTAATCTTGTCTACGTGCGGAGAGAGGTGCGCACTCTTGTAGAACAAACAGACAAGCGAAATCCTGAATAGTTCGGAGCGCACAGATTTGACAGTTACTAAATAAATAGATTGTTCAAGCGAGTCGAGGGTCCTAAAACTACCCATGTTGACGTGTTAACTTACCCTCCTCCTCACCCGCACCCTTAACCGGAAGTATCCGGCTTCCGGTCCAATGGTATATAAGCGGTGGTAACCGCTGACTCGTCGTCATATTCCCACATATTGATCTCTTGATAAAAACTAGAAGGTTTAGATTCATGAGACGATTGGTGTGAAGTGATCACCCTTTTTGCCTACATTACGTGTCTGATATACATTGCATTACTTTACTTATATTTGTACTTATTACTTATTCTGATGCATGTTCCTGAACTCTTTGTACTTAGATAGTACCATATTGTATACTTATCTTGTTTCTTATTTGAACGATAATTTCCATATTCTCATAATCATGTAACGGTCCCATTGACCCTACTGCCCATTCTCTTTTGTGTTGATTGCCTGTAAATATTTTCCATTAATAATTTCGTTTACTAGTTTTATCGCTAGTTTAATATTCCTTTCCTGGAATCTTCTTTGTTACCTTTACTTCTAGTCTTACGAATTATCTAGACCCTGACCAGATAGTTCAGTCCTACAGTGGCTTCTAGAAGTGCGCTGGTTCTTAAGCACTTAGACGTTATATGTAACGTCTCTTCACATACCAGCAGCCCGTAACAATATATATATATATATATATATATATATATGTATGTATGTATGTATATATAACATGCAGAAAAAGAGAAGGAGAGAAATCCCATCGGGCTGCGTCAAAATATCATTCACACATACTACCTCCTCCCCATCCCCCATCCACTCCCTTCTATGCATCGCAGCATCATCCATATACAACCATTCTCCACTCACCCCTATCTTCTGTCTTCTCCCCTCTTTCCCAATTACACTTTTACCCCAACCATCCATGTCATTCTTGGTCGCCCCTTATGTTCACTTCCTCTACGACTGCTTTTCACACCTCTTTTACTAATTTTTCCTCACTCATTCTTTCCATGTGTCAAACCATCGTAATACCCTTTCATCAACAATACCTCCCAACTCCCTTTCCATCCCCGCTCTCCTCCTCACCTCCTCGTTTCTCACTCTATCCAGCCTAGTAATCGCTATCATATTTCTCAAGGATTTCGTCTAAAACACATTTAAACTCTTCCTCTCTTATGTTCCATGTTTATACCCTATATAGTGCTGTCGGCACAATCACCCTTTCAAGCACATTTTAAACCCCCATTCGCTCCAAGTATCTAAAGCTATCCACTTCCTCCAGTCTCTCTCCCTTAATATTCAGTTCCAATTTGCTACCATCCTCTCCCCTTGAACATCTCATCACTTTACTTTTACCTAGATTTGTCTTCAACTTCCTTCTTTCTCACACCTTCCCAAACTCCGTCACTAACTTCCTGATCATACTACAAGCGCAGTGTCGTCAGCAAACAACAACTGACTTATTTCCCATTTTCTCTAACCATCTCCAATCCCCTGCCCATTACCCTCACATTTACTTCTCGCACCATCCCATCCATGTATAAATTGAACAGCCATGGCGACATGACACATCCCTGACGAAGTGCCACCTTTACTTCAGACCACTCGCTCTTTCTATTTCTATTTCTAAAAAAGCCTCTACTACTCTTGTATAAACTCTTTACTACTCTCAACAGACTTCCTCCTATCCCATATATCTGTAATACCTCCCACAGTGCCTCCCTGTCTATCCTGTCATAAGCCTTTCCAAATCCATAAAGGACCAAAAAATATCCTTATCTTTTCCTAAAGCTTTCTCACATATCTGTCTTACCACAGATGTCTGATCCACACAACTCTACTCTCTCTTAGACAAACATTAAACAACGTCAGCAGCCAGTCCACCATCACCTTTTTTAGACACTCCTCATGACACCATCTAACCCAGGTGCCTTACGGGCTCTCATCATTTTAATAACTGCTTTTACTTCATCTTTTCTTATTTCTCCTCCATTTTCCTCATTCATCACTGTCATTTTCTTAGCGCCTTCCACTGAAACTAAGTTTAGCAACTCCCTAAAATACTCTACCCATCCTTCTCTTACTGCCGTCTCTTTCATTATCATCTCTCCATCCGCACCTTTTACCATTTCCTTTCTACTTGATTTGCCTCCTCTTCCTCCCTTAATTTCCTTCCAATTTTTTTTATTACTTTTAAAGCTTTGTTATACTCCTACCCCATTTCACATCTACTCTCCTTTTTGCCTCCTTTATTTTATGCCTTACTTCTCTTCTCTTTTCTTTGTATCTCTTATATGAGTCTCTCGTCCTATCTTGCAGCCAGTCTGTGAATGCTCGTTTCTTCTCTTCTGCAATCTTATTTGCTTTATCATCCCATCACTCGCTACCCTTCCTTCTATTTCCTCCCGTCTTCCTTGTTCCACAAACTATCTTTGCACAACTTGTGACTCCCTCCTCCTCCACTCCTAGTTCTACTCTTTCCCTCCTTTCCTCCTACTCTTTCCTCAGCTTCTTCTTGTACTCCTTTTGTTTCTCATTTAAGCAGTTTACTCTAATCACCTCCGTAAATTCTGTCCTTTTCCTCTTTGTCCATCTATCCTATATTCTCAACTTATATATATATATACTGTATATATATATATATATATATATATATATATATATATATATATATTGAGGTGTGAAGACAGAATGAGTGGTAGGGTGGTGAGTTTAAACGCCAAGAATCCGTTGAAGTTTTATTTCTGACGTTTCGTCCAACTAGGACTTCTTCAGAGTGTACACAAATAGAACAATGACAACTTATATACCCGCACAGCTCACCCCGTTCCCCCTCGGTCAATGCTGCTGCCATCTCTCTTTCGTCTTGCCTCATGGATGATTAGTCCGCTTGCTATCCTCGCCAGCTTGACGAAACCGTCCCGATGGTTGCTGCATGGGAGTGAGGTAATGTATGCTGCCTCAATTGTCCTCCTTTCATATATATATATATATATATATATATATATATATATATATATATATATATATATATATATATATATATATATATATATATATATATATATAAGGGCCGCACGGAAGGGGATCGGATACTATAGCGACCTCATGATCAGGTGGTCGTGAGTTCGATTCCTGGGACCCACTGCGGGTTATGTCGCGTCGGTTCCCGGCAGTCCTGGCCGGACAGGAAGCGACTCAATCATTGACCTAACAAAACAGCGTCTTGCCGCAACTGTGTGCATGTGTATGTGTTTGTATGTGTGTGTGTGTGTGTGTGTGTGTGTGTGTGTGTGTGTGTGTCTGTGTATGTTTGTGTGTGTGTGTGTGTGTGTGTGTGTGTGTACACTTATATTTACACACAATATACATATCCCTTGAAAAGTGTTTATAACGTCACTCGCCCACAGGTAAAGTCTGACCCCAGCTGACCTAAGCTGGCTCCGTAGAAGAGGCGTGGGCGCTTTACGTAATTGACGTCACAGGGCAAGAATACATAATGAAGGGCACTGGTGAGTAGGCGGATTATAAGGACATAATAGAATGACACGTTTCTAAATATAATGTGACTAACAAAAGCAACCAAACGTGACACAATTCCTTCAACCAACGGGGAAGGGGATACTGAATTGATTAAAAGTCATTTTGAGAGGGTTAACTTAGATGGGGGGAAAAGCTTCTCTGGAATAAGTGTTTACCTTCGGGTTCATGGGTATTAGGTCTCTTTCTCCTCCATGTTCTCCTTGTCTCTCTCTCTTCCTTACTCTCTTTATGTTTCTCTCGTGTTCTCTGAATCCATCTTACTCTGTCTTAATTTCTCTCTCCCTTTCTCTCTCTCTCTCTCTCTCTCTCTCTCTCTCTCTCTCTCTCTCTCTCTCTCTCTCTCTTTTCCTTACTCCCTTCTCTCTTCTTCCTTCATTTCCTCCTTCCTTCCCTACTCTCTCAATATTTGTCATTGGTAAATGGAAAAAAAAAACAAGAAGAAGAACGGTAACCGTGAAGGTGTTTAGCGTTTAACAAACAAGAGCGTGTGTGTGTGTGTGTGTGTGTGTGTGTGTGTGTGTGTGTGTTGGTGTTGGTGTTGGTGTTAGTGTCTCGGCCCCTACCCCGGCACGCAACCCTCCGACTCTACGCCGCTGGTGGCTCGTAATGACCGACATCCTACCGGCGTCAAGGTCGCTCGGCGTGAGAGAGGAGAGAGAAGAGAAAAGAGAGAAAAAAAAAATCCTATTTTTGTCTCTCGGGTGCGACAAAAATTGTCCTAATTGTCCTTTCATTCCCTGTGACCTTGACTTGGTTCAGGAACCCTAGAAATGGATATAGGACAATTTTGAAATTGTCCTGGAATAGAATATTTTGATCTTTTGAGAAATAATTTTTCATCGTCTTCTATTTTCATATACAGAATTCAGGCAATTATTACGACTGTTTGAAATAAAAT
>NC_134815.1:27630265-27645265 GCF_046742065.1 Oratosquilla oratoria
AATAATGTTCCATAATAATGTATAAAGAAGGCCATTACAAGTCTACTTACAGTCATTTTCTGTAATTTTATTTAATAAACGTAATTGCTGAACACAGATGAGGAAACATTGATTACTTTATATGATTGTAAACAAGGCATATCAAATACGACTTGGTTTGCATTAATACTTCATAAAACTATTTAAAGAAACTACACAAATATAACTAAAATGTACTGTTATTATATGAAGAGAACATTGAGCAGACAAAATTTATTTTTGTCATAAAGCTTCGGACATGGAAACGTGAACGAAACATTCTGGAACGGGCTTGATCAAATATGTCATCTAATAACATTGTTTTCATTTATGTGGTTGTACCACGAACGTCCTGATACCACGTAATGATCCTCAACACGCGAAGTTGCATTGAAAAAAAAGAAAAAGAAAAAAAAAGAAAAATAATTCCTCCATTGGTCGTGATTTCAAGATAAGCACTTGTGATACATGTGCAATTATGCCTGTGTTCGGACACATACTCTTAAACAAATCCCAGAACACGTATACATAAATGTACACATACACATACACACACGCGCGCGCACACGTAAACAGACACGTACACACACACACACACACACACACACACGTACATACACACACACGTACACATACACACACATACACCCGAACGTACACACACGCGCACTTTCTCTGTCACACACACACACACACACACACACACACACACACACACACACACACACACACACACACACACACACACACACACACACACACAACTCGGTGGCGCAGTTGGTAGAGGCTTCGACTGTCACTACGGCGGTCCGGGTTCGAATCCTGCCCAGAACTGAAATAATTTCAGTATCGCTGCGCTTCGAGTCGTTACTCCAACTCTTGTGGGCGGGGAGTTGGGTGTGTGTGTGCGTGTAACGTCACAGCATTACCCATAGATCGGTCATACGAGCTCTGAGCTCTCTTCCGGGAGGAATAGCTGTCGATCACGAATCCAACACGTGATCCAAAGACCATGATGAAAGACCATGGTGAATACACAAACACACACACACACACACACACACACACACACACACACACACACACACACACACACACACACACACACACACACACACACACACACACACACAAATTCCACCTGACTTTCAGACATTTGTTGTGCGTGTGTATATTTATACGCGATTGTGTCACCTAACCAAACGGAATTAACTTATCCAGATAAAAACCTTTATAAGGTCTTCGTTGTATCGATGATGTGTTATATTTTCTTCCTCACAGTTCACCAGCGCTTCTGTCGGGAACCTGGTTAGGCTTGTGAACACAGGAGGTTTTAGTTAATGGGGTGTGGGCACATAACAGGGTTAAGCTCTTATTTCAGATCTCGTTCAGAAACAACCTTTCGAACAAGTTTAAACACTTCATATGCGTGTTCCACTATCCAGAAAACCTTACCAAGGAGGATTGAGTCACTGTATTGAGTTATACAAAAGCTGTTTGGTCTTCCATGGGATAGCCCGTTGGTCCTGCAGTGAATACATAATGCTGGAAACTCGTGTGTGTGTGTGTGTGTGTGTGTGTGTGTGTGTGTATGTGTGTGTGTTTGTGTGGGTGTATATATATATATGTATATATATATATATATATATGTATATATATATATATATATATATATATATTACAAGATTGAAAAAAGTACCACATCGGGGATTAATTCATTTCTAAAAATAGTAGCATGGATTTGACTTTATTTGAAAAAAGTTAAAAAGAAAAAGTATATATATATATAAATATATATATATATATATATGATCATTAATCGACCATGTGGTCATTATTCTTGATAGCTTTTGTTGCCTGAGTTATTGGTTCGATTTGCTCAAAGTAATTACTAAAGTTTATTGGTGATTGGCGCAGAGCCCCAACAATTAATTTGGAACACAGTCAAATGCTTTGTCCAGGTAATTTGATTCGCTATAAATACAAAATCAAAATTCGTATTTTTTTTCGGGTAATCTTCATTCTATTATTTTTCTTTCACTCCATCACTCGCGCTCTCTTTGTCGCCCTCGCTCTCTTTCTCGCTCTCGCTCTCTTTCTCGCCCTCGCTCTCTTTCTTGCCATCGCTCTCTTTCTAGCCCTTGCTCTCTTTCTCGCCCTTGCTCTCTTTCTCGCCCTCGCTCTCTTTCTCGCCCTCGCTCTCTTTATCACCCTTGTTCTTTCTCGCTCTCGTTTTCAGTCCTGCTCATGCTCTCGTTGTCTCTCCCTCTTGCTCACGCTCTTTCACTCTTTCTCTCGCTGTCTCGCCCTCACTCTCGCAGACTCTCTCGCTCTCGCTCTCGCTGTTATTCCAGCTCTCTCTTTCGCTCTCTCCCGATGGCTCTCTCTATCTATCTATCTATCTATCTATCTATGTAGTGGAGATAGTTTTTGAATTGTTGGATGTCTATAAATTCGATTCGTTTTACATTATTCTCATAGTTGCCTCCTCCGACATGTAAAGGTTAACCGAATTTATTAGATTTCTTTAGTTAAGAGTTTACTTAAACGAAATAAAGAAAATCGGTTGAAGACGTCACTTAAAGAACACTTCCCTTGAAACTTGCGTGCCTAAGGAGCTTCCTCCCCCCCCCTCCAAAAAAAAAAAAAAAAAACTAAAGCCGTTCCAAAGAGAGAAAATAATGGGCCTTTTTCGCTGTTCGGGGGTCGGGGAAAATATAGATCCTTTTTTAATAGGGGCACTCTGAAAGCCCGTTCGGAACGCACGTTACCATACAAAGCACTCCACAACAATTATCGGGAATTTCACTAATTTTCTTCCGCCTCCGACAAAAAAAAAAAAAAAAAAAAAAAAAAAAAAAAAGGGGGGGGGGGGGGGCGGCCGGCGGAACCGAAATCTAATAGCGACCATTTAGTCTTCATCGGGTTGAGTTCCGGGTTCGACGAAGACCAAGGGAGAAGAACGGAAGGGGGTATTCCAACCTTAGGAAAAGAATTTCGGTCGAGAAGACCGAAGTCTTCAACGTCCATACAGTAAATAAACAAGTTAATAGACAAACACCCAAGCAAGTTAATATATGTTATATATATATATATATATATATATATATATATATATATATACATATATATATATAATATATAATATATATATATATGTATATATATATATATATATATATATATATATATATATATATAGAGAGAGAGGGAGAGAGAGAGGAACAGAAAGACAGAGTGATAGAATAAAGCGAAGATAACAGAATCCAAATTAGCCGTCAAAAAAAGGTATTTATAGTAAATCAAGTTACCTGAATAAAGCGTTTGACTGTGTTCTAAAGACCCGAAAACTCACCGGGTGGCCGATGGCCTTCCTAGGTCTTCTGCCCAAAGAGGAGTTTTGTTGTTATTGGGTCAGGTAAGGCAAGAAGTCAGGCAGGAAGGAATCTTTTGGTCCATGACAGTTTTAAAAAACAATAGATAAATGAAATAGAATAAATATATAAATAGATAAGCAAAAGTCCAAACAAGTGAAAATAAATTAGTGAATAAAGATTAAGTAAAAAGGCATGAATGAATAAACAAACATATAAATAAACGCTGAAATGATAGATGAATAAGTATATATATATATATATATATATATATATATATATATATATATATATATATGTATATATATATATATGTATATATATATATAACATGGTATGTATATTTATTTATTCATCGTATAATTGGGGCGCAGGTTCCCTAATGCAAACTGAGTTAAACACCACAGCATTATTACAATTATTAATTTTCTAATTGAAAACATTAGAATTAATAATTGTGATAATGCTGTGGTGTTTAACTTAGTTTGCATATATATATATATATATATAATATATATATATATATATATATATATATATATATATATACGTGAGTTAGTGTATGTATATGTCTATTTATACTGTATATATATGTATATATATTTATCTATTTATCGTATAATTGCGGCGCAGGTTCCCTTTAATGCAAACTGAGTTAAACACCACAGCATTATTACAATTATTAATTTTCTAATTGAAAACATTTGAAAGAAAATTGATAATCGTGATAATGCTGTGGTGTTTAACTCAGTTTGCATATAATATATATATATATATATATATATATATATATATATATATATATATATAATTATACGTGAGTTTGTGTATATATACGTCTATGTATACTATATATATGTGTGTGTGTATTTGTGTGTGCGTGTGTGTGCGCGCGTGTGTGTGTGTACATACATACATACATATACCAAGGCTTTTTCCCCCTTACAAGGGAGGTAGCCAAAAAGGGAAAGGCATAAAAACACTCCCACCCATTTCATCCCTACATACACTCCACACCCCTCCCACCCTCCCTCTCATCTGAGCACCTCCTGGATGACGGGTCATCCCTGCACCCTGCCCACCGCCCTGGGTCAGAAGCAGTGTCGCAAGACACAGCACATCCACAGCAAGGCCGCTTCATTTAATCGGCGACCCCCCCTCTCCGTCCCCCCTTGCATATAAGGAGAGGACGGGGAGAAAATCCCTTCGGGCTGCGTCAAAATTTACTCACACATACTACCCCACCCCCCACCCCCCTGCCCATTCCTCCTCATGCAATCACAACATCATCCATATACAACCATTCTCCACTCACCTCTGTCTTCCGTCCTCTCCCTTCCTTCCTCAACAGACATTCCCCTCTTCCCCAAAGCCCCCTTCACCCCATCCATCCACCTCATCCTAGGACGTCCCCTCATGTTCACTCCCTCCACATCTGCCTTCCATACCTCTTTTACTAGTCTTTCTTCACTCATTCTTTCCATTTGTCCAAACCATCCTAATATTCTTTCATCAACCCTATCTCCCAAATCCTTTTTCACCCCTGTTCTCCTCCTCACCTCCTCATTTCTCACTCTATCCAGCCTAGTAACCCCCACCATACTTCTCAGACACCTCATCTCAAACACATTCAAACTCCTTCTCTCTTCTTCTCTTATGTTCCACGTTTCTGCCCCACACAGTGCTGTTGGCACAATCACTCCTTCATACAGTCTCCTCTTCGCATCCATTCCCAAATGTCTATTCCTCATTACACTCTTTAATCCACCAAGGCATTTACTCGCTTCTCTCAGTCTACATTCTACCTCCACCTTCACTCCACCTTTTCCTGCTACACTTGCACCCAAGTATCTAAAACTATCCACTTCCTCCAGTCGCTCTCCCTTAATGTTCACTTCCAGTCTACTGCCACCTTCACCCCTTGTACATCTCATCACCTTACTTTTACCTACATTTATCTTTAGCTTTCTTCTATCACATACTCTCCCAAACTCTGCCACCAGCTTCCTCAATCCCTCCTCTGACCCTGCCACAAGCGCAGTGTCGTCCGCAAACAACAGCTGGCTCACCTCCCACTTTTCTCCATTTTCTTTAACCATCTCCAATCCCTGACCCACTACCCTAGCATTCACCTCTCGCACCACCCCATCCATGTATAAGTTGAACAGCCAGGGCGACATAACGCATCCTTGACGAAGTCCCACCTTTACTTCAAACCACTCACTCTCTCCATTTCTAATCCTGACACAAGCTCTACTACTCTCATAAAAACTCTTGACAGCTCCCAAAAGCTTTCCTCCTATCCCATAAATCTGCATAACCTCCCACAGTGCCTTTCTGTCTACCCTATCATAAGCCTTTTCCAGATCCATAAAAGCCCAAAAAACATCCTTCCCCTTTCCTATAGCTTT
This sequence comes from Oratosquilla oratoria, assembly GCF_046742065.1. Taxonomy (NCBI): domain Eukaryota; kingdom Metazoa; phylum Arthropoda; class Malacostraca; order Stomatopoda; family Squillidae; genus Oratosquilla; species Oratosquilla oratoria. The sequence goes on from NC_134815.1 coordinate 27,636,069, forward strand.
CTCACATATCTGTCTTACCACAAAGATCTGATCTACACAACCTCTACCTGTCCTAAATCCACACTGTTCCTCACCAATTACTCCTTCTGTTCCTCTCCTAATCCTCTCAATTAAGATCCTCCCATAAGCCTTCCCTACTACACTTAACAGGCTAATCCCTCTGAAACTACTACATTCACACTTGTCCCCTTTTCCCTTGTAAAGAGGAACTATACAGGCACTTCTCCAGTCCTCCGGTACTCTACCCTCTCTCCAGCAAACATTAAATAACCTCACCAACCAGTCCACCATCACTGAACCTCCCTTTTTCAGACATTCTGCATGGCATCCATCCAGACCAGGTGCCTTACCTGCTTTCATCATCTTTACAACTGCCTTCACCTCATCCTTCCTTATTTCTCCTCCATTCTCCTCACTCATCACTCTCATTTTCTTCGCATTTCCCACTGCAGCTATCTTTCCTTCCCTATCCTCCTTCACATTTAGCAACTCCCTAAAATATTCTGCCCATCTTCCCCTTACTGCCATCTCTTCCATTATCATCTCTCCATCTGTACCTTTTACCTTTTCTTCTCTACTTGATTCGCTTCCTCTTCCTCTCTTTATTTCTTTCCAAAACATCTTTTTATTACTTTCAAAATTTTCTGTCATACTCCTACCCCATTTCACATCTGCTCTCCTCTTTGCCTCCTTTACCTTTTGCTTTACTTCTCTTTTCTTTTCTTTGTACGTCTCATATGACTCCCCCGTCCTCTTTTGTAACCAATCTGTGAATGCTCGCTTCTTCTCTTCTACAACCTTCTTTGTTTCCTCATCCCACCATTCACTACCCTTTCTTCTATTTCCCCCTGTCCTTCTTGTTCCACACACCATCCTTGCACACTTTAAGACTTGTGTGTGTAACAATAAATAATACTAATAATCATAATAATGACAATGGTAATAATCTAATCGGTTTATTGAGTCAACAACGACACAGATTCACTGACAATATACAATTTGTGTATATTTTAGAACGAGCCTAATTTGAGTACATAATCTGCAAGGAGTTTTAAGCGTCGTTGTTCACATGCAATGGTGTGTTTGCTGCGACCGAAAGGTTAGGGCAATATCAGTGATGATAAGGCCGTAGGTTGTTCGTTCATTGCTATAGCGAGGTTTGGCTGGTGTACAACTTCGCTGATGTTGAAGCAGTTGAAACGCCGTATACAACCAGCTTTCCAGCTGGAAATTTTGTTCATAGGACGTCGGCAGTCTTAATGAAGTAATTGAAGAGGCAACTAGAGCACATGGAGGTGATGCACCATACAGCGCACACACAATGACAGATGCGGCGTGTATGTGTGTGTGTGTGTGTGTGTGTGTGTGTGTGTGTGTATGACGTAGTTCTCTCGGATCTCTTGGCGTTATATTGTTAGTTTTTCTCTACAAAGTGAACTGGCCTGTTCTTGTTAAGACTGATACTGACGATAAATTTAGACGATAAATAATTTTGGTTGAGTATTGCACACAAAGAATTCTGACGCTTGGCATTCTTTGAAAAGGCAGAGGATTAAAAGTAAAGAAATGCTGATTAATTCTTTTAAAGAAAGGTAGAGGTAACTCTCCTTTTAACGCATTTTTCTTGTTGCTGTTATTATTCCTCTTCTTCTGTTTCTTCTCCTTTTTTTTCTTCTCTTCTTTTTTTTTCTTCTCTTTTCTTCTTCTTTTTCTAATTCTTCTTCTTCTAATTCTTCTTTTTCTTCTAATGCTTGTTACGACGCCATCATCGTCGTTGTTGTCTTCGTTGTTGTTATTGTTGGTGGTGTTGCTTGATGCCAGAAATAGCGAGATTAAGCTGGTGGACAAGTTCTTGGCACTAAGGCAGTGGCAAGGAGTCTCGGCTTCCCAACAAATTTCTTGAAGGAAAAAGAATTTTGAATTTTGTTCGAAGAGTTAATATATATCTTTCGTGAAGAGACACTTCTTCCGGTTGAAGACCTCGTGTATATGATAAAAGGGGAACAGATGTAGAGAAAGAATATAGGGTATATACAAATATGTGTATATATATGTGTATGTATATATATGTGTATGTATGTATATATATGTATATATATATAATATATATATATATATATATATATATATATATACATAGTTACTATTACTATTATTATTAGTGTTATTGTTTACATTATTATTACTATTTATTTTATTGTTGTATTTATTATTACTACTACTGTCATTAATATTATTGTTTATATCTAACTTGTTTTATATTTCTATATCTCTTTTATTTAGTTATTTAATTCCATTCATTATGTTAATTTTGTTTATTTATGCAATTTTTTTTGTCTTTCCTTTCTATCATATATCATTATTATTATTATAAAAAAAAATTGGGGGGGAGACTTGTCCAGCTCTAGCCACCTTTTTTTTTTTTTTTTTTTAAAGGAAAAGCCAAGTGGCAATGACAGAGGACAGAATATTCATAACAATGAAAACAAAGATGGTGGAGAGAGGACAAAGTAAATAAAAAAAACTACGGACACATATGAAGAATAAGTTGATAACTCGGAAGGACGCAAGAAGGAAAGGGGAAATAAAAGAAAATATATAAATTGGTACCTCAGGCACCCAAATAAAAGAATATATTGATGAATTGAAATAACATGACATTGAGGAACGCGAGCGAGCTATGAATATGAGGTATAAGGGTGAGGTATGAGGGTGTGGTATGAGGTATGAGGGTCAGGGGTGAGGGTGAGATACAAGGATGAGGATCAGATTGAGGAGTGTATAATGAGGGAGGAATGAAGGAACTAAAGAAGGAAAATGATTTTAAAGAGTTGAGGTAGAGGTGCAGGACTAGAACGAGGAGGAGGAAGGGTAGGAAGAGGAAAACCAGGAATAGAAAGAATAGGGAGAGGAAGAGGAGGAAGTGGCGGGAGAGGAAGAGGAGATGGGGAAGACAAGGAGGAGGGAGAGAGATGTGGGAGGAAGAGGAAGTAGAGATGGAGGAAGAGATGGGAGTGAAAAAGAAGTAGGAGGTTGAGGAAGAGCGGGGAAGGAGGAGGAGGAGGGGAGATGGACGAAGAGAAAGATTGGAGAAGAAGGAGGAGGTGGAGGAAGAGGAAGACGAAGGAGAGGTGTAGTGAGGAACATTAGCATCAGTCTTGCCTTGAAAAGGCGCAGCGGGTCGGAAGACGGCTGGGGCGGTCATGGTGACCGGCCCTTCGGAGTCGGAGTCGTCGTGGTCGTCCTCAAAGTCGCCGTCGTCCTCAAATTCGTCGTCGTCGAAGTCGTACTCAGAGTCGCCGTCGTCCTCAAAGTCGCAGGTCGTCCTCAAATTCGTCGTCGTCGAAGTCGTCCTTAGAGTCTTCGTAGTCGTCCTCAGAGTCTTCGTAGTCGTCCTCAGAGTCTTCGAAGTCGTCCTCGGAGTCTTCGTAGTCGTCCTCGGAGTCTTCGTAGTCGTCCTCGGAGTCTTCGTAGTCGTCCTCAGAGTCTTCGTAGTCGTCCTCAGAGTCTTCGTAGTCGTCCTCGGAGTCTTCGTAGTCGTCCTTAGAGTCTTCGTGTTCGTCCTCGGAGTCTTCGTACTCATTCTCGTCGTCGAGGTCCTCTTCAAAGTCTTCACCATCCTCTTCGACTTCGTATTCTTCTTCTTCGTCGTCGTCTTCGTTATAAGATGAGAATGTACCATTCGGTACGGAAGAAACTTAAGCAACCAACATACGACACGTTTGTATTCTCCTCTTCCATCTTCCTCCACCTCCTCCTCCTCCTCTTCCTTCTCTTTCTCTCCTTACACCTCTTCCTCCTTCTACTTCCTATCTCCGCATTTTCTTTTTCTTTCTTTCTCCTCGTTCTCCTCCTCTTCCTCTTTGCCCTTCTACTCTTCCTCTTCCCATTCTCTTCCCCCTCCTCTTATTCCTCTTCCTCCTCCTCCTCCGCCTTTTCCTTTTCTTTTCTCTTCCTCCTCATTCTACCAAATCATTTTCTTCCCCACGTACCCACTCTCTTCATGGCCTTTCTCCTTTCCTCCTTAATTCACCTCCTTGATCTTTCTCGTAGTCTTTCTTCTTGGACGTTTCCTCCGCTTTATTCTCCTCCTCCTTCACCCTCCTCCTCTTTCATCTTACCCCTCCTTCATCCTTCTCCTCCTCTTCTTCATTCTCCTCCAATGACCCCGTCTCCTCTTCCTCATTCTCATCTCTTTCTTCTTTTCCTCTTCCCTCTTTTCTTCTTCCTCCTGTTCTTCCTCATTGTCATCTTCTCCTCCTATTCCTCTCCCTCCTCGCCCTCATCCTCATCTCCTCCTCCTACTCCTTTTCCTCTTCCTCCTCCGCCTCCTCCTCCTCCTCCTCCTCCTCTTCCTTTGAAGAAGCTACTACATTACCTGCTCCAGGGTAGTGCTCTCCCTCACTCCGACAACATCTCCCTCATCCTGACCAGTGGCCTTTCGCCCTCACCTTGCTCAATACTTCATTCCCTTTCCCCTTATCCCCCCTCTCCCCCTTTCTCCCCCTCTCTCCCCTCTTCTCCCCCCTTCCCCCCGTCCTCTCCATTCACCTTATTGAATACCTTGCATCTCACGCACACTGCATCCTCTCCCGCCTCGGCTGCTCATTATCCTCTACGTCCTCTACCTCCTCCTCCTCTTACTCCTCCTCTTCCTCCTCCTCCTTTTCCTCCTCCTCCTTTTCCTCCTCCTTTTCCTGCTCTTCGTTCCTCCTCCTTATCCTTATCCTCATTCTCCTCATTCTCGTCCTCCTCCTGGTCCTCTTCCTACTCTTCTTCTTCATCTTCCTCTGTCTCCTCCTCTTCCTCCTCGTCCTCCTCGTCCTACTTGTTCCGCTGTTGTGCTGCTGCTCCTACTCCTGTTTCTCTTACTCTTCCTCCTCCTTTTACTCCTCCTCCTCCTCCTCGTCCCCCTCGTTCTCATACTCTTCTTTGTACTCCTCGACCTAACCCTAATCCTCATACTTCTCCATCTAACTTCTCATATTTCTCCTCCTCCTCCTTCACTTACTCCTCCTGCTCCTCCTTCACTTACTCCTCCTGCTCCTCCTTCACTTACTCCACCTGTTCCTCTTCCTCCTTCTCCTTTACTTACTTCCCCTGCGTCTCCTCCTTCACTTACTCCTGTTCCTCCTCCTCCTCCTCTTCTTCCATCTACATCTACTCCCTTTTCTCTTACTTGTCTTTCATTTCCCTTCCTCCTCCTCCTCCTCCTCCTCCTCCTCCTCTTCCTCTTCTTTTCCCTCCTCCTCCTCCACCTCGTCCTCCTCGAACGACAGGCTTCCTGGACTCGGGGAGGGGGGGGTCGGGCGCTCTCAGGAACTTCCCGTGTTTCTTCAGAAACCACTTCTTCCACCCATTCTTCAAGAATCCAAATTCTTACCTTCCACGTGCCTCTTGCTACCGTAGCATACCTTTAAAGCGTACTCCAGCGCCCGCTGGTATGCATGCAAGTATGTATGTTTATGTGAATATATGTGGAATGTACACACACACACACACACACACACACACACACACACACACACACACACACACACACACACACACACACACACACATATATATATATATATATATACATATATATATATATATATGTATATACATATATATATATGTATATATATGTATATTTATATATATATATATATATATATATATATAATATGGGAAGTTCGCTGGCTGAGAGGGTTAGTGTGTCGTTACTTGCGGCGGAGGTCGAGGGGATGACGGTTCGAGTCCTGCCACCGACGAAGTTAAACCAAGGGCATAGTTCATTAAAATCCACGCTATAAAATCCTCTATAAGGGGCACCGTTCTATTCTTCCGATGGGAGGAGTATGTGACGTTAAACCATATCACCTTTATATATATATATATATATATATATATATATATATATATATATATATATATATATATACATATTATTTATTTATATATATATATATGTATTATATATATATATATAATATATATAAACATATAAACATATATACATATATCTATATATACATATATATATATATACATATAAACATATACATATATGTATATAGATATTAACATATATACATATATTTATATGTACATATATATATATATATATATATATATAAACATATTTATATATACATATATATATATCAAATATGAACATATATATATATATATATATATATACATATATATATATATATATATATACATATATATATATATATATATATATATACAATAGGTATATACATATTCATATATATTGACAGTGGTCTACACCACTCCCGTGCTACTTCCTTCGCCGACGACATCAGAATAACCATGACAGTACAGCACAACGGTGATACAACACTGCTCCAGGAAGACATTAATGAAATTTTAAAATGGGCAAAGAAAAACAACATGCAAATGAACAGCGAAAAGTTTGAATTGCTCCGATATGGCCCGGCACAGGAAATAAAGGATACCGCATACTACTATTGTACCCAGGAAATCATCAAGGGCAAAACCTATGTCAGTGAGTTAGAAGTCCATATGAATGACGATGTATTCTTCTCACTGTACTATGATAAAATTACTGAAATAGCACGCAGGCTCACTGGTTAGATACTTAGAATATTTAAAACTAGGAAAAAAGAGAGTATGCTGACACTTTGGAAAACAGTGCTCCCAAGACTAGAGTATTGCTGTAAGCTCTGGTCTCCTTACAAATTGAAGGACATTACTAAATTGGAATCTGTACAAAAAACTTTCACCAGCCACATAGAAGGAATCAGTCACTTAGACTACTGGGACCTGCGACTCTACTCATTACAACGTCGTAGGGAGAGGTATATCATTATTTAATCCTGGAAGTGCCTGGAAAAATTGATTCCAAATGTAGGCGTACAGAAGCACTTCCATCCAAGACACAGGTGCCTCTTGTGTATCACAAAGAATGAAAACCATTATTCCCCACAGTTTCACCCACAATGGGGCGCGCCTATTTAACGCTGTTCCCAAAAGTATCAGGAACCTGACAGGCATATACACAGACAGTTTCAAGAATGAGCTGGACAAGTGGCTGAAAACAGTGCCCGACTTACCCCTTACCCCCGGCTATCCCAGTGCAAACAAAAACTCCCTACACTCTTCATTCATTGAAAGAAACGAGCAAATCTGCCTGGCAGCAGTGGAGGTCCACCTCAGATGTGTCCTTAGTTGACGGAAAATTCATCAAAAGTAAGTATATATATATATGCAAAACAAAACTCTAAGCACACGTGATAACAATATTTGTAGAAACCACTTGGAAAACAAAATAATTGAATACCGAGCCATTTCGTCTATTCAAGACATCAGGATACAAAGAATACAGAAAATAACCAAAGGTCGTAATATATACATAGTGGCAGAGGAACTGGGAAAGGTCCAATGTTACCCGACTCCAGAGGAATTATTTACAACCTTTTTAATAATAAAGTTATCTAACTTATACAAACCTAAGCTTAGATTTATATTTTCAAAATCATGTTTGATGTAACATGATTCAATTCTGTTCCTTTCTACAATGTTGTGACATGATGCAATAACTTTTGTGTTTTGCCAATCAATATTATGAGAAAATTTGTTGGTAGACAACAAGTCCACTTGACATTTGACCCGTTCTTGTATTGTATTTATGTTGACTAATCCTTTTGCTTGAGTCTTTTCCTGTTTGGCCTATGTACTTAAAATCACACACTTTACATCCTTCTTTGTCTTTAGGAGAATTTTTAATTAGAAAGTTCTTAACATTGTTGTTGTTATCAAATATCATCTGAATACCAAAGTTTTCAAATATTTGATGGAGGGTGGTAAAATTTTCCTGGTAAAGAGTTGATAAAATGTTCTTCAATTAAGTTCTTTTACTTGAGACGTGTTATGATATGTTCTTCTGGCTTTTTCTTGTGCTTTGTCTATCAAATGCTTTGGATATTTTAAATGACCAATCTTATAAATACATTTTACTTCAACTTCAAAATACTCAGGAGAACGAACTCTAAACGCTCTCAAGAACATAGAAGAAAAAACAGATAACTTGGTATTTTGATGATGGTATGAATAGAAATGAATGTATAAGAGAACATTGGTTGGTTTTCTGTAAACATTAAATTTAAAATATCTACCGCACCGATGAATACTTACATCTAGATAAGGCAACGTGTTGTTCTCTTCTGTATCGACTGTGAATTTTATAGAAGGAACCAAATTATTTACCTTTAACAAAAACTCATCCACAGGTTTATCACAAGGCCAAATACACAATATGTCGTCAACATATCTGTACCATATTACATTAGATGGCAAAATGTTAGGCAATAACTCTCTTTTGAAAAACTCCATATACAAATTACTCAAAACCGAAGACAGACAATTCCCCATAGCCATGCCAAATGTTTGTTTGTAAAACTTCTCATTAAACTTAAATTTTGAGTGAGTAACATATAACTTAATTAAACTAATGATTGTATGGGAAGGAAGTATAAGATCGTATTTCTTCAATTCTTCTTCAAGAAATCTTTACAAGTTATATATATATATATATATATATATATATATATATATATATATATATATATATATTACAGGATGATGAAAAAGTCCCTGTGAATCTAATTTTTTGTGAATATAGATTGTAAAAAAAATTACTACAATGTACGAGTATATAGAGAGCGTTTTATTCAATACTGAATCAAAAATAGTATATTGTAAATCATATATAAATGTTACTTGGTAAACTTTAGAGATGGTAGAAATAACCTCCATCCGCCTCAGTACATCTTGTGGCGCGTGTCATCATGTTTTTTGAAGACGTTTTTCAACACAATTTCATCAACTTGTTGGATATAGTTTGTGATGGTTTTTTTCAGTTCATTTATTTTGTGGGGATTACTGCTATAAATTTTGTTTTTCATAGCGCCCCATAAGTAAAAGTCTGGAGGCGGAAGGTCAGGAGCTATTGGTGGCCAGAGATTTTTCGAGATGATGCGGTTACCAAAAAATTTTCTGTAAAAATCTCAATAAAGCATTTGATGTATGCACCGTAGCACCATCTTGCTGAAAGTAACCAGTTCTTTTGTCAGTTTTAGAAAGCGTTGTCAAAAATGGTTTCATAGTTTCGTTAGTGTAGCGTTCAAAATTAATTGTGTCGCTAAAAAAAACATGGGCCAACA
>NC_134815.1:27650265-27657765 GCF_046742065.1 Oratosquilla oratoria
CTCTCTCTCCCTCCCTCCCTCCCTCCCAAGTTTGCACACGTAACTTAACGCTCACACACACAAAAGGATTCAACGCACACGCACACACGCTCACATGTACACGCGCACATGCACACACACATACGCACATTCACACACACAGAAACACACACACACACACGCACACGCGTGCGCGCGCACATGGGTTCGGTGGCAGCGTTCGCAACCACTACTCCAACGATCCAAAATCGAATCTTGGCCAGGGCTGAAATATTTTCAGTATTGCTGCACTGCGAGCCGTTACTCCGACTCGTTGGCGGGGAGTTGTGTGTGTGTGTGTGTGTGTGTGTGTGTGTGTGTGTGTGTGTGTGTGTGTGTGTGTGCAAAGTCACAGCATTAACCATAGATCAGTCATATATAAACTCTGAGCTCCCATCTGGGATGGTAATCCCTGTCGATCACAAGTCCAACACGTGATCGAAGACTATGGTGAATCGCGCACGCACACACACACACTCGATGGCGCAATGTTCGAATCTCACCCAGGACTGAAGTAATTTCAGTATCGCTGCGCTGCGAGTTGTTACTTCAACTCTCGTGGGAGGGGAGTTGGGTGTGTGTGTGCGTGTAAGGTCACATCATTACCCATAGATCGGTCATATATGAGCGCTGAGCTCTCTTCCGGGAGAGTAATAGCTGTCGATCACGAGCCCAGCACGTGATCCAAGACCATGGTGAATGGTGAATGTCACACACACACGCACACACACACATACACACACACACACACACACACACACACACACACACACACACACACACACACACACACACACACACACACACACACACACACACATACGAATAGGTGTATGTGTCTATATATATTTAATGCTACCACTTTTCACTTATTGCATCGTTATAGCGTTAGATTGAATGAAGAAAATTATTTGTATTTAAATGATAAAGTATAAAGATAGACAGGTAGACAAACAAACAAATCCACACACCTTTATTTTTTACTGTTATATTGTTAACATTCATCTATCCTCCATTATTTTTCTATTCTACATCTCTATACATACTACCCCGTCCACATTCTGACCTCTCCACATTCTGACCACTCCACTCCTCTTTGTTCCACCTCCTTACTCGTGCTCTCCACCTCCATGCAGTTGCGTACATTGTTTAGACATAAGAAATATCCACATTATATTTATCATCTGCGCTTGAATTTCAAAACCTCAGTGACTTACTTTATTCTTATTATGTGCCAGTATCTTCCAACAAGGCCCAGTTTATTTGATAGTAATATCTTTCGCTGGACATTCTTTAAGCATGTCTACTCTGTCATAGGCTTCATCATGATCTCGTAGTCTACGAAACATAGTAATGTTTTTGGTAAGATTGGGGGAAATTTTACAGATCTTGTATTACGAGTCCAACTTTCTTTGCCACTACATGAACTCTGCCTCTCCTTCTTTTACTCTCTTGCGTGTCCTCCTCTCTCTTTTCTCCTCTCATTTTGCTCTCTTTTCAGCCCCGTTTGCATTTTGGTTCCGCTCTTTGTTTTCCTGCTTCCTCACCCTGTAGTCCCAGCTCTTGTTTACTCTTTCCATGGTCGCTTGCTTGCCCTCGTGCTTGGCTGCTCTTTATGTCTTCTCGCGTGCAATAGTTCACAGACTTTCTCGTGTGGTTACTTTGCCTCAGGCGCCTTCTTTCCTCCCGTGAGTGGTGGGCAGATGTCGGAATACGTACATTAAGTTCCACTCGTGTGTACTACTGAGCTTCGAGGTAATTCTTTCAATATCGAAACTCTTAGTTACGTCAACTTATTACTATTTACTATTTACTTGTTTGTTTGTTATTTAACCATACCTATGCATTTGCTTTATTTATCATCATTTATATGATCATAATCTTTATTTGTTAATTTTTTTTATTTATTTTTCATTATTATATTTTTTCCGTATCCGACCTAGTTGTGGACCAAAAGTTCTCCTGTCGGCATGCTACGCCTTTGTAATCCTTTGTAAAGTAATACATTTGATCATGGCTTTACTGGGAGCTGAGGGAAAACCATTGTGTTTCACTTATATGTACTACAGAGCCCCGAAGTAATTTGATGAATATTTAAACTTGAGTATACTTATAAGTAATAATAAGTTTACTGGGAGATGGAGGAGGCTTGGATCTTTGGGTCGTTAATTTAAGACGTGAATAAGACCTACATCATAAATTTTCTCGTAAATATGTGAACTTGCTAGTCTTCTTGGAAGTCGTAAGTCATTGTTTATACTTAGAAACTAGTCTAATCTTAGATGTCTAGAGTTCTCTCTAATTATGTTTTAGATGGATTTTGGCTGTCACTTCCTCTGTTATCACAAGTTATTATTTGCATTTATGCAGAAATTTCAAAGCATGTGTCTGGTATTTTCCGGAGCAAATATTTCGTCCATTTTGCAGTAGCCCAGTGGATACTGTCTCGAACTCATTAGCATGTGGTCATGAGCTCGATTCCCGGGACCCGCTCCATGCTTCTTGCTTTGGTTCCCGACAGCCCTAGCAAGGCGGGGAGACGACCCAAACATCGGCCTTTAAAAAAAAAAAAAAAAAAAAAAAAAAAAAAAAAAAAAAAAAACACGGCGGCTTGCCGCAATTGACAGGGACTGCCGTACCAGGGGTTTCTCACTTCCCACTACGTGAGAATGGGATGGTGAGTTTGAGGCTGTTATTGTATATACAATGTACATGCATCAGGAGTGTCAAACTCAAACACTTTAGGGAGCTAGTTATGAGAATAGGTAAATATTATGTCCTAACAGATATGTATTTTTTTCAATTGTAAAATTCATAGAAAACTGAATTGGAAAAATCTGTCATCTCACAGGACACTTAGAACCATCCCGAAGGCTACATTTGGTTCATCCTCGGACTATGAGTTTGACTCCTCTGTACAATAATCCCCCCTATAAAGTGGGTGGCCGATTCAAAGCATATTTTTGTCCTGACTCTTCGTAGGGACGAAAAGAGAGAGAGAGAGAGAGAGAGAGAGAGAGAGAGAGAGAGAGAGAGAGAGAGAGAGAGAGAGAGAGGGGAGGTTAGAGACAGACAGACAGACAGACATGTGGACATGTAAAGACGTCAGGTGATGTTATTCACCAAATAGGAGCTCAACAATAGTCTGTAGTAATGCAAAGATATACTAAGCGACATAAAAAAATAATTAATGAATAAGTAAAAACAAAATAGAATATATACTGCCTATTGGAAGCTCCTATCTAAATAAAAAATACATATAAAATAAAAATAGAAAATAAATAAATAGATAAATAATCCATTCGGAGAAGGAAATTCTTCGACTCAGGAGACCCATTGGGTTGGCCCTCTCACTCCACCTCCAGAACATGAGTCTCAAGGTCCTCCTCCTCCTCCTCCTCCTCCTCCTCCTCCTCCTCCTCTCGTACAACGAGAGACGTGAGGCGAGGTAAGGGGATGACCTCTTGTACGGTCGAAGTTTGATTAGCGAGATCGTAACTTTGCAAGGAATTCGAAAAATGACATCGAGAACGGGGCTACTTCGGCGACGCCAGATCGATAACAGAAGAGCGATCCAACCTTGGAGTGCCAGCGGTGGAATGCCGCCCCAGATGGATCAATCGGAACAACTGAGAGTTGATGGATGACTTGAGTATTGAGGGACTTAGTTATTCAGGAGACCTCCTCCTCCTCCTCCTCCTCCTCCTCCTCCTCCTCCTCCTTTTTCTCCTCCTCTTCCTCCTTCTTCTCCTCCTCCTCTTTCTCTTACCAGTTTTCCTCTTCTCACTTCTACTACTATTTCCTGTGCTCCTAATTCTATTATTACTCCACCTACTACTGCTACTATTCCTCTTACTATTCCTCCTAGTACTGCCACTACTATTCCTCCCCATTGTCATCCTACTACTGCTATTACTAATACTACTTTTACTATTACTATCACTACTTCTACTACTACAACTGCTACTTCTACTACTACTACTGCTACTGCTACTTCTACTACTACTTCTGCTACTACTACTGCTACTTCTACTACTGCTACTTCTACTACTACTACTTCTACTACTACTACTACTACTACTACTACTACTACTACTACTACTACTACTACTACTAATGCTGCTCTATCTTCTACTCTCCCTCCTATTTCTCCTCTATCTCGTCCTTCCTCTCCTTCCCTGCCTCCTGCTCCTACTCCTCCTCCTACTCCTTCTACTCCTCCTCCTCTCCTCCTCCTCCTCTTCCTCCTGTTTGGCTGGAATAGCAGTCCTCTGCCTCCTATTTCTCCCTTCAGAACTGACGGGACAGAAACGATTGTGAAATGTCAGTCTTTATTCCCTCCACATCTGCCGCTGCTTTCCTCCATCCCCCCTCTCTATCTATCTATCTATCTATCTATCTATCTATCTATTCATCTATCTATCTATATTACTTTTAGGTTTTCTCTCTTTCCCTTTCTCTTCTCTCACTTTCTCACTATCAACTCTCTCTCTCTTATTCTCTCTTGCTCTCTTTCTCTTTTTCTCTCTTGCTCTCTTTCTCGCTCTCTCCCTTTCTATCTCTCTTTCTCACTTTATCCCTCTCTTTTTTTTTTGTATCCCTCATAATTTCTACCCTCGTGTTTCTCCCAGTAAAAAGTATCATTATAAAATACACTGAAATTTTTGTGACCGAGTGATTTTAAAGTAAACCTGTATCAATGCTCGTAAAATTCCTGTCAGCTAGGAATTCTAGCATGTTAAGCGTATATTTACTTTCAATATGTTTATATGTATGTATGTATGTATGTATGGGTGTATAGTCCTTTTGAACCATCACAGGTAGCATGGTCGCTAACGTCTTGCCCTCGTGATTTTCGACGCACGGGTCAGGGTTCGTATCCCATGGCAGAGCTTCTAAGAAAATATATATATATATATATATATATATTTATATATATATATATATATATATATGTATATATATATATATATATATATATATATATATATATATATATATTTATATGGGGATAGGACTATTCGCCCCGACGATTCACCACCAGCATTTAGTGGACACGTACAGTTCATCGCTGGCCGGATGCGAAAAAAAGAAAAGAATTTATAGCATTTTTTTTTTTTTCAACAATTCACCTCTTACATGAGTCATCCATTATTCCCAGAGAAAATGAAATCATTGAAGAAATATAAAGACAATGAGAAATTGTTAGACTGAGAAATATAAAAAATAAGAATCAGAAAAAATATAAATTACGTATGAACTAATGGATGATTAACATGATAGATTGGTGAAGGAATGGGTGACGCATTCACGATGAACGGAAAGCTCCAATTGTCTAAATACGCAATTGTCTGGGTACGCAATTGTCCGGGACTCAATTATCCGGGATTCAAATGTCCGAGTACGCAAATGTCCGGGGCGCAATTGTCTGGGTGCGCAATTGTCCGGGACTCAATTATCCGGGACGCAAATGTCCGAGTACTCAAATGTCCGGGTCGCAATTGTCCGGGTACGCAAATGTCCGGGGCGCAAATGTCCGGGACGCAACTGTCCGGGACACAATTGTCCGGGACGTAACTGTCCTAGATCCTACATTCAAGGGAATGTTTTGTCAGGAACAACCAACGCTTCTATCCCCCAATATTATTTCTTTTATCTATTTTATAAAAAATTTAGAATTATGGTGCAAAACAATAAAATGTTCATTTTAGATTTTGGTCTTTTCTTATAATAATATGCCTCATGTAGTATCATTGATAAAAAGGAATAAAAATATAAAGAACAGGTAAGATGAAAAATAACTATATACATATATATATGTAATATATATATATATATATATATATATATATAATATATATATATATATATATATATATATAATGTACTTATATTTCCGGGCGGCGAATAGTCGCCGGCGGCCAAACGACTGAAATGGGGAAACGTTGGAGTTAATGTATTACATTATCTTGCTTTATGTTGTACAATAATGTATTATATTGTAATATATCAACGAATAAGAAAAAAATCAGTTATCATTGCAATGTGTTACTTTATTATTGTTTCAAAAATATATTTGTTAGTAACTATTGATTATCACTTGATGCATCAATAATTTAACAGTAAATATGTAAATGAATAGACTAAGTATATATATGTATACATATATATATTATATATATGTATATATATATATATATATATATATATACATATATATATATAAGACTGAAGGTGGAAGAAGCAGACGAGGAGCAATGGGAGAATTTCACGCTTTAAAGTTTCAACCCGCAGGGTCTTAATCACAAAGCTAACAACTCAAACATAACAAGAGATTTTATACATAGACGTGTCATATCATGGAACGCTTCGGAGAGTTTGTTATTTTATTTGCGTATTCTTTAATTATCAATAAGCTTGTGGCTTTTGCTAGACATATAAAGTCTTCTCTATGACTAATGTTGTTATTAGTTTTATTGTATGCTGCCTCAATTGTCTTCCTTGGTTTCATGGATGATCCTTTATTTAGTACGGTTTGTTGTTCCAGTCTGGAAGGTGGCCATGTTTATCCACATGCATTACTATAGAATTAGATGTTCTATGGGCTTTTACGTCATTTTATTTATCCTTTTATTAAGTCCGCGATCAGATTCACCAAAATATGAAGAGGGACAGCTTTTACACGGGATTTTATAAAGAACGCTGTTTTCGTTAGTGGGATTATTGTAGCTACGTGTTACTAAATGTCCTACTTTGTTACCTGATGTTCTGGCTATTTTGATGCTCGCTTTTAGGAGAAAAGTGTCTAGGTGTTAATTGACATTAGAGTCTGGTACTGTAATGTATCTGGTTTCACCATTACATTTATTGTCATTCTTATTTTTATCTTTACTTTTGTTACAGTACCAAACTCTACGATCGGGTAGACAGAAAGGCAGATATATGGGATAGGAGGAAAGCTTCTAGGAGCTGTCAAGAGTTTTTATGAGAGTAGTAGAGCTTGTGTCAGGATTAGAAATGGAGAGAGTGAGTGGTTCGAGGTAAAGGTGGGACTTCGTCAAGGATGTGTTATGTCGCCCTGGCTGTTCAACTTATACATGGATGGGGTAGTGCGAGAGGTAAATGCAAGAGTAGTGGGTCAGGGATTGGAGATGGTTAAAGAAAATGGAGAAAAGTGGGAGGTGAGCCAGCTGTTGTTTGCGGACGACACTGCGCTTGTGGCACGATCGGAGGAGGGATTGAGGAAGTTAGTGACAGAGTTTGGGAGAGTGTGTGATAGAAGAAAGCTGAAGATAAATGTGGGTAAAAGTAAGGTGATGAGATGTACAAGGGGTGAAAGTGGCAGTAGACTGGAAGTGAGCATTAAGGGAGAACGACTAGAGGAAGTGGATAGTTTTAGATACTTGAATGTAAATGTGTCAGGAAAAGGTGGAGTGAAGGTGGAGGTAGAATGTAGATTAAGAGAAGCGAGTAAATGCCTTG
>NC_134815.1:27662765-27665265 GCF_046742065.1 Oratosquilla oratoria
TAGACCAAATAAAAATAAACTAATGTGTGAACACAGAGATATATGAATTAGTAGATTGACAACCTAGTTTATTTTACTAAGAATATAATCAAGGCTTGATTGAAAAAAATAACGTAAAAAGTAGAGATTATCAACAATACGTTATCAGATTTTTTCGAATATTTTCTAAATAGAACAAATTGCGATTATGTCCTTGTGTTGGAAAATATGAACCTACTTACACTTTGGTGGACATAAAGTTGATCTAATCTAAACTGACCTGACCCATACTAACCTTACCTTACCTTGCCTTACTAAACCCGACCCGAACCAACCTAACCTAATCTAACCTAACCTAACCTAACCTAACCTAACCTAACTTATCCTAACCTAGCCTTACCTAGCCTTACCTAGCCTAACCTAACCTAACCTAACCTAACCTAACCTAACCTAGCATAACTTAACCCAACCTAACCCAACCCAACCCAACCCAACCCAACCCAACCTAACCTAACCTAACCTAACCCAACCCAACTTAACCTTTAGGAACGCCAAGCTAATCCCTTTGCTGCCAAGATTATTTCCCCCTCCTTTGGTATCACTAAGGAAACTTAGTTTTTACTTAGACATTTCTAGTTCCTTCGCTGTCAAAACATTCTGTTATTATCTTAGAAACTTCCGGGGACCTGCCAAAGTCTGGCCTCTTGTGATATGCTTAACTTTTTAACTTTGAGTTTTAGTCTATGGAAATTGGCTATCGATTTTTGGATTACTGGATTTTCTTTTTCTTCTTCGTCAAAGCGAAGACTGAGTCTACATTGTAATTAGTTTTATCTCTTCGTTTTTTTTTTAAGTTATTTCTATTCCATGGATTTTCTTTTTGCTTAAAATCACGTACATGTTTTCAATTATGTTTGAATATTTTCCGTAAAATATTTTAGGTACGTATGCACATGGACACATACACACACATGCACACATACACAAATAAACACGCACGCACACATATGCACAAATACACACACACGCACACATATACACGCACAAACACACACACACACATACACACACACACACACACACACACACACACACACACACACACACACACACACACACACACACACACACACACACACACACACACACACACACACACACACACACACACACACACACACTCTCGTGGGCGGGGAGTTGGGTGTGTGTGTGTGTGCAAGGTCATAGCATTACCCATAGATCGGACCTACGAGCTCTGAGCTCTCTTCCAGGAGGGAAATAGCTGTCGATCACGAGTCCAACACGTGATCCAAAGACCAAGTGAATACACACACACACACACATACACTCACACAAATATACACACACAAATACACACACACACACATACATACACATAAACACACTTGTATTCCAATCCAATATTTTCTGTTGTACTGCACTTCTCCTCTTTCCCTTCTTTCTTTACATGATGTTTCCTCCCGTCCCTCCGAATTCATTCTTTTAGTTCAATGTCCCTCTCGCTCTTCTCTCTCTCTCTTTTCCCTTTCGTATATTGCTTCAGGTCTTAGTCTAAACTCGCGCACTCCGAACCAATTAAATCATGTTTGTAGAATGAAGTCTGAAAGATGTTCATCTGAGGTGTTTTTTTCAGTTTCAGGAGGAGAGAGATACATTGATTGAGACGGGGAGAGGTTTAGGGAGAGGAGGACGGGGGAGAGGGATAGGGAGAAGGGAGAGTTGAGAGGAGGGGGGTTGTGGGAGGGTGAATATAAAGTAGGGTGAAGGTGAGGGGGGAAGGGTGTGACGAAGGGAGGGAAATAGGGAGATTGGATGAATAAAGAGGATGTCTGGGGGGGATGATAGGGAGTTAAGGAAGTAGGGAGAAAGAGTGGGGAGGGGGAGGGAGTGGGAGTAGAGGATGGAAGAGCATTAGATGAGACGGAATTCCATTACAGTGTTGATAGGGAATGGCAATCACTTAATATTGATTGGACAACAAAATATGATTGCTCGTAGGAAGGCGATTCCTGCCGCAGGCTGAAGGTGAAAATTACGGGGTTAAAGACTGTCTCGTGAACGGAGTTGGGTTCAGTGACACGAAGAGTAAAGGATATGTGGACATAAAGGCTGACAGAAGATGAAGATGAGGTGGTGGTAATGAGAATTCATAGCTGAGGGTTTCTTCTATTGCCGTTAAGTGGACCCTACTCTGTCAATATTATTGCGCAATATATATATGTGTGTGTGTGTGTATTTTCTCTTCTTAAGGTTCACACATAAGAAGGTTTTGACGTCGTGCCACGCGAACAAAAAAAAAAAAAAAAAAAAAAAAAAAAAAAAAAAATTGCGCAATGAAATTGATCGCGTACGGCCCAGTTTAGTCCAGTGAAAAATGTCGGATTCTGAATAAAGCTTCTAACGTTTTATTGCTACCTCGTCTTCATTAAAAGGTATGTATGAAAATATCAACAATGCATTGTTGAGATAGTTTGGGCACGTGAAGAGAATAAGCGAGGCT